>NC_084950.1:15717313-16317313 GCF_949316205.1 Platichthys flesus
AGTGAAAAGCTGGTTTGCCTTGTATCTGATATCATTTAAATGTATCTACTGCCAGTCTTATGGAAACATTTTTATTTGAACACGTTTTCTTAAATAAACTTCTACAATATTTGTTTGCAACAGATCAAATGTTCTCATCTTTCTTGTTAATGCAGCTTGACCTAAAACGCAAAGGCCCATTTTACTTGTTAGATGTGTAATACATGCGTTGCACCACAAGATGGAAGTGTAATGGATAACAAGTCTCTACGTGGGATCATCATTATCACCACAGAGCTGATAACTGTGCTGTCATGACACTCATGATTCAAACTGGGGAGACTGCTGCAGTTGGATAACACTGTGAACACATTCACATCGTGGGTTTTGAGCCTGTGTCAGATTCTTATTTCAGATCAAATCAAATTAGAGGCCCCACACAAAAATATAAATCATGTACTTTACACTGAAAACCCTAATATGAGGAAACAAGTGATTTCAATCAAAAAACAGATTTGTTGTCTTGATGATTATACTTTAATTCACTGTTGGACATTTCATTGACACTTATGCTCAGTGGATTATTTTCATGGGTGCCAGCTGCCATTTGCCCTGGGTGATATAGCCAGTGCTATAAGAATGCCATTGTTCGAGTCAGTGAATAACAAGAAGTGCACACCATCCTTTGAGGCAGAAATGCTCCATTATAACAGTGTACTGGTTCCATATGAGCCCCACAGCTGCTTCCCCAACAATGAAATCACATCTGTTTGCAAATAGATCTTATTTTACAAGTGCTGCCTTTTTGACAATTTTCATTTACAAGTTTGGTTTAAAGGGATAGTTCAACCTAAATATGAAAGTTCCCTCATTATCTAAAAGGCTCGCTATTTAATTTTGACTCATTTCAGAGACCATCAAACCTCGGAGCGGCTGCTCAATGACCTTTCTTTTTTTTACGTTTGAAGAATCGGTCACCGTTTATTTGAATTGGATTGGACTCTGCTGCAACACTGTTTACCCCTGAAACTCCAAAAGTGTTTTGTGGACTCAGACACTTCACCCACCCCTCCATCGGCATAGTGGTGCGTGGATAATGAGCGAATTTTCAATTTTTGGGTGAACTATCCCTTTAAACAGCCGCTCCGAGGTGCGATTGTCTCTGAAATGCCATGGACTCAAAATTACGTAGCGAGCATTTTCTGGGTCAGCCCAGCTGGCGATGGACTGAAGGGAGCCGAGCTGTGAAGTTGCTGGAACAGCCCAAAGGAAGACATTTCTCAAGGACCATATGGCTCTGTGATGATAGTGCAGAGGGGACGTTGCCTCCAAAAACATGATATTTCCGTATATTGGCACAGCTACTTATTTATATCTTTACCCCAAAGGAGATTTTTTTTACAAAAATGCACATTAAGAATATCAACAAAACGTGACAGTCACGACCCAATCGTTTGAAACAAAGAATTGTTTCATGCCTTGTTAAATCTCATTAACTCATGTTTATTCATCTGTATGATTGAAGCAACCATACAGACAAATACAAATTCTGAGTCCTCGACTGTTTAACAAAGCCCCCCCCCCCTCCAAAAACCAACAGCCCAGAATGTGACAGACATTGTTAAATGTTGCATGTGCCTTTAAGAGCACTATGTCCCACTCTACATGTCTCGCTCGGAGCCTCATATGTGTTTGTTGGCATCAGCTGTCCTCAGAGCTGAATAGAGCAAGGGCATCTTTTCCTTCACGTCAATGGGATTAGAGGAAGAAATGCTCTGTTCATTCTGCTGCCTGTCATCTAAGTACTGTGGAGACAAAATGGAAACGCAGTGTAGACAGAAGATCACGACGTGTCACAAGTTTGAATTTCGAAGCTGCTCAGGGTTTTTAGTTTCTTGCACAAATGAACAAGAGGCCAATCTTCAGATCTGGAGGTATGTATGGATATAACCAAGGCTGCAGGCTCAGAGACATCATCCTCAGACATCATCCTCTCCTCGGCATCCTCTTCTGGGGCTTCCTTCTGAACCCACTGGTCAGATGAAGAGTTCAAATGCTGCATGCAGCACTGCAATGGAGCCACAGGGTGCCTCACTCAGCCCCTGTGTCCCGTCCTCCTCTGTGTCTTCAAAACTTGGCCAAAGCAACTTGAGGAGAATCAGCCGCACAGAGGACAGCAGTGTTTATCCCATCCCTGGCCTGGCAGATGACATTCTGCACATGAGAGTGAAGGAGGGAAGCAAGATCCGCAATTTACTGCGGTTTGTGACAGCTCGCATGCACGGGGAGGGGAGAGACAGCAACGGGACATCTCTGAGGCAGGTGGTCTTCACTGGCTCAGGTAGGGGAGTCACCAAGACTATCACCTGCGTGGAGATCCTGAAACGTAAAGTGGGAGGGCTGCACCAGGTGTCCAAAATCTACTACAAGACAGTGAATGAGGTCTGGGAGGATCCACAGCAGGCAGCTGCAGGGACAAGCACACAGAGGACGGTCCCTGCCATCTGTATCCTGCTCTCTAAAGACCCTCTGGATCCCCAGGAGCCTGGATACCAACCTCCACAGTCCCTGGGTGTTCCTGCAGAGGACACAGAGAGACGCGGGGCTCTGCTCAGGCCAGCTCAAAGTCCGTCCTCAGAGGACAGAGCAAAGAGACTGTGTCAGGACGACTGGAGCATGTGGTCTCCCTGAAGAAACCAGGTCTCACTGCGGATTGGAAATTCGTAAGACTTGGTTATTTTATCATGCCTGTCAGCCTCATCAAATTTTAAAGAGAATATGAAATAACTGAATTTAAATATCAGTCTGCTATTCAATGTTCATGTACAAACAATAAATAGATAAGCATCATTTTTAATGTTTGTATGGAGGTTCATTATATAAGTATTATAAAATGATAAGCACAACTATTTTTTTCAGATAAAGAAATTTCTTTCATTTGAGAGAAAAGTGTTATAAAGAAGTAACGTTCTGCACAGTTGTGAGTTTTTGAGAGACCGACTGACATTTTTGCCCTTATTTTTATCAAGAACCATACAAATATAATAAAATGTTGTAGAGTGCTGATACTTAACTTTGAACATTTAAACTTTATCCCATATAATTGTATAGGAGTTGCAGTGGATCACAATTAGCCTACAAATAAGTTATAATTCTGCATTTAAGCTTGCATATTGTAAAGTTTTTTGTGGATTAATTATATTATAATTATAGTGTATAGTTAAAATGACAATTAGAAAACAATACATTTCAAGATAAAGAATTTTGACTACATTTCTCTTACTTATTTGTAATGGAGAACTACATCTATATAATTATATATTGTTGACTGATATTACATTAACGTTGTTTTACTTTTTCTACTTTTCTTTATCCATTGTCTTTTTTTTTTATATACATACACACACAGACACACACTGTAATTGTATAAGAGTTCTGAGAATGGATATGTAACTGAAAATAATCCACAGTGATTTGTATATGCATGTTGAGATTTAAATTCTGTTCGACACCAACTTTGTAATTATAATTAGCAGCAATGAGTGTATGGTCATAATCTGATGCCATCAGAGCACCATAATAGTACACGCAGTAAGTGAAAGCTGTAAAAATAAACATCTTTATCATATTTTCTACTTTTAAAGGGAATTCATGAACATAATAATGAATGATAAGACAAGAATGTTTTGGTTAAATCTTGACTGATGAATTTGTCATCACTGAAATAAATAAATTAGTTGTGGAAATGCATCCCAGCTTAAGTTATGTGTTGGTAAGTATAGATGGATCTTTTATTGGAACAAATACCTTTCAGAACAAATGAAGTTCAAAACAAATATATGGTTTGAATGCCCTTGCACCTAAAACTGTCAGTGGTCAGTTGATTTTGGATCAAGGTCACTTATGTTATTATTATTATTATTAGTCCTCTGTCAGTTACACTGACACGCAGCACAGTGGGAAATTAGCATTCCACACCACAAGGCTGATAACTGACACACTGTAGTTTATATTCTTCAAACCTTTATAAAGAATCTGATATTGCTTCAGCGACTACTGTGTTTAATGGAGTCAAAGGTGAGGAAAGTTGTTTTTATGTTATGATTTCTAGCAGATAAGTTGTGCTTGGAGTTTTTATGGTCCCCCAAAGCACAATGCTGTCTATAAATACAGACATATATAAATACATCCTATGAACTGACTTGTCTGTGAGATGAACATATGACCCATTATCCATAGGGGACACCTCATATTTAGCTGTTGAATTGACTACGTGTTTGTTTTGGCAATTGCAGTTTGTGGTGCTGTTGAGATTCATATCATTATATGAATGTGTTGAGTGTCTGGCAATCATTAGAAATAATGTAATACAGTTAAAAAAAAGTTTAAAAAAAGAAAAAGACAAACTTTGCTAATTATGTTGAAAACTGTTGTACAAATGTACCTGACAGAACTGTTGTTATTTTGACTTGGTCACACCAAACACTGATTTGATCTTTTTAGGATACTGTTGAGCACCTGAGAGCCACTTTACCGAGTCAAATTCCCTGTTTGTGAAAACTTACTTGGCCAATAAAACTGATTCTGATTCTGATTCTGATAAAGCGAATGAGAGGAAGAGGCTGCAGCGCGCGGCGATGACATCTGAGGCAGAGCAACGTGGCCTGAAAGCAATAGCCCCCCCCAGTGGAGGTTGGCTGCAGGTGTTTTATTGCAACATCCACCATCATGTTGCTCAAAGATCTATGTATCCGTGGACAAGCCCTGCGCCAGACCATAAATGGAGCGCCGCCTGCGAACTGGATCAGGCAGTCAACTAGCGCTGCGCTGCTCCAATCTGTGACAAACATCATGTGACATACATCATGTGACATACCTCACTTTCCACAACCATCTATTATACACACACACACACCTTATCAGGTGGTCTATTTAAGCAGAGAGAAATTCCCTGTCATCCCATTTGCTTGCACTGCTGCTGCAGTATCGCTGCTGCAGTACCCCCCCCCCCCCCCAGCATCCACCTGTAGGCTCCGACGGGGGGCGGTTACAAGTATTGTCTCGTCACTCCCATCATTCCTGTGTAATCATATGGGGGAGTGACTTAGTTGGAGTGTAGACGCCAAACACTAAACCTGTTCTACTGCTGCAATAAACGTTTGAACGCGAGTTGTCTGACTGAAGTGAAACTCCAGTCAAACTGCAGTGGCTCTGGATCAGGGGATGAGAACCAAACTGGGCCCCAATATCTCAGGGGCACACACCCAGGTCTGATCAGCCCCTGGTGGGACTGCCTCATCAGAGGATGTCATGTGATTTAAAGGCAGAAACACATACTGACACTGAGGTAAACAACTGATGATTCGTCTTAGATATCTGCTGGTGGTTGGCTACTTCACATCAAACATGCAAGGGATATTCACCATACTGTTATATCCTCTAAAGAAATCAGTTTTCCGCATTAATATTAAATCAATTCATGAATAAAGTATTCACGTTTTATTGCCAATAACCTCTGAAAAATGTCAAAGTAGGAAGCTGGGGGTCAAAAGTACAGGAGAAAATATCAACGGGGCTGTGTTGGCGCATGCGCAGCAGGGGAGAGCGTACGTGCCGGGCCAATCTAGCTGGCGTTAGCTTCCTCCTGCCAACCCTCACTGATTTGTTTAGCTGGCAGAGCCGCAACATGTTCAGAGCTGCCGTCCGACTCTCTGTCTCCGGTGTCCGGAGTTTAGCCCGTGCGGGGCCCGGATGCCAAGGTACCGTCTCAGCGTTTTCACCACGTACTAATGTTGTTTCGTTATTCAACAGCCTGCTCGATATTTCTAGGAAGCTCTAGCGGAAATTCAAACGTGGCTAGCATGCTAGTGCTAACTCAACCCGGTGTACCGGTCAGCTAAAACTATGAACCTCATCATCACTGTTTTAATGGTTGTGTCACTTCACGTGTGTTGTGGTGTCACAAGACACCATACACACAGTTTGGCTGTTGGCTGATCTGAAATCTGCCCGGGCTGGAGCTCGGCTGGCTCCATGTCCTTGCAATGACCCGTTTAGAGAGCTCCCACTCGGGCCCTGTAGTTGTGCTTTCCGATGCTAGTTGCTAACATGCTAGCCAGGTTAGTAAGGTTAAGTAAGAGTGGCCGTGTTCAGTCGACTAGTTAGTCTCTGATATATTATCGATATCAACCTGTGCTTTGCGGTAGACAGTAACAAACAGGAAACATATTCATATTATTATTATAGATTCGACTGCAGTGATGCTACTAAAGCTTTAGGAATTGAAGAAGTTGAATGAGGCACATAAATATATATATATACACATATTGTTTATTTACAATCAATGTTGACTTAGTAATCGATTCCCACATTGCTTAGAATGATCAGATATATGATAGTACAGAGAGTGTTTCTTCAGTGTGTTTTCAGCCTGGCACGTACGGTCATATCAGGACAGCCACATTAGCTTCCACACAGCATTTGTCCTTTACCTCCTCGCTCACTGTAGACACCCTTCAAGGCACAGTTTGCCCTCCTGCACCACCTGAAACCAGAGGGCGCAGCTTTATTTTAGTGCTGTCATTAACTGTAGCTTTTATTGTTTCATTCTGCAGCTCCCTTGGCGTCGAGGTGTTACTCACATGGGAAGCAGGAGACAGATGAGGAGTTTGATGCCCGCTGGGTCACCTATTTCAGCAAGCCAGACATCGATGCATGGGAGCTGAGAAAGGGTACGTTAATGCAGCTGTAGTGACCCTGACCATCTAAAGATGCAAGCCCTGAATGATTATTGATTATTAATTAAGAATGATTTGAATAGGTTCATTGCAAAAAAAAGGATGTGTTACAAGCTAAGTTATTAGAATACAACAGTACTTATTGTGAGTCAAACTGTTGTATTTAGACCTTTCAAACGGGCGTTAATTGATTACTGACATTTCCTAAGTTTGAGAACAGATACCAAGTTGCATGTTTTTGTATCTGTACTCAAACTCAAATGATATCAAACATTCACTTCTAGTAGGTCAGGAAACTAAAACACTAAATTTTATATTTGTCATAAAGCAGAAATAATAAAGTACAAATCTGGCATGTGAAGGGTCGACAGAATCAATCATCACTTCTTTGAGACTTGGGATGTAGTATCACTGATTGGTCAACAGTGGCGCACATGATGATCTCATTGGTCTTCTTCCATGATATTACAGCTAAAGCAGTTGTTAGGATGACCCCTAATTATCTGAGGGGCTCATACTTTTAAGGAAAGTTTCCCTGTGCACACTGGCACAATAGTGTACGTGTCACCTGACCTGTCTCCTCAGTCGACCTTGACAAATAACAAACTTTCCACTGAGCTTTGAATATATCCCAGTCAGGATGCCCTGGCTTGAACAACACAGGAAAAAAACTTTATTGTGGAAATTGCTTATTATTGATCATTGCTTATTATTGATCAAACCTCATTTTTTCACATTAGAATGATGAAGCCTTTTATTATTATTAATAACAAAAAGCTTTTTATGTAGCAAAGTGCTTAACAAATAAAAGTTAAAATATGATAGGAAAAAAAGGACAGTTACACAAAAATAAATTACTTTATGTCAGACTTTCATACAGTGTTCCAATATGTAAATGTGACTCCTACCTCTATTCTCCAATTCAATAGTGTGATTTCCCCCCTCAGGTATGAACACATTGATCGGTTATGACCTGGTACCTGAGCCAAAGATTCTTGAGGCAGCACTGAGAGCCTGTCGGAGGTTAGACGACATGGCCAGCGCTGTCCGTATTTTGGAAGCTGTGAAGGTAAGTGGAAAGCTTCAGAGCTGATAAATAATTACAGGAAACTTGCCCGACCAACAACTTTGCAGTCATTTCAGTTAATGGTTAATATGATTTACCATTGATTTATTTCTTCAGCACAAAGCCGGACCTCATAAAGAGATCTACCCATACCTGATCCAAGAGCTGAAGCCAACATTAGAGGAGCTTGGTGTCTCCACACCTGAAGAGCTCGGCATTGACAAACTTAACTAGGTATTAAGTTCTCTGAATTTATTTTTCTCTCTCTCCATCTTCTATGTAAGGTTGCATTTAACATAAATATTTGTTTGTTTTATTTTTTTCAGATATCAGACGGTGGAGGTCCGGAGGACGGAACCCTTGTACTTTAATGTTTGCCTCATATAATACGTGTGATATTTAATTTGGCCTTTATTAAGTTCTTTTGCTTGTAAAATATTGATGAACCTAATAAAGGAAATTGTATCTTTATTGAGTGTTATAAGTATTTCTGAAAAATCTGAAATAGTACTAGGACATGGTGAGCATCGCTTGTTTACATGTTGCTTTAATTGGGAGCAGAGCGTCACTTTACACTGCATGTTGTCGGAGTGGGTCTCGTCACTCGAGGGTCCCATTTTGCCTCCAGGGAGCAGCGTTTTCACATGAATGTAAACATCATTCTACTGTATTTGGTTTAGATGGAAGCTGTTTTCATTTCAGGGAGACATTTACATGCTGATCAAATAAACTTGTTCAAATGGAAATTGGCGTTATGTCATTATCAGCACAACTGGACTATTGCAGAAATAACCTATTTGTAAAATTGATTTCTAAAACTATTTTCAACGACAAGCAATTCTTACAGTTCATGTTTAATTGGGAGTAGCTTAGCACTATGTCTTTAAATGGACTGGAGGTGACTAGAGTGCTGATGACCCTTGTTACATTATTTATGGAGCTTTAAAAGGTTCTAGTGTTTTCTGTTGAGAGATGATTGCACTCCGTATAACCAATTCCACACAATGAGGATTCAAACTATTTCCATCAATAATTGATATATACACATACCACATATGTTTAAGATATTCCTTATATATTCACTATTACTGTGTAAGTTAATTCTCTCTTTACTTGTTTATTTAAAAAAGTCACCACTCTGTAATGCTAAGAAAAGAAAAACATTTTTTAATTCAATATTATTTTTGCGACCCAAATACCAACAAGAATGTTCTGAAAAGCATTTTATTATTCCTTGTTCGAAAGTTGAAGTTTAAAGTCAAGCACAGTCTAGGCTTTATATCCTTGCAATGGCCCCTTTAAAAGCCGTGACTGATCCTTTTTTCTCCCAGACTGTGAGAATGAATTGTACTTCCTCTCTAAGTGGCTCCGCCCAGGATGTTATCTTTCCACCTCAGTCTGTTGATGGAGTCCCATGAAACTTGGTGGAAGGATGCGATGTTGGTCAACGGAGAACTCCTCAACATTTCCGCTGGTGGGAATATTTCATGGATCTTGAATTGATTAAAATGAAGGGGACCATTGGGCCTCTGTGGTGGTTTGTATTCTACTGGGTGTCATGTTTGTTGTCTGAAGCTCCTTTATTTATATCTGATAGATATATATATATATCAGATCAAGTCAACATACTTGAGCCTTAAATAGAGGGTGGAAGGAAGGATAATTACAGACTCCCACTAAGCTCTGTTACGTTTACAGCTCAGAATAGAAGCGCATATTCCTTAAGGTACCAGGATTTTGCCAGGAAGTTGGTATATTAGCCAACCAATAAATTAGAAATATACCGATATTCTCAGTCTTATTAAACTTATAATATAACTGTGACGTGGCACCTGGAAAGTGGCGGACCCATTTATATGCTGATACCTTGAGTTTATATGGTTCCTCTTTGGAATTAACTGACAATATTAGAACAAATAAAACATATGACCTAAATCATATGAAGAGGCCGTTTAACATTTACATATTGTTTGGACAAGTGTGAACTTTCATTTCTGATCACTTCAATCTCTAATTTATTCGTTAATCGCACAGTTTCCGATTATAATAATGCCTTCGCAAAATGTAGACTCTTATTTTTTATCCGTTAAAGTTCTTGACTGGCTACTTCGCTAGCATTTAACATTTGAAAAGTGGACTTTACAGCCAGAAGGAATTTCCGTGCACATGTGTGGGTTGTGAAAAGCAAAGGGTAGCAGCCTGTGGACATGGAGGTCAGATCTGTTTGCAGAGTGAATGAAGAGAAGCAGCTCCAGGCAAAAAAAAAAAAAAAGAGTTGTTGTATTTTTAGCAGAGGTCGTGTTACCTCAACAACACCCGCACACGCACACGCACACACCCCCACACACACGAACAGGGTAATAAGAGCAGTGGTTTACAGCTCTTTTAGGGTGGGATTTCTTTGAGGAGTGGGCGGATCAGCCCCGCAGATATGTAGGCGAAGAAAAACCCTCCTGCGCTTTTACGCACGGGGCGGGCCTTTCATTCATGCATGTTGGGGGGTGTATGGCACTCCGTCAGAGACAATCAGAGATGTTTGAGTTTCCATGCACAGTGACCAGGGAGGTGAAGCGGCGCACAGCAGTATCACCCCTCCTCCAGCCCCAGCTCCCAGCACACGGGCCTCCACGTCCACAGCACAGGGGCGTTTAAATCACAGCTCAGCGCAACTATCTGCTTTTTATCTGTCGAGTTACGAGAAGGAAGCTGGTCATGAGATGCGATTTGTTTGCGCTGGACGACAGAAGGAAACACTAGATCAGACCTGTTGGCGATGATGGATTACTCCAAGGCGCAAATGGTGAGTGTCGATGGCTGCTGGGTAAACGCTCCCGCTCGTGTTTGTTACAGTAACAAAGCAAATGGCGATTAATGTAGTCATCATCCAGAGCAGGGTTACTTTCACGGTGGAGTTTGCTCTGCAGTTTTTGTTTAGGGTAATATCGCTTTTACTTGTGGCTTAATATTCGCATTTATCTGTACTTTGGATTAAGTTTATTACCATTCAAAAAAAATAAAATAATCGACGAGTCGATTTATAACAGGAGGCTTTTTCTTTTGTTTCCCCTTTTTAGTCTTATTTATATTTAAGTAGATTTCCCTAAAACGAGGCCTCATGGAATCTTAATGAGAAACATTTGTATCCCGATTTCTGCTCGACTAAATCAATACATTTTCTGTTGATGATTGTCTAAAGGCTTCAAGCTTTGTTTTCATTTAATCCCCCATTAATGTGCTTTCTGAGGAAAACACTGCCTCTCTTTCGAAAAGTTTCACTTTAACTTAAATATATACATATATGTATTCAAAACAACCAGACTAAACTTACATTTTAAATGAAGGTTTGGTAGAAGTTTAGTTCCTGCTTTGGCCTTTTTGTTCTTGTTGAATGCAGTTTGCAGTATCCAGTAACTGTGGATCTTTTCCTGCACCGAAGCAAAAAAACAAACAAAAAAACACTTTAACAAGCCGTGAACAACATTTTCTCAATCAAATTTCTCCCATGGTGATTTTTGTTCATTTTATTGTCCATAGTCAAGCTTATCCGAGGAGGGCAGTTCAGCTGGGTTTCCTCAGTCCAGTCCTGCTGGGGTGAAGCTGGAGGCAGTGATGGAACATCTGCAGAGGCAGCAAGAAGCCAAACGGGAGATGAACCTGCAAGAGAAGCATCTTCAAGCTCAGATGCTCTTCGCTCAGCACGCCTCAGCGGCCAGAGCCTCTGTGTTGTTCAGCAAAACGGACGCACAGACTTACCAAGATGCTCAGCAAGCAGCTTTGCACAGCCACCTCAGCAGAATGCATCGAGATGAGGAAGATGAAGACACGGATGAGGAGGAGCAGGAGATGGCTGGGAATGATGATGATGAGGAGCAAGATGAAGAGGATGAGGAGAATGGGCCTCCTGGACAGGCGAAGAAGCCCAGACTACAGCAGGTTCCCGGATTCCCCTTCTCTTCTTATTCCACATCTCAATCCGCTGCTGTGAAGCAGATGTCCGAATCTTCACCTCCAGTAATCAAACAAGAGCGTGAGGAGAAGGAGCTGCAGTCTCCTGCAGGTCCACACGCCTTCACTTCGCCCAATGGCTTCACTGACTGGGGCTACGACGAGCCAATGAAACAAGTAAGCTACCAAAATCAAAGAGTATATTGTGATGTCCTTTCATAAATCACAGGTTCATCCAATCCATTGCCTCATAGGAGTAAACTATACACACTATATTTCAATTTTTAAGCAGCCACAGCCTCATTCAAAGTTTTCCAGTTTGAAGATGTACATATGTGACTCCAATCTTCAGTTTGTGTAGGCCACGCTCATCTTATTAATTGTTGCCATCTTCCTGCTGAGTCAGGCTGACCACTCTACCGGCTGTTTTCTCAGAAGTGAGAAAGCCAGGGTACCCCCTTGGCAATGTGCCCAAGCTTGATAGTGTTGAGGCCAATTACCGGCCGGCCAGAGGTCTCTGCTTCTGCCATACTCCAACTCATGTCTCACACTTTCAAAAACGCGTTCTCGCCTCAGCCAGAGCTAATTGGTCTTGGCTCTGGTCCAATGTTATCTGTTCAGAGAAGCTGGCTCAGGACGGACAGAGACGGAGCAGAGGATTAATGAAATGGCCTCAAGCCGGTTTTTATGGTCATGGTTTGCTTTGGGGGTTAACTGTGGTGCAAGGAATTTCTGGGTTTGGTGGAGGATCCCCCCCCCCCCCCCTCGTAATATCGGCCACGTCTCCTTTAAACATGTAAAAATAACCTGCATTAAACATGAGATCCTGGAGCCAGTATTTACGAGCATGTTTTCCAGCAGATGTTTAACTACTTACAGGAAACGGAGGGTCTCCTCGTGGATTCCTTTTCTCCTTTTATGGGGGCTGATCTGATTGGTTCCTGTGTGTGTTTCCCTTGAAAAGGCCCCACTTCAATACAATGCATTATGATTAATGAGGCCTGTGGGCAGAGGGTCGGCTGCGTCAGTGCCTCACAGCATACCAGCAGGCAACTGCCCATAAAGTTTACTTACAGTAGTTTCAGTGGAGCAGAATGAGCTTCTGCTTTCTGTTACCAAGAGTGTTTGTTGTAAGTTGTTTGTTATTTAGAGATATTTTAGGCCAATGTTTGTTGTTTCTTTTCTCCCTCTATTATCTGATTGTTGGCTTTAAACATTGTGTGAAACTACGGGTCATTTTTTATATATTTAAGAGCCGTGGTCACAGATGCTGGTCAATAGGCATTTAAAACCTCAACAAGGCCAGAAAATTCACAGCTGACGTAGCTCAGAGGATAGCTTTGCATAATTTAGCCGTTGCTTGGCAACACTAAATGGCAAGTTAATTTAGCCGCAAGTAATCAATACATTATATACAACTGCATTGAGAATGTGTTTCCTTTGCCTTCAGTGCAGCACACAGAGCCATGAGGGAACACAACGATGAGATGTGAGGATTTAAGGCCTAAATTTAGTACCTCTGTGTTTAGGCCTGTTTTTACAAATCTGCATCAACATGTCAAATGTTTCATTAACTCTTATCCATCATGTGAAAAAATAGCAGGTGATATATAAAGAATAGATTAACGAGCACCTTCATATGTAGTCAGATTATCTTTTAGGAATTTCTCTCAATCCTGTTAACCATTACATAACAGTTGGATGTAAAAGTAGCCAGGACCTGTTTATCATCACTAACCAGGGAACATTGAGCCTAACAAGCCATAGTCAAATCTATGGGCTTTTAGCAGATAAAAGAAAACAAATATTTGTATTTTTAAGATTGAATTTTAAAGCTGGATTCCCTTTGTGTTTTACCACAAACTTGTTATGTTAAAATCCATGGAAATAAGTCCACTTTATTACAACTAGTCTTACGCGTCATTCTTTGCAAGTTAATGAGTGCCTGGTTTAGATTTATGTGACTTTACTTGTCTCTCTCGTTTCCGTCCTTTTTTTTATTTTCTCTTTTAGACTTGCCAATCAGACCTCTGTAGTTAGTCATGGTCCTGCTGTACAAGCTGGACAGCCATTGTTCACTCCTTGTGTGCGGTCTGACTGTAAAAGCCCTTAAATGTAGCATGGGCGGGGACAAAGGGCCCAATGTCCACTGGCCGACTAAGCCCCCGGCTCAGCGAGGGGCCAGATAAATGATCTTGACTTGTTCGGGTGACTAAAGGCTCAATAATTTGATTTGGATTAAACATTTGGTCCCCCTGCTGTTGCATTGAAATTTGGGGAGGGATACGTTTTCACTGTCGCTCTGCTGGAACAGTCACACAAGTTTAATGAAGCTCATTAAAGGAGGAAGTTTCCAGTTACTGTTAATGCATCAAGCATATAAATCGGCATTTCCAACACAGTGTGAATTCTTTTTCATTAATCTTGTCTAGTTAAACTGACACATTTTACAGATCTGCTTTTATGTGGAAACGCACATTATCTTGATAATTAGTCATGTAAATACATAATATCACCTTAAGCCTTATAATAATAAAAAAGGCCTTTTTTAACGAAACAAAAGAAACCTTTTCCTGACCTACATACTGAATACTATCAGGATTCCCAGGGTTGGATGTGTGAAAGCTCTGTGAGCAATTAACTGAAAGCTCTTTGTTAATAGATCCACAGTAGGTCTCACTTGCTCATCAATAAGGGGGGAAGGGTTTTATTTCCATTTGATGGTGAAAAGACTGCCATGTTTATCTTCCCTCACATCAATAGGCTCTCTGCTGTGGGAGTCCTTTTATTACAAATCGTGAGTTGGCGCTATTACATGTGTCAACAGCTCTGCCACCTCAGAAAGAGATTTGTGTGTAAAGTGGATACATACTGTTCAACCAGTTCAGTCCACTTAAAAAACAGAGGAGCAGAAAATCATTTCCCAGAAAAAAAGCTGTTAGCCCTCTCGTAGTTTATTTACACTGAATCAAACAAAGCCAGCATGTTACTGCCCCCATGTGTGATTTTAGATAGAGTCAGAGGTGCGATGTGTAACACAGCAGTGTCAGCGTTTTCCCCTCCATGCTACCTCACCCCTTTATTCCGCCCTGCGACTAGAGACTATACCTCTGCTGTCGCCAATAAAGGCAGATCAGCAATGTCCCCCGATTACGTGTTTGCACCTTTTATACAAAGTGAGGCAGAATTACGGTGCAGCGTTTCCCGCTGTGAGAAGGGGACTGTTGTTAAACATGTGTCTGGTGGAACAGCGGGGCCTGAATAGGCCACACTTATACCCAAGCTTCTGTAGTAGTCAGGGGTAAATGGACTTATTTTTGAGTATTTCAAATAATAAAAAAAAATAGCTGGGAAAATGTTAAGCTGTTATACTTGTTTTGTATTTTAAGGTTGTTAACAACTGAGCAGACAGGTTTAACTGAAAAGCAAAAAGAAAATATGACAGTTAAGGTTAAATGCTAAAGGTTAAAGTAATTAAGTCTTTAAAATGCTGAGCTACAAGTGGATAAATGCTAAAATATTTGCCTACTGGGTAAATATTTGAAATTGTTAGATAAAAGTAAATGATTAATAGTTATAAAAGATTAAAGTTATGAAGTAAGATGGTTAGACATTTAGATAAAAGGATTGGGTCGTTCAAGTCATTAGTTAAACCTATTTGAGCAGATATAAATAGAAACGATAGTTAGCCAAATACCTTGGATAAACAATTCAAATACTTAGTAAATGATTAGGTAAATGATAAATGGTTGAAACGTATCAAAGTTATGAAGCTACATTGTAAGAAAGTTCGCTAAACATATTGGACAAATAGTTGTTAATGCTAAAAGTAATTGAATGTTGAAATAGAGCAAAGTTAAGAAGCCTAATGGTTTTGTTGCTGGCTGAAATTGAGTCATACGTTGATTAAATGTTGCAAATAGTTTAAACTGTTGTTTTGCTTAAGGTTAAGATATTAGAAAAACAGTAGTAAATAAAAGGTATGTGTAAATAGGTAACGCAAGCTATTGGATAAATGGTTACAATGCTCTTGTAGTTTTAAATTTAATCCAGTTTAAACTTTGTCCCTCAAAATGCTGGTAGGACTTTGCAGGGTCACATCTGACAAAGGTTGGGAACCACTTTACACCGTCCTGCAGCTGTTGATTGTGTGTCAGCATGTGCTGGTTAGATTGTGTTTATACTATAAACACAAGGAGAGTTACAGCTGGACTGGAAGTTAACAGTTAATAGGTCCCTGTATATTTAACAGCTCTAAGTTTATAGTTAACAGCACCAGATGGGATCACTCTGCTGGGCCAAACACGTAGTGAATTAGCCTTAAGAAGAAAATGTACATTTAAATAAAAACAATTAAGTGAAGTCATTGTGAGGGGACAGCAAGTAAAGACAAAAACAGTCTATTATTTTGAATAACCACAAAGCATGATATATGAAGCATTTGATCCTTTGACAAACTAAAACATGATTTGTTGTCTAGAATACATATGCTTTGTTTTGACATTAAACACGAGCAGGAGCTGAACGACATGTAAGCAATGTCCTTCACATGCCCACAGAAAACAAACCAGTAATAGATTTCCAAAATGAAAACAAAGATGTCACGGGGCTGCAACTAGATCCTCACTGGTAGTAAAATAAATAAATTGTCTTGTCAGTTTGGAGCACCCATAGGAGGGATACTAGAAAAACACATCAACAACTTAGTGTAATTGTAATGACAGACTGTTTTCTACCCATCATGTTTGATTTTCAGACTTGCATCATCGTGCAGCTCTTGCTCTGCAGAACAATAACTCCTCAGCATGTTTTTCCGCACAGTTGCACACACACTGCCCTCCACTCACATTTTTAACCTTTAACTGTCATTTTAAGGGGGGTGGTTGAGGGAGGAATAACATGTCACATTAAACTACCTAATGAGCATGGGGCCTTTCACTATTCTCTGAATGCTGTTCATTAATCTCCATTTTACTGAGCCCCGCCTTTTTACGCTTTGGTTTGAGTGCTGAATGCAGGAATTCCAGATTCTGTGGGGAAAATTAAACAAATTTTTTTTGGAGGATACAACATACCAGTGTTTTTATTTGAATATATTAAACTCTTTAATACTCCCATGTCTCTATATTGCATGTCTGGTGGTCAGTGTATAAAGTTCCATCCTGTACAGCACATTACTCAATGCACATTCATTTTGGTCTGAGGCCATTTGAAAATTACCAACCAGCCACGAGACAATCTGGGGGACAAACTGCCAACTGATGTTTTTCCCTGGTGTGTTCTTACAGAGAGGAAGTGCTATCTGGGCTGAGGAGAATGACGGAGGGAAACTGAGAGGAGAACCATCCAGGGACTTTGCCAAAGTGAGTAGATTCAGCGGATGATTGTAAATAAGACAAAGCCTGAAATAATCAGAGGAAGAGTTGGTTCGCTTGTTGCTGATGTTATTTAATGAATTTTCAGCTTTATGAACTGGATAATGACCCACAACGGAAGGAGTTTCTGGATGACCTCTTTGTCTTTATGCAGAAACGTGGTAAGACCAATTCATGATTTCATACATGTTTATTAAGTTTTTCTTTGTGGACCCTGAAGCTTGTATTTTGTTGATTTGTATTCTCTGCTGTTCAAGTTAAACTGCATGTGACAATATAAACCAACCGTCATTGACCACTTGTCAAAGTTTACTCATATTTGGACAAGCTGGATAAAGATGCCTTCAGGGTTAATTTAATTATTTTTCTTTTGATTAAAGTGACATTTATGGGAAAACCCCAAAATGCATTATAAATATAATTTCCCATGTTGTAATTCCAGCATAGTATACCTGAAATTATTACCATCTTTAAAAAAAAAATTAGAATTACTTTCAACCCATGTTTTTGAATATCCAAGAAAATTGAGTAGCTTGAATAGGATTAGAAATAAGAATTTTCACAACGTTAATGCCTAAACTACAAAAATTGTAATTGTTTCAATATCTTATGATTTGATTTAAACTGGAGATTGCTCTGTAATGTGTATGAAATTTATACTGTGTATTTATTAGGTACTTCTGGTGAAATTATTTCAAATAAAAAAAATCCTCATTTATACCGTCATTTATAATAATACATTACAAGTTTCAAGAGTTTATTATCAAATACACAACAATAACACTAAGCAGTCGCTGGCAATGATCTTAATGATCTCTGAATTTGATAAAAATGCAATAATGTCAAATTTTCAAAACAAACCATATTTAACTGAGGCATAATAAGAGAAATATAAATATGCCGTCCCTCAAACAATGTACTCTCTTGATAGCTTTACTCATAACGTTGTTTAGTATTGCTAAGTTTGCTGCATCCATAGGACTTTTGTTTAACTGGAAATTGTTTACGTGTGACCTCAGCAAAGCTAAAACGAAGTTTCTTTCCTCATGTCAGTGGCATGTGTTCCTCTTAAGCACAAAGTAATCTTAACCCTGCTCCTGCTTTTTAGCCTACTTCATTAATTGGCTTTTCTCCAAATCAGGATTTGAAAGGTTGCCTGTCACCGTGGTGATTGGCAGACACGGCTGGCTCTGAAATAACTCCGCCTCCTGCACTGCAATCAATGCAGCAACAAGGCTGCTGTTGTGGAATTATCCCAACCCCCATCCCTCTGAAATAGGCTTCATTAGACTAGTCTGACTACATAGATTATACATGCTAAGCCATATTGCTTAACGTTAACCTCGGGTACTTATGAGACTGACCCCTTCTTCCCTGTGCTTCGACAAAAAGTGGAAAATAAAAAAAGCATCGCCATTTTTTCATTGTGTGTATCCTCCCGTCTATTCAGGAACTCCTGTGAACCGCATCCCCATTATGGCAAAGCAAATTCTGGACCTGTACAGGCTTTACAAGCTCGTGACCGAGAAGGGAGGCCTGGTGGAGGTTATCAACAAGAAGATCTGGAGAGAAATCACCAAGGGTCTCAACCTCCCCACGTCAATCACCAGCGCTGCGTTCACCCTCCGCACCCAGTGAGTGGCTCTCAGATTATTAACACAAACCCTCATGACACTGAAGCCGTTTGTTAAATCTTCAGAAAACCAGAGGAGCAAAAGGAGCTCTATAAAGTTATATATATCTTTTAAAAAATAATTGCTTTATTACCTTTAGCCTGACGTTTTCATCTAAAGAATAATGACAATAATAGAAAAATAATGACAGACTTTATTAACTTAAGTACATTTAATTATCAAGCCGTCTTATTTGCTTTATAGAGCATGGTGCACCCTTTATGAGCCTAGCAGCACCAGGTGTATCTTTACACAAAATAATTAATGGGTTTATTCATTTTATTATACCTTCAATATTATTATTTTTTTAATAGATTACAAGAGAGAAATGAATTTGACTCAGTAATTATCCATTATTATTATTTAATTGATGGATACGTTGGAAACACTAACCAAGAGCCATAAACCGTTTATACAAATTCATTGATTAATTCAAATGAAACCCCCAGGAGTTTCCTATTCTTTTGAATTAGTTTGGAATTGATATCATTCAATGTGAGCATAACAACAGCATGTGATTGAAAATACATGCTGGATGAAACTTTAGGATAAATCCAACCAATATGCCTGTAATTAATGCAGGCACATATCATTAAGTGCAGCATGTTTCTAAATCATTTTTACAAGGATCCAATAAATGTTCAAATGCTTTCATTGCAGGTATATGAAGTACCTGTACCCGTTTGAGTGTGAGAAGAAGCGACTGAGTTCTCCCGGTGAGCTGCAGGCCGCCATCGACAGTAACCGCAGAGAAGGCCGACGTCCCAGCTACACCAACAGCCTGTACCGCTACTCTCCCTCCCCGAGCGCTGCTTCTCACTCCCTCCTCTCCTCTCCCACGACCCTACACAACAACCTGAACTCATCCGCTAGTCCCAACCTAAAGAGGAACCCAGGTATGACATTATCAAAGTTATTATTGTCTCTAAGAAAACCAATGTTACTTAAATTATCTGGGTTTATGTTTAACAGTTCAGATCTCCCCCACACATTGAGAATGAAATTGAGATATGTTTCAATACAAATAGAGTTCAATTTTTCATTTATCATCGTATGATTTAAAATGATTTATTATATAAATACTATCAATTTTAAACGATTTTCACTTTTTCCCCCCAATCAGATGAGAGCCATACCCCTCTTATACCCACCCGGCTGCCCATGGCTCTGTCCCTGGGGCAGCAGCAGCAGCAGCTGGCACAAGCGGCCACATTGGAGCACCTCAGAGAGCGGCTGGAGAGAGGAGCTGCTGCCGCTGCCGCAGCCGATGCTCCGGAGAAGAAGATGATGCGCCTGGCGGAGGAGCAACAGCGCCTCATGCAGCAGGCGCTCCAACAGAACCTCCTGGCCATGGCCTCTCACTTCAACCCAATGAACCTCAAGATGAACAATGGACACGGTGGGTTCATCGAACATTACAGACACATTTTAATTATTAAACATGAAGAGTCAATTCATTTGAGTTATTGTTGTTCTTCCACAGAGAGCAAACAGGACTTGTCTCTGAGTATCTCCACTAATGGAGCAGCCAGTATCAGTATGTCTGTGGAGGTCAATGGAACTATTTACTCAGGTATGTGACGTCTTTCCTTTTTGAATGGAAACAGTTTTGTTTCCTTATAAATTCCAAAAGTAGTGAGGAAATGTTAAGGGGATTTATTTCTACTGAATTAATCATTTTAATTGTATAATTTACTAATGCATATATCATACCATCTGTAAGTCATTTTTATTGTGAAAACATAGCACATGTTTAACTGAGAATGTACTTTACTCTTCTCAGTTTACTCCTTTTTCTACCTAAAGGCAATATTTATATTTTGTTTGTTTTTATTTACTGTCTTGTGTCTCTGTTGTTTGTACCTATTTGTTTCTCTTATTTACGTAACATTATCATTTTCATTATTTTTATGAATTCCTCTGTACATAAAGAAGTTAATATAAAGAGAAGGAAGTCAAAGTCTACACTGAACTTTACATAGAATATCGTAATGACTGCAAATAAAACAGGCTGAACACACACACGGCATGTTTTCAACACTATTGTTTTGAATACTAATCCTTCCTCTGATCAATTGATTGTAGGAAAGCTGTTTGCCCAGAAATCTGCTGCTGCCGTGGCGTCGCAGGCTGTGACTCTGGCAGGAACCAGTGGTTTCAGTGCCCTCTCCTCCTCACACAGTCCCTCGTCTTCATCATCCACCTCCTCTAAGGGACCAAATTAAGGTTTACTGGCTTTTAGATCTGTCAAAACAACAACCAAGTGTACCTCTCTTGTCAGACAACTCTGTGAACTTAGGGAAATCAGCCGCAACACATTCCACCATAGTTTTTCCATTACTCTGACGGCGTAATGTGCTCGTCAATGGGACACTGGTGTTTGACCAGATTGACTGTAATGTAGAATTGAATCACAGTTTACCTTAGTGCCTGGCAGAAGCTTCTTTTTCAAATGTACTGACACTCATGTGTAAAGGGCTTTACATGGTTTGTTTAGAAGTGTCTTTAGAGCAGAAAAGTGCACAATGAGAACCGATTCCAACAGGTTTTTTTCTTTTGGTGTCAGCTACGTTTGTGGCTAATCATCAAACAGGTCTGTAGCTGCCCTCTTTCCTTAGTCCTCAGTAGATCGGTGTGGTTGCCAAAGTGCAGCTAGTGAAGACCAAAAAGCTCTATTTCAGAACCATAGGTTTAATGATTATCAAAGGTTTTCACTGAAGCCATTTTTGTTTTTTATTTTACTGTTGGCAAACATTTGGTTTAATTTCAGTGGAAGCGTGTAGTTTGTTGTCAGCTGTAGTATTTACTTAAGAATCAAATGCAATTTAAAAGAAATTGGTTGATGGTTGGTTGAATTTTTTTTTTTTTGTAATGTATTTTTTTTTAATTTAATAATTTGGCCTGGCCTTAAAAAGTGCAAACATGTATCAGTTTTGAATCAAAGGCAAATTTTGGGGGACAAGTTTCCTGCAGCGAGATGTAGGCCTGTGTTAGAAAAGAAGTGATAAAACATTTACCTCATTTGACTTCCCATGATTGTAAGTTTTGTGGGAGTGTGTTCTGGACTCAGGAATGTCCTCTGGACTTGTCTCTGTTCCATCTCATAATATATTGCTGTGTTGTATTTGTATAAACGTAAAGAATGTATCATTAATGACCTCAAGCTTTTGACAAGTGAACACTGAAACAGTGCTACCTCACTCTTCTAGAGAAATATGCAATAGATATTGCAGCATGTGTTGGTTTAGCCATCTGCTGAAATAGACTGCATGTGGACAATCAAGTAGACATATCACTGCAAACAAATGTCACTGTGAACTTGGCAAAAAAATCAAAGTTAATGTTAAACTCTGTTTTGGTATTTGATTAACATATTTCCTGGACATGTAGCCATGAGGAATAAAGAAATCTTGTGTGCTGTTGACAAAATGTGTCCTGTTGTCATTTTAGATATTACAATGTGTTTCAGTTTGAATGGATCTCTAATATGTAAGTCAATCTATTGAAATTGTAAGGATTATTATTTATTTCATATTTCCATTTATATAAAGACGCTCTGTTATATATTAAACTACCCAGCTGCATCTTTAGTAATGATCATTACAATATATAATTTTTTTTCTTTCTTAGGCACTTTCTTCAAAGTGATTATTTATAATAATTCTATAAAATTGATCCACTGAGGAGACTATAAAAAGAATGCTGTACTTAGTTGAGTGACCAGGTGGGGGTAGCATTTCCTCCTCTGTAGTACAGAGGGGTAATACATTCACACAAATAAAAATGCATTTTCCAGTTGATTATTATTTTGACATCTTTGGAACCTGGAGCTAAAAATAAAAATGTTGGTGTCAAACCAAATACATTTCACCTCTCATTAGGTCTATGAATTAGCAGCGCCACATGGTGTATTTTGAACACGAAATGCAGGAAAGAGTGTGTTTTGAGATTTAATTCCTGAACTCGGATGTGCAACAGACCTATGAGAGGAGGAGGAGGCTGCACTAATGGAGATAAGAACTGAGGGGAGGAGTTGCAGGATTTACTGCCGGGGTAGTTCTTCTATAGTGACACTGCTGGATTGGTATCTGGAGCAGTGTGAAAGAAAGATGCTACACGGCACAATTGAGAGGTATTATGAGATGGATGTCTCCGCCCACAGTCCCCGCCCCCCAGGGAGGAATAGTACCGGATCAGTCACTCTGCAGATGAGGGGATCACTGTGGTGGGACAAAGATAGGGATGAACTGTATGGAGAAATTAGGACATCAGGAGGACTGACAGATTTTAAAGAGGCTGAAAGACTTGATCGAGACTTTTGGAATAAAGGCCATGAATGACAGATATATTTTTTTAAATTGTTCGGATATCATGTAACAGCTGTTGTTGTTGAAACTTGTGATTCTAAATATTCAGGATTTTTTATAGGTATGTTGGTTTTTGCCTTTTTTACTTTTGCACTCAACAATGAAGCAAATATTCATTTGGAGATATCTCCAACACTGAAAGCCTGCATGGGTTTTCATCAGTCAACCAAATGATCATCTTTACTGGGAGCTCTCCGCCTCTGAGGATAATTCTCTAGGAAAGCCTCCAGCCCACTGTTTGCACCATGCCTTACCACGATGAAGAGTACCCTGGTCAGCCTCTGTGGCAGTCTGTCCTGCTCTTCTGCTGTAAGGGGATGATCGAGGGCATCATGGTCGTACTCTTCTTCTGGCTTCTGGTGCAGGTCCTCTTCACCAAACAACTTGAAGGTACGGTCTTAAAGGATCATGTTTTTTTTATTCTTATATCGACTCATATACCTATAAATAAATTAAAAGAGGTGACTGGAATCCAACATCCGGTCCAGTCCAACCGTGAAGAGTTCTCTTGATGATTCCTCTGTAAACAATAAGGGACCAAAGCCAAAGCTGATGGGACATCACAGATGTCTACTTAAAAGAGTAATTTACATTTTTGTTACAGCAGTTTTTAGTAGAATATTTGCTCTTTTTTTTACAATCTCTCCTTCATAAATCAACAAAGAATTTCAGGGGGCAAAAGAGTGGATTATTTAGAATAACTGTATTTTTACACAGATGGATCATGACTTTAATCTCTTTCACTGGGATAGGAAGGGGTCTAATGAAGAGGAATTAACATTAAAATACTTTTAACTGATGTTTTAAGAAAGACTTAAAAATGCAAAATGTCATGCAGCATGTAATGCTCCAATCCAGGGGCTTCATTGAATTATGTTTGAAAACTCCTGCCATCTGACAGCCCTTATTATTCCCCCTCATGTCTGCAGTTCACATACAAATTCTCCTCTTGGTCGGCCTCATCGTCTTCTGTCTCTCTTTGATCCTGGGATGTGTCCTGTGCTGGAGGAAAAGTCAGATTTGTTCAGGGAAAGACAAAGATCCTGTGACACCACCCCCTGCTGAACCTGTGACCTTTGCCCAGAGCTCACCTCACCCGGCAGCGACAACAGATTCCAGGCAGCAGTATGAGGAGCTGGACGGTGACCTGCTGGAGTATCCTTCCACATTCACTAGCCCTGCCCCTTCTGAGGGTGAAATCACCTCTCTGCCGTTTTCTAATCATGCTCGAACCACCTCTGAGCGGGAGAAGCAGCCAAAGACTTATTTTTCCTTGCGCCGTCTCAGCACACCACCGCTAACGTCACCCCTTTATAAACCCATAGATCCCAGCCACACTTCCCTGCCCACCTTTCCCAAGCTGTCACTATTGTCCAAAACATGTAATGCTCTGCAGAGGCGCTGCCCTGTCACTGAAGACAATGTATCTTGTAATGAACACAGCAGGCTCACCAACCCCGGTGCTGTCTCTCCCTCTATGCCTGAGGAACCGATCCCACTAACTCCACCGAGCTATGGCTCCAGTGCCAGCTGCAAACAGCCAGCCTCACAAACACCCTGCCTCCATTTCACCATGGCCTTCTCTCCAGAGCAACACACCCTGGCAGTCACCGTCACCGGCCTGAGTGGGACGCCTCACAGACTGGAGGACGTGTCCGTGCTGGGCAGCCTGCCGCCTCTCTACCCCTGTCCCACACAGGCCTCCGTCCAGAGCCGCCTCAGCACGGGGCCACGCAGCCTGGTGCAGCTTTTGAAGGTGAACTCTGTGCATGAGCTCCAGAGGTGCACGCTCAGAGCAGCCGTGTACACTCGGCAGCCACACAGCCTGGGAGGCACCGTGCTGGGTGAACTGGAGGTGGAATGTGGAGGAACAGACTGGAGAGCAGAGCATCCAATTCACTACACGAAAGAACTAAACCCAAACAAGGGGAAACTAAAAAAGGTAGTGTTGGGTTGAATCAATATCAGCCAGTGTGACAATATATCTTCAGATAGAGGAATAGCCAGATTCACCTATAACACAGTGAACCTGGGGGTGTGGGGGTCCTGACATTTGCCTGGTTGGTGATCCTGCCTTCACGAGAGTTAACAGTTAAAGTTATCTTCTAAAACTATTAAAGAAAATTATGCTTACGTTTTTATTACAGTTTTTGATTTTGATATTCGGCAGATGGGTGATCTTGATTTCTGTGCTCAGTAATGTCTCGATTCATTATCTTAGGTACTTCCTGTCGGCAGGGTTCTAAAAAGATAAATTCTCATTCCCCCCTGACAGACGTTTCCTGTCTTTGTTGAACTTTTGCCCTTTGACAGCAGAGTTTGAACTCCAAGGATGCACAGGGGCTTAGCTGTCCTCCGCAGATCTTCATTTTGCTGCAGTATCAGTCTCTGGCCCACCGGATCAAAACCACAGTCCTCAGAGCAGATAACCTGGAGAAACTCGCCCACATGTCTGCAGCACCAGGTAAAACTGGCATTTGCAGTCGCTTGAGTTTGACTATATATGTGTATAGGAATCCCATAAGGGCATGATGCATGGAGACATTATGTAACCATTTAAGGACCCAACGTTTGCTTCGCAGGGGCAGAGGTAAAATAATTCCCTATGTTTGCTTTTAATGTTTGAGGGATTAGATGATGTCTACAGGATGCGAATGCTGCCGGAGATCATCCCCCTTTTTTTAATAACATTGTGGTTTAATCCTTTACTCTTCACAATCCCCGGGAAAATGTTCCAATCTCCTCTGGATCTCTGGTCTGACAGTTATAATCTTTGTTTGCATTAGCCTGTCTGCGCATTATTTCCATCCTAAAGACCCATTAGATTTTATGATATCTGTTTCATGTGCAGTGTGTCACACACACATAATCTCTTTTTGGTTTAACATCAGATTCTGAAAGAAGAATATATACAGTCGAGAGGAGAGAGGACTTTTTAACTATGGTTAAAGACCATTGTTATTATTTATTCCAGTTAAATACTCAGGTTTGTAACTGGTCTGTGTATATAAATGTTGCGTTCCAAATTAAAATGTGTGTTTTAGATCTAAATACAAACCTAAACTGATACAGGGATTAAATATATGGCAGCTGAAACATTATAAAAATGTATTATTAAAATCTTACTTTTTGTCTATGTGGTATATAAACACAAGGAGGAGCTACTACATCTCATTGTTAACTGTAATATGTATCTAATGGTCAAATTTTCCTTTTGAATCTTATTTTCAGATTACATGGTGGTGATCAATCTGCATCACGACAGAACTGTGATCAGCAGCAGAGAGACTAAGGGAGGCGGCTGCACTGTGTGGAACAGCTCATTCCTGTTTGAGCTTCCTCCAGGAGACATCAGTCAGCTGCCCCTCATGCTGGAGTTCATAATCACACAGGTACAAATCGCTTTGGGAGTTCACACAAGATTTTTTTTTATTTTAACTACACAATAAATGTCCTATTCTGCTCTTTTCTTATGTGACAGAATCACGTGGACCCAGAGGCTACAGTTCTTGGTCGAGTTGTCATCGGTGCAGGGGCTGCGGATGCAGGCCGAGCTCACTGGAGGGACATGTGCAGTCTGCAGATGGAGCAGGCACGCTGGCACAATGTTGAACCAGAACCACAGTAGATACACATGTCCTTAAGAATTGTTCTACGGTCAGTGGACCTCATCCACTCTGAACTCAGAGCTGAACTAACATTTCTAATGGATGGATTCCTGAGCAACATGGCCTTATTTGAATAAATCCATCTGGGAGTTACATAATCATAATTTGTGGAGTGATACATTATAAGACCAGATATTGTATAATAGTATATTTGTCAAACTGTTCAACAAAGGAAAAACGTGGTAGGCGAACGGAAAAATATGGTCTATATTTCTAAAAATACTGTCAAGTGCTACTTAAGTGTTCTGTCCACTTGTCATTTATATGATACATGAGTAACACACTACTTTATATACTATAAAAATCTTTTGAAACACATTTGAAATATCTTGTCGACTGCAGGAATTCCTAAATGTTAAAGTGCTGCGAAACTATATCATATAAACAAAGCACATTACCTGAGGTTGGTGGCTTCATCACCAAGTGCAGCTTTCTGTTAGACTAACTTCAAAATCATCACAGTATTTATTTTCTTAAAAAGCATCATCTAACGAAACAGGTTATTTCTAAATACAATAGTAGCTAAAATGTACAAAGGCTTTCTGGTACAGCACCAGATAATAACCTGTTAGTATATTAATATATATGTAAACCAATTATTGCACAATGCAACGTTTTCCTGAAACATCCCATCCCTAGACTCCATCTTCATCAGGGCTGCAGATATCTACAAGCTCAGCCAGGAATACTCCATCAGGGTAGAAGGACGGTCTCCTTGGTTGCAGGTCCCACTCATCTGAACAGTGAGCCAGGTGGGGCTCTTCACTATCTGAAGATGTGTCTGATGCTGCAGTGGGAAGATCCTGGATCGGCTGCCTGAGCCTTATGACTTAAATCAAAAGAAATAAGGTTGACATTATTAAAACAGGATCTTATTTTTTCAAAGGTAAAGTCAAATAAATATTTTACACATGCATGAGATAGAAAGCAAAGGTATAGAAAGAAGGTTATTAATTCAAAGCAAGGACTTATCCACTAATGAAGATTGTAAAAATAGAATTAGCCTTGTTAATTTGTTAGTTCATTTAGTTATGGCCATGTGTGGATATGTCCATGTTTGAGTAAAAGAAAGTGTGTTTAAACTATAAACATGACACATATTAAAGCCCAAACATCATCTACACTACTGATTATATTGATTCATGTATATTTTCACCTTGCAGCAGATTCTCATTGTTTGCCTTCAGATTGCTGGTTTCTGCACTCCCAGCTGACATCTGGTAGAAGAGAGAATGGTTTCAGATGCCTTTTTAGCCAAACACACTAGCATGTTATTGCTAAAACATCCTGATCAACACTGTAGACCTTTTTAAAACACATTGTAGTTTCAATATAAAATTTTAAAAAGCTGCATTAAGTCGTAAATATTACAGCTCAGGCTTTGAACCAATCACAATGTTTGGATGATTAGTAAAGTGTTGGTCACAGGCCATCAGTGTAAGACAGCCACATACTGTAACTCTTGTCCGTCCTCTTATGGTCGAGTCAGATGTGTTCCAGTCGAGCGGTTAACTCCTCAGCTTCAAATCCGATTATTCACCCAGTAGAAAGGGTCATATGTGAGATTATGGATAAATTGCATTTCACATGGAGTTTAAGGGGTTAAGCAGCCATGTGCCCCTGTACTGTTTGCTCTTTGATTGAAGCAGGAGCTGGGATTTGTGCTGTCTGCACATATGTGTTAACATGTAATGACTGGATGTAGACACAGGTCCGTTAAATTCATGACATAATATACGTATAATCTACAAGACAAGATTAATGCAAATATTAATTTACATTAGTTGCAGACGCTGATACATCAGACATTTATGAAGCATAGCAACATGCAGTGGGATAGAGAAAAAGGGCCTTTTGAGTGGTGTGTTGGCTGGAGGTTCCTGCTGTATAGCTGGTGCTCTGAACAGTGAGATTAAGTGTTTTGATGGAGCTGTGGACAAACTGGTCACATGCATGTATACATGTGTACAGCTTTAGGATTGATTGTTGATCCACACCTGGTCCTTTCCTGCCAACCCTTCCTCCTCCCCTCCTAGGTCACTGCTCTCCTCATCCTCCTCCAACACTGGCATCAAACCAGGACTCTGCTGACAGCTCCACCTGTCCACTGCGGGCTAAATGAAATATTAAACACACGCAATCAGAGCTTTTTCAGCAAACTTTAGTAGCTATTGGTTTAATTGAATTGAAATAAAGATGGACGATTTCCCCAAGAATGAAGCCAAAGTGTCTAAGATGCCCCCTGGTGCCCAGAAAAGGTCATAACCCAGCTTTCAGCTTTTTGGCAGATGGGACGTGGGTCAAACAAGAAAATCCAAGGAACAGTTCTATCATTTTTAGGTAGTTCTAAATGCACTGATATTTGTCATTGTGTTTATTAATTTTGCTTTAATTTATTTGATGCTATAAAAATGGGGAGATGATGATTGACAGTGATTGGTCCAGAGCTTGTATCTCTATGATCAATACAGCACAGACTCTGATCCTATGACATCATCAGTGGGATACCCCTCATGCATCTTTATAAACAGTCTATGGCCTAATCCATGTCATTACTGCCAGGGTTCATGTTCCCTCAGTTCTTAGTCATTACCCTGACAGCTTTTGGAGTGGGAGTCCAGTCCTGAGGTGGGAAGGTCCCAGTCTGAGCAGCTGCTGATGTGTTGTCAACATTTCCCGCCTCATGTCCTTCTCGCTCTTTGAACAAACTCTTTAACTAGAAACATGAGAAACAGAATAATTAGATTCGCATAAATGTAGTCCTCAAAACAGCCACTACTTGGATTTATTTACTCTCCACCACTGCTTTTAAATACAAAATACAAAAACAAGGACTTTAAGTATTACAAGTCATCCTGGGTGCAAAAGTGAATGTCATGGCATCCATCCAGTTCCAGTCCATCCAGTAAACTTTCACATAAAACCACTAATATCAAACTTATGGTGGCACCAAAGAACAATTCAACATGACCCAGATCAACAAAATTCAAGCTCTGAAGACCTTGAGAATATTATGGTTACTCTGTCCAGTGGTTGTTGAGGTAATTCTGCCCAAAAGAGAGTGGTGGTCTGACAGGATGACAGTAACATCCAGAGCCACATTGCTGGATAAAAAAAGGTGAAGTGGAATTATGTTGGTATTATACAGTATATACCTGCTCAGTGACCATTCTGTTCTGCTGGACTGTCTCCAGATTGACTGGACAGAGAGTTTCATCCTTCCTGACTCCCACAGGTGGCTTCTCATCTTTAACCTGCTGATTAGGGATCAGTCGTTTTTCATATTCATCACCAACACACGCAGGAAGCCATCTTTGAGGGGGTCTGTTTACCGGATACAGCTGCTTTAGAGATTGAAACTTCTGGATTGCCGACATTTTCTCCTCCTGCTGCTGATTCGCCATCCTCATGCTCTCTGAAAACATGGGGAAGAGGAAGGTTTGGAGCTGAACCAGTGAGGAAGATTAATCCAGCATCATCGGACATGTTTTTAAAAGCAGTCTCATTATAAACCTTCTTGCTGAGTCCGCAGTGGGTCAACGGTTGAGACGTTTGCTTGGTCCTCATCATCTTGACTGTCTTCAGAGGCCTTTTCCATGGGGGATCATGAAAAGCAGTGATGTTAAAGAGAGTTAAAATGTTGCCTCATGCTCTCTGCTGGTTCTCAGGGGATTAAACAAAGATGTGTGTACTTGACTCATAGACTGATCAGACTGGAGTAGCTGTACTCTGTGAAGTAGAAAGCTTGACATCAGTTGTCCCCGTGTCTCCCAGCCTTTCTTACATTCAAAAAACATGACTCATGATTTCATCTTGTCTGCACACTTAAATCCTATAATTTAAATGTTGAAAATTAATTTAGCTGAGGTGCGGGAATATCTTGTTACCTGTGGGGATTTCTTTTGGATCCTGTGGGAGTCTGCTGGTGGCTCCGGTAATAAAGAGGATTCAGATAAGCTGCTATACAGATAGAATACGAGACAAAGACACAGATCACAGAGTTTAATTTTCAGCCTCTGCTGACGATATATTTTGAAAATGAAAATCTCATCAAATCCACTCACTCTGTCACCGTTTCTTTGTCCTGAGGCTGCACGGCTTCACCACCTGTAAGAACAAGCATTTGTGGATCAGAGTTGTGTCAGTGCATCGCTCACAGCAGTGATCTAGTCGAGAATATTGCCATCCTAATTCACCCATACCACCATCTTTATAGATGTGAAGCAGCAGCCGACTCCTGCTCCTTTCCAGCTCCAGCTCCTGTTTACATGCGTCAAGCTCAACCCTCAGCAGCGTGACAGATTCCCTCTGTAAGAGTTAAGAGTAATGTTATATAACCCATTCATATCTACCAAATATTAACGGCTTCTCACTTAGAGCATCCAAACACTAAAGGAGATCAGGCACAGGGATATACTGGCATGTTATTGGTCAGCAGTGTCTCCATACCAACATTGTGCTTCAACACATACTTAGTTTCCTCCCAGGTAGGAAAATGTGTAGTTATTAAAACAAGATGTAATAACCTTCGCCAAGGAAGTAATTTTTCCATTCCTGTTTGTTTTTCTGTTAGCATTACACAAACAAATTTGATTTCATTGAAAGAGTTTTTTTTCATATTCTGTAACATTGTGATATATTTTTTTTATCACTTGGATGTTTAAGAAAGTAGTAAAGGAATAGTCTTACTTCATTTCTGGAGTTGTTCTTCTTGAGTTCCTCCAGCTCCTCTTGTGTGAACTGCAGGGTCAAGGCCACCTTTTGCCATTTCTCAGTCCAGTGTGAAGTCACAGCTTTTAGATCCTGGATGTTTTTGACTCTCGCAGCATCTCGTTTCTGAGTCTCCTCCTCCAGCAGCTGTAACTTCTCCTTATTCTCGAGGACGTCAGCCTCCAAACACAGACACTGATCCTGCAGCTTCTGCTTTTCTAATTCCAAAACCTCCACAAATTCCCTGCATAAATAAGGTTTTTTTTTAACGAGGAGAGAATAACTGCATCTTCAATATACTGAAGGAGAGTGAGTGTTTAACATCTCACCTGAGCTGGCAGCACTTTTCCTTCATCTCATGTCCACCTTCATTCATTTTACTCAGCAGCTCCTCTTTTTGTCTGATCAGCTCGGAGCGCTCTGCCTCGAGATCTTTGATCAGTTTGGTGTTGACGCCCTTCTCTGCTGTCAGCTCCTGTAGCTGAGACCGTGATGTGTCCAGCTGCTGCTCCATCATCTTTAGCTCACATGCCAGCTTTTCATTCATCTGGTGTAATGAAACAATGGCGATGATTCAATAAAGAATTCGGAAAAATAAATTTGACAAAGAGACGTTCGCTAAAAGGTTGTAACCTCTGTGAGAGATGTTGATTTTTCCTTCATCAGAACCGTGTCCTGATCCTGTTGGTAAGTGTGAGACTCTGCAGCAGCCACTTGGTCATGGATCTCACAGACCCCAGAACCTGGTTGGGTCGTCTCCAGGACCTGGGCCCTCTGGTGCAGCTCAGCTATCTCCTGTACAAGCATCAGGCCAAAAAACCTGGTCACCCCACAGCACAACATTTTGGTCCTAGATGCCTCAGATGTTGTAGATAAGGCTCAGAGGAGTTTTCTTTCTGATACCTTCTGATACAGAGCCCCTGTCAGTTTGGCCTGCAGCTGTTTTACAACATCCTCCAGCTTCAGCACTTGAGTTGACAAGATGGCTTTTTCCTGAGCAGAGTTAGAAAGATGCTTTTGAATGTTCGACTGTTTCTGTAAATGTTTAACGTGATTTGGAAGTGAATCAGACACGTGTTACTGACCAGGCATGCTTGGCTGATTTTGTTGTTTGCTTCACTCAGCTGCTCTTCCACCTCGAAGGGATTTGACCCTGTGTGGCTGAGCCTCTGATTCATCTCCTCGATTTGACTCAACAGTGCCCTCTGTGTCTATATATGAACAAAAGACAGTCCGTATAAAGATATGTTTACAGTAAATATGGAGGTTAGGGTTTCGTCTAATTTAGTTTTATTTATCTGATAGGCGTTTTTTTTTGTCAGTTACCAGGATTATGCAAGATAAAATAAATAAAGATCAGGATTCTTTCATTTTCATTAGTATTATGAGATAGGGTATTTTCCAAGCCCTTTAGCTGTTTTCTCAGAAAACTAGAATGGTACTCAGAGAGCGCACCTCCACCGAGGCGTAACAGTCCCCAGATGACATTTAAATTGACAAGATCCAGATTTTCATTTGGATCTGCACCAAATTCATCAAGATCCATGAAGATTCGCTAAAAGGTTGTAACCTCTGTGAGAGATGTTGATTTTTCCTTCATCAGAACCGTGTCCTGATCCTGTTGGTAAGTGTGAGACTCTGCAGCAGCCACTTGGTCATGGATCTCACAGACCCCAGAACCTGGTTGGGTCGTCTCCAGGACCTGGGCCCTCTGGTGCAGCTCAGCTTTCTCCTGTACAAGCATCAGGCCAAAAAACCTGGTCACCCCACAGCACAACATTTTGGTCCTAGATGCCTCAGATGTTGTAGATAAGGCTCAGAGGAGTTTTCTTTCTGATACCTTCTGATACAGAGCCCCTGTCAGTTTGGCCTGCAGCTGTTTTACAACATCCTCCAGCTTCAGCACTTGAGTTGACAAGATGGCTTTTTCCTGAGCAGAGTTAGAAAGATGCTTTTGAATGTTCGACTGTTTCTGTAAATGTTTAACGTGATTTGGAAGTGAATCAGACACGTGTTACTGACCAGGCATGCTTGGCTGATTTTGTTGTTTGCTTCACTCAGCTGCTCTTCCACCTCGAAGGGATTTGACCCTGTGTGGCTGAGCCTCTGATTCATCTCCTCGATTTGACTCAACAGTGCCCTCTGTGTCTATATATGAACAAAAGACAGTCCGTATAAAGATATGTTTACAGTAAATATGGAGGTTAGGGTTTCGTCTAATTTAGTTTTATTTATCTGATAGGCGTTTTTTTTTGTCAGTTACCAGGATTATGCAAGATAAAATAAATAAAGATCAGGATTCTTTCATTTTCATTAGTATTATGAGATAGGGTATTTTCCAAGCCCTTTAGCTGTTTTCTCAGAAAACTAGAATGGTACTCAGAGAGCGCACCTCCACCGAGGCGTAACAGTCCCCAGATGACATTTAAATTGACAAGATCCAGATTTTCATTTGGATCTGCACCAAATTCATCAAGATCCATGAATTACTCTCTGAGAAATCAGTGTTAAACAGAAAAACTAATTCCTGGATTTGCCCTCTGGTCCAGATCCCTTCCTGACCCACACCTCATCCCAAATTTCACAGTGATCCATCTGGTCGTTTTGTTTTGGTAATCCTGTTCACTAACAGACAAACAAATGCAGGCAACAACACAACCCCCTTGTCAGAGGTAAATATTCTCTCAATGAAAAAATCTGACATGATTATGGGATATTTATTAGTGTGTGCAATTTGGTGCACATCCAAAAAAGATCCAGGCCTATTGAATTTAAATGTGATGTTAATAGGGCACTGTTGGGCCTTAGCAGAGGTATTCACTTATCCGAGTGCCATTCTAGTTATGAAATTATTTTATTTAGGACATTTATATTTCCTTTATATCCTCATACACTGACCTCAGTTGAGATCTGGAGTTGCTGCAGGGTCTGGTTTCGTTGTTCTTCTTGTGTTTTCGCTCTTGTCTCTGCCTCTTTCAGCGCCTCTCTCAGCCTGCACAGCTCAGTGTCAACCCTTTGCTTCTCCTCAACACAAATAAAGCAAGACAACAACCATAAAACACAGAACAATCCACTATTTACTACATTATTCTCTTTTCACAGTACAGAAAGCTAACACACCTGTCTTTTAATCTCTTCTTCTCTCAATGATCTGCTATGTGAATCACTTTTTTTCCCGGTTGGTTGATCATTGCTTCCGCTGTCCACAGCAGACCTCATTTGCAGCAGGTCCTTCTCCAACTTCAGGACCCTTATGAAGTGAAATTCACATGAGGAATGTCAGTCTTTTCTCACAGCCTTTCACATTTACCTCCTTCCCTGCACTCACTTTTCATGGAGCTCTCCGTGCCTGAGGTTCTTGTCAAACTGAGATATTTCCACTGCCTCCCTCTACTGCTCAAGAGGGACCATTTCTTCTAAAAGCTGCTGTGTCACACATTAGAACAAGGTTAAAGGATGTTCTGTGCAACTGCAGCAAATATCAAACATCCGCTTGAAGCAGAAAACAGTGTAACTCACCCCACTAAATGGTGGCAAGAGGAAAAAGGTTGAAAGATATCTAGATACTGTTTTACTTACCTTGTGTGTCATGTCGAGTATAGAAGTCATGTTGTAGCTTAGTTGTCCATCTCTGGCCCTCAGCCGGTCCAGCCGAGTGTTGACACGCTCTTGAGTATCCTGCAGCCATTGTGCCGCCTCTGCTTGTCTAAAGCTACTCTCCCCTCGGGCAGCTTGTAATTTAGCCCCCGGAGTTGGAGGATAGGGCCGTGTTGCACCTCCAGGCACCAGATGGGACAAGGACTGCCACTTCCTTAAACCTGGGTCATTCTGTGTCAGGCCCCCGCTGCTGCCTGTTGAGCTGGAGCAGATACAGTATTTCAGCCGACGTGATTTGAAAATTATTCTTACTCTGTCTCGGCTGCTTAAAAAATGTATCCCCCTCACCTTGTGCCGACTTTGGATAGAAACCCAGATCCAGAGAGGGTTGACGAACCATACCACGCTGAGGTCTGAGAGAGAAAAACACAAATACTTCAAGCAACTGCACCTTAAATAAAATGTTTTTAGAAAGAAAGTATAATGGGTTCTTACCTGGGCTGAAAAGCGAGATCTGGTGTCCCACATGTCAAGGTCCCCGAGGGAAAAGGGACTTGAACTTCTGCATGAGGACCCGAACATCTTGGAGTGACTTCCTAGATCTGAGCAATTACTTTGTATGGGAGAGGCTGCGATCCTCATCTCCCCTCGTCCGCCCATGTGACGAGGTTAGATTTTCACACAAAGGTGGCAGTCGGAGTGAGTGACTATACTTGGATGATGTGTCTTTATTTTTCCAGTGCTTGCTCGATGGCAGATAACTCATTGTACTACATGTTATTACAGTACGTCTGTGGTCTAGAAAACTATGGGTTTGATTATAGATACGCACATAATCTGTATATCTAGATGTAGGTCCTTCTGGTCAGGTCTATCATAGTTTGCACTTATCTACTACGTTTCTCCTGTTCATTGACAACACTCACCAGCTCCGCTTGTGATCCCCTCACAGCTTTGATTTCCATCAGATACAGCCCTTGAACAAAGTATCCATGGTAACCAGTGTATACAGGACACAGTTGGGTGGGTGTGCCATGTGCTAACACTTCTGGGATAGTTTCCGCATGACCTCACTCAGCCTGCTGACTGGCTGTTTGTTGCCAAGTAACAGTAATCATGATACACATAATTTACCTGGGACTAATTACACGTGACAGTAAATGTGTCATGATTGATTTGCCTGTGGGGATATTGAGATAAAATAAATTATTGACGTTGTGATGTTTTGGATGCGCGGATTCTAAGGGATATTATATTTTTTCCATGGGTTAAAAGAGCATGTGATGAGTTTCCAGATGGTATAATGGTTGTACGCTTACTCATACTCTACAAATCAGTGTGAAATATTACATCCTGCCGGCTAAATCTCAAGTTCTGTCTTTGCATAAGCAAGTCAGACCATTATTCACAATCAGTGCAACAACAACAAAAACTATAACAACGACAACAATATAATAACAATAATAATAATTATAATATTAATCAGTCTCCCAAAGCATCCTAATATAAAACTGCTCAGAGTGTCATAAGTAGGGTGTACAACCCTAATAGTAGAACAAAACAAAATCGCATGATGATATTCTAATCCCTTTTCTAGATGTAGCTTTATATGCATCTACAGTAGATGGAAAGAAAATCAGGGGTTAAAGTTTATGATCTTATTTTGAAAATAAAAGTGTTCCGGAAACAGGAAGTTGTCATACAGACGCTAGCGGCAGAGGGTGATAGCCACCGATGAATCTGAGAAGCTAACACTTTCAGAGAGCTACAATCTTCCTCCCAGCACTTAACTTTACAATTCAGTCATCCTTGTTCCTGAAGAGTTTGCTTTGTGTTGTTCCCTAAAAGGTAAAACGATTCAACCCCCCCTCTTTAATTAAATAGAGCGTTTTTGTGTCTAATTTGAACTGAATAGGCCGAGGGTGACGCTAGTTAGTTAGCACAACTACTAGCATAACAATTCGCTAACATCGCGAACTTAAAGTCTCCGATGTTCCACAGTCAGAAATATTAGCGAAGTGATTTAAAAGTGAGGTTGTTTTTAATACGAATCCGCTTTGACGAGTCCTGTTGGTTTCAAACCGATTTTCTGTATCATTGTGCAGACATGGCTGCGGATTGGTTGGGTAGTTTAGTGTCCATCAACTGCGGTCCATCACTGGGAGTGTATCAAGGAGAAGTAACATCTGTGGACCAGTCCAGCCAAACAATCTCCTTGAGACAACCGTTCCATAATGGAGTCAAGTGTCCTGTTCCCGAGGTCACATTCAGGTAAAGCACTTGAACAATCTGCCCCCCTCTGGCTCTTCATCTGATCTGATTCACGACTTCAGTTGATTACTCCATTGTTTCTCCTCTAGTGCCATTGATATAAAAGAGTTGAAGATCTTAGACATCAGAAATGGCAGTGCCAAGACCAGCTCTTCTGCATCCACAAAAGTAAACAGTGCTCCAGTTGCAGTCCCCAAGGAAGACCCCAGGTCGGTGGAGAAGGTGAACTCTCCCCCGCAGTGCTCAAAAAGCCATGGGGAGCGTCACATGGACATTCCTGGTCAGCCCAAAGGATTCCGTCGAAGACACAACTCCTGTAGGTGCAATTTTATATGATTTAAATCAGAATAAAAACCGTATAGTCGATTGCTCAGGTGTTTAGGGGGTTAACTACGTCTTCACTGTCCCACCAGGGTCGGCCAGTAGTCGAGGGGTAAACCAAGTGACGCCGAAAAAGAATGGGGTGAAGAATGGTCAGATGAAGATCAGAGATGACGAGTGCTTTGGCGATGTCGTGGATGAAGAACTGGACACAGACTTTGATTTTGAAGGAAACCTGGCGCTTTTTGACAAAGCAGCCGTTTTCTCAGAGATCGATACAACAGAGCGTCGTAACGGCGCAAGGTCGCGCGGGACGCCACAAGACCAGGCCCCTTCGCGGTACCGCCACGATGAGAACATCCTGGAGGCCAAACCTGTTGTGTACAGACAAATAACTGTACCGCAGCCTGGGGCCAAAGAGTATTGCACTGGTAGGTATTTGACAATCTTAAGAAACAAGTGGTAGAGATGGGAAACATTTAAAAGTGACTTAATTGTGTCCTATACTCTCTCCTATACCCGTACAGACTCTGGACTTGTTGTACCCAGCATATCCTACGAACTCCACAAGCGTCTGTTGTCAGTTGCTGAGCGTTATGGTCTCTCACTGGAGCGAAGACTTGAAATGACTGGAGTGTGTGCCAGTCAGATGGCACTTACATTGCTGGGTGGGCCCAACAGGTATGTGATGGTTCACACACTCATTTCATAATGTCTTATATTTTAACATATTATATGAAATATTGGTATATTTGCAAATGATCACAGAGTGTGTAGCGTTGCAAGCAGGGCCCAAGTTTGGATAAAAAAAGCTATTTACTAAACTTCAGAGATGTGGCTGTTGGTTATCTGGTGATCTGGAGGCTCAAAGTGTTCAGTATGACATAAAGTTGCATTATTATTATTGGTTTATGGTAATTTCAAATTACCAAAAGCCAGTAAAATTTATGAATTCTTGTTTTGTTTTTTCCTTTTCAGATTCACTCCCAAAAATTTACACCAGCGTCCCACGGTGGCTCTGCTGTGTGGCCCTCATGTTCAGGGCGCTCAGGGCATCAGCTGTGGTCGTCACCTGGCCAATCATGAAGTGGAGGTCATCCTGTTCCTGCCCAATTTCGTCAAGATGCTTGATTCTGTCACCAGCGAGCTCACACTCTTTAACAGAACGGGGGGCAAACAGGTGTCAACTATCAAAGGTCAGCATATTTTCATACTTGGAATTTCTTTTTTGTTCTAATTCAAACTTTTTTCCCCATTGTAGTTGATTAAACAATAACTTGATATTTTCTCTCTCGACTCCTCAGACCTTCCAGACACACCAGTGGACCTAATAATGAACTGCCTGGACTGCCACGAGAACACATTCCTCATGGATCAGCCTTGGTACAGAGCAGCTGCTGACTGGGCGAACCAGAATCGAGCGCCAGTGCTCAGCTTAGACCCCCCAGTGAGTGGACAGGGTCAGGCAGTTGAGGCCAAGTGGTCCCTCTCTCTTTGCCTCCCGCTTCCTCTGGGTGAGGGCGCCGGCCAGGTTTACCTGTGTGACATAGGTATTCCTCGCCAGGTGCTCCAGGAAGTTGGAATCAAGTACCACTCTCCGTTCGGGTGCAAATTCGTCATCCCGCTGCACTCTGCGTCACAAGACTAACGGTCAACATGACAGATTGAATCTTTCACCATCCTTGACCATTTGGGCTTGGTCGCCTTATATTAGAAAGTTTCAGCGGTAATTCAGCTCAACACTTAAGTTTCTAACTCCTCACTAAGTGAAAGGGAATGCTCCGTCACAGTGAAGGACCATGGTTTGGTACCATTTAGGTCTGTAAGGAGTCAATACATGAAGGGTGGAGAAAGAAAGGCTTTCAACGCATTTTGAATAAATAGATGTCAAAACGAGTGTCTATACAAATGTATTTACATACAAGATATTATGATGATGAAAAACTTACACAAAAGTCAGTTTAAAATTTACCAGGACAATCCTTAAATGGTAAACTACTGAATGTCATTCCAAAGCCATGTGAATAAGATCGTTCAATACATGCAAATATCGTGCTCTTACATTCATCTGGTTGAGCCAACAGAAGGGACCATCGCTTATGTCTCTGCTTCAATACTTTGAAGTTTTCAGTTAATGTTGTCAGATGTTTTATTAGGATAGAGTTTTCATCCTGAGCCTTCATCTGTGTGTTTTCACTGAACCAATGTTATGTGGACCAGCTCCTGGAGAGAATCCAGATATCAGCAGTGATCTTTGTCCATGGTAAACCTGGCTGTGGTCATGAGGGCTCCGATAAAGATGAGACAGCCTGAAAATCCTGAACAGTGAGGACGAATTTAATTTAATTGGTAAAACTTAAGGACCATGCCAGTGTTTTTGAAAGTTACAGGTCCTTAAATACAAATCGTTTCCCGCTGCACTTAATGTTGGCTTTACGTTTTTTCAGTTTTTAGTTTTTTACTGTTCCATATAGATGTTGGTTTCTATTCATCTACCATAAGAAAATGATCATCCTCTTAAACTTAATTATATGCATTTTCTCCACAGTGAGCATTACGCCTGTTTGTGTCAATGTTATAGTATTGTGTGGTAATGCAGTTCAGGCACATTTAATTTGCTTAAGTTCGCACTGCATCACTCTAACTATAATTAATACAGACTTGATAAAAATGTAGATTACACAACGTAAGCATGTTTAAAGAGTTTGGGAAAAGATTCTCACATTGTACGGAAATAAATAGAAGCCAATGATTGTTTGGAACAGTCGAAGAAACATCCTAATTTCTTTCTTTTTTAAACTGCATAATTCACAGGTGGTTGTGATGTAGAATGTAAATGATTTGTGACAAATGGGGAAAAAGATACACTGGTACGGTTCCCTCAGTTACAAAAAAAGTGTTTTTAACCGTTCAGGTTAGAATGTGAATGTTTTGTTGGCAGACAATTTTTCTAAAGTACAGACACTCTGTGGGATTCATTGCATTTTCTTTGGCTGAGTAATCTCAATCTGAACTCAGAAAATGATCAACGTGCACCGTCCTGCAAAGTCGTTTGCAAACAGGTTTTTGACCGGGACTTAGTGTCTGTATCTGACTGTTACTGGTATTGACCATAAAACTAAAGTATAGACTACGAAGTACATAATTAAGATGAGTGCAGAGCTGCTTTTGTTTTGCTGCTTTCTGAGGCCTTGACAGACGGGTCAGAGGCCTGTGTGATGCCATGTCTTTGTTACGATAAAGGTCAAACCCTTGTTGCTGGTTCTTTAACAAGACCCGAGCTCCATATCACTGAGGTCTGTGGAGTGTAGAAAAGGCTGATTTCAAGTGCACATGGCTACAAATCGCCCTGTTAGGTTTGTGGTGTTCGGTGTGCCGTCACATTACCTCATTAACATCTCAGGAGGATTTAAAAAAAAAAATAGCTTGTGTTGTATTTGTTGTGTTTTCTCTGTGCACACTCGTCTCTGCACTCAATCAGTGGAAATTACTGCCATGCACAAATTGTTCTGTCCTCTCTCCAACATTCCTGCAGCCTGATGTGTTATGTCACATCTGTCCGGACAAGTCTGCCTTGGGAAACATCAGCCTTGAATGTACTTGAAAATTCTTCTGTCTCTTTTGGCCGCCAGGGGGCCACGCAACCACACGTTTAAGCCGTGGCGCTTCCTTATTCTGTTAAATCTGATGTAATGGCAGCTTTAATTCTATTTCCTCAACGGATGGGGTCATCACCTAACATAATGTGAACAGTCATAAGTTGTTGTTTGGATCTGGGTTTTCACAGGAAGAAGACGAAATTTCCTGAAACTAGTTTGGGTGTTTGAAATGATTTGTCCTGCAGCGGATGTTTGCTCCTTGAAAACTCAGTATTCAGTTCAGCCACGTTATAAAGCTGGTGATATGTTTTATTTGTGTTTCCTGCATGGACCAGTCAGGGCTGTTGGTGTGTGAACCCTGTGCGGTCCTCCTGTGTCACATCTGGAGACTGGAACTATAAATAAAAACAACCACCACTGACTTCTTCCTCTGTGTTAGTGTGTGTGTGACTGTAAACACTGATCATCAAATTCCTCAGTGACATGTTTTCAGTGATCGCCTCCTTTCAGCCGCAGGAGTTTGGGGCTTTAACGCGCATGTGCAGAACCAAGGTGGGGCAAAAAAAAAAAAAACGACTTGAATGTTTCTCACAGGGAAGAAGTGAAGTGAAGCAGCCTGAAGTTTGAATCGACAATAACCCACCGCCTTCCTCTTGACAGATTGCGTCACCAGAGTGTTTCAGATCCTCTCCACAGAAACTCATCGACTCTTTAGTTTGTAGAAAAGTCGTTTTTCTCTTTACACTTTCCAGACAGGCTCTTCGGGGTGATGTTGACAGGAGACGCGGCAGAAGTGTCGTTTTAATACTGAGCAGCTCTCACACTGCTGAAGTTTCACCTGGGCCGCTTCACTTCCTCATCAGGACTTCATGTGTCTCCGCTCCTCGGTGTCACAGTTGTTGATCTCGTCAATGGGAGTTATTCCGCTGCAGCTGCTCCGATGAAAACAAACGTGTGTCCGGAGCTCGATCACCTGCTGTTGCCTTGAATCTGCAGACAGGTAAGACGTTTCATTTGGGGCTCAGGCCATCGCCTCTCGTGCAGTGAAGTTCTCACATGTACTCAAACTAACAGCTCTGATGAAGCTAAATTAACTTTATTAGAAGATACTTGTTTTTTTTTTACCGTTTTAAGTGACTGGGGCACGTTAACTAAATGCTTGTATGTGCAGCTCCAAGTACTTCACAGTCAAACAGCTTAAGGTGACCCTGCACACTTAAATGTGTTTATTGAGCTGTTAACTCAATTATAAGACTGTTATTCAATGAAATCTATTGATGCGTGATATCGCGTTTTAACCAAATGTATTGAAAAATCTACTTTTTGGTGTTGAACATGAGTCACAACGCCCCCTAGGGCTTCAAACTGTCTTGGATCTTACAGGAACTTTGGTTATGAACAGTCAACCATTTGTGATGTCGTAACATCCTGACTTTTATATATTTGAAAAGGTTAACAGTCTCATCAAAGGTCAGCTGCTTCCTGCCGCCAGCGACCGCTCACGAGTGTGACACTGGAGAGCATCGCCCATGTTTCTGCTCCTTCAAACTGTGGCCACTTCCTGTGGTCTTGCTGGGATGCAGTAGCTGCATCATGCAGTTCTCCACATGGCTCTGTCTCAACATGATAGATAACAGTATCGACACAGATCGTGGTATTCTGCTGAGGAAACAAGATGTTGAGCATCTATCGGAACTGTCACAGAGCCCGTTGACAGTTACTTTGAGCTGGGAGTTGTCTTCTCGAGCTGCAACAACAGAAATGTGTGACTTTCACAGGGTTAGTTACTGTGGCTGAGAGACCTCAACGCATGCAAGTAGGAAAAAACACCTGCAAATTGCGAAAACAACTTTGTGAAGTCTGCTACTCGTCAGTGGTGAAACTTCACCAAGCATTAAACTATTACCATTAATAAATTATTACACTTCATTTAGCTGACACCTTTATCCAAAGCGACTTGCAATAAGTGCATTCAACCATGAGGGTACAAAGTCAAACCCAGAACAACAAGCTAGGTTCACTGCTTTTTTGTGTCCCCTGGAAACATTTTCTCAATTTGCAGCTTGTTTCTGTATTTGCATGTGTTGTCACTTTTTGCAGCACATGTGTCATAAAATTGATGATTTTCTTTCTTAATTTGCATGTTTTTTTCTCATTTGCATGTGTTTTCTGAGATGTCTCGATCACGGTAGTGATTATTACTAAATGGTGATGCCTATATCCCATCCCATTATTTCGTCTGTCATTGTCTAGAAATTATTAATCATAAATTGGAAAAGCCATCAGTGCACTTAAAGTCTAATGCCAAGTTCATTGGAGGCAGCATTTATCATCGAGAGGAGGTGAGGACCTCTCGAGTCGGTTTCAGGGTGAAGCCCCTCATGCTGCGACAGGAATTCCCTCAAAGGTCAGCAACCTTCCAACAATTACACCACTGGTGCTGCCTTAGAGCCCTTTGCACTGATGATTCTTTATGTAGAGTGTGAGAGAACTGTAAAGAAGGATGAAGCTGCTGAAACAAGATGATGAGATTGCATGAAACCACAGCAAAGCAACGCTGCCACAGTGTAATGTGTCGAGCATGGCTGCATTAGTGAAGTAGCATTGCACTGCACAGTGTGCAAAGCTCCCCAGCAAGGAAGTGACTGTCCATGGTTCAGATGTGGCTGCGTTCCCCTGCACGGTGATTTGATTTTGATATCTTCCCCTGGTTGAATCATCAGTTACACAAGCTTTGAGAGCCTCATTGTGTTGTCTGAACTTTAGTTAACTTGCAACTAAACTTGAATTTTTCTCTGCCCTTAAAACAACTTTGTTCTGTGAGTTCTATGTTCAATTATGATAAACAGGCTGTATCTTTAGACTCTAGGCCAAACTATCTGTCATTAAAGTGATATGAAGAAGGCTTGGGCCGGCTGTGGTTCAGGAGATAGAGAGGGTCATCCTCTAACCAGAAGGTTGGCGGTTCAATTCCTGTCTTTGCCCATTCCGTGTGTAAGATGTTGCAACCCAAATTGCCCCTGACGGTTTGAAAGGCGGTGCATGAATTATGTGTGTAAGAGAAATGTGCTGCACGTAGAAGCACCGTATGAATGTGTCTGTGAGTGGGTGGATGGCAAAACTGTACTGTAGCGCTCTGGGCATCAAGACCAGAAAAGCGCTATTACCATTTGTAATGCAGGGTCTAACACTAGATAGGCACTTCCTGTCACAAAGAACACAGTAGAGTCAGTGAGCTGAGCTGCTGCACTTTAATCCAGCTGTTGCCCGGGAGGCAGACTTGATTTCCTCCTCTGAGGAAAACATCTGGAGACTATCAGGACCAGCAACTGTTAGCATGAGCTCCCTATGCACATCGCTCCTTTCCTTTTGTGCACCTGCCAGTTAAAAAGTCAGCGGATCGTGAGCGAAAGTCATTGTGTCCTTCATTCTTCACTTGGCTACCCTGCACGTTATAACAGTGATGACAAGAGAGCATCAGACCTGAGGCCGGAGGGTCAGGGTGCAGGGCGGATCACCACAGCCCCCTGCTACATGTTAGAAGGAATATATACACATTGCTTTAATAATACAAACCTCATTGTGACATTTACTACTGGATATCCACTTATGGAAGAAGTATTCAAATCCTTTCCATTAGTATAGAAGTAAAGGACTACACAATCAAAAGTACCGCAGTATGATACCGCAGTATTATCAAAAGTAAAAGTCATTGTTTAATCCCAGTGACTGATGTTTTATATATATATATATATATATATATATATATATATATATGATTCTTAATACTTGTTAATCCCTATGTAACATTTTGCTGTTTCAATATTGAGGGGAAGCTATAGTTTTGTGGTTCCCAACCTACAGGTCTGTCAGTCAGAAGTCATGAGATCATCAAGACAAGTTTATTAGTATAGTACATTTCAAAAACAAGGCAATTTTAAGTGCTTGTACAGAAAATATAAAATACTTCATGACAAATTGTAAATTAAGAAAAAAAAGGTACACAGAGAATTAAATAAAAATATAAGGATGAAAGTAGCTTTGCAGAAGTTATTAATAATTAGCTTAATAAAAAGGCGGTGTAAGTAGGGGAGTCTTCAGCATTGATTAAAAAAATTGATTCAAAAAGTTGCAGCATTTCTTTCATAAGTGTATGAAAAAAAAATATACAGATACACAAATCTGTATTGTTAACAAAAGTTCTCTTAACTTATTTTTTTATCAATTTTGTTTTGTATATATTTTTAATTCTCCCTTTATTTGCACTGAACAGTTATTTAAATGAAACTATCTGAGAAGTGAGAAATAATGAAGAATTGAAATAATGTCTGATTATTGGAACTGCTAATAAATGATAGACAACTGAAATGTGATCTGGAGCATCAGATAGACGCATTTCATTTTGTGTTTTTTTTTATATTAAATTATGATCAGAAGCGTAACAAAAAACCAAAGCCAAGCGATTAAAAAGTACATTATTACTAGTGTCGAGGTATAAAGATGTATAGAATGGAAATACTCAAGTAAAGTTATTATATCAAAATGAAACATGCATACATACACTATTAGACTAATCGTATCTTCATAGAACTCTTGAAAGCTGCTTTCTTTCTCCAAAGGAACATTTAAATCTGAGTGACACATTTACAAATCCTTCCACAGCCTGTCTGCTCCTCCTCACTTCACTGTATCACAGCTACTAAACCTATAGTATAATTATCATTTTGACCTCAGATTGTTTCTGCAGATAGACGAGGGAGTGGCACATTTACACAAGGCCAGAGAAGATATTCCTACATACCTGTCCTGTCTTGCTTGGTGCAGTCAGGCTGGCGCTGATGTCTGCAGTTCAAACTGTTGCTGATTTGCATGAGATGAACGTTGCTCGACCGGTCGGGTTCGAAGAAAGCAGATGGTTAGGGGATGACAAGAGTATTAACACAAACATGGATATTCACTTCAAACAAAGAGATAGAGTTTTTGGAAGCGATACGACACCTCTGTATTTTAGTTACTCGTTGAAGCTCTTCTCTGACTCTATTCAGGTCTAGACTGTCACTTAGTTTCCTGTTTCAGTGAATAATGTTGTGCATCATTTCTCCTGTACACAATACAACAATATGTCCACATCGGATGTGTGAATTGCAATGCTGTTATTGGGCTTGATGCAGCTTAATTGTATTCAGTGAATTCACATGATAGTAATATTACCAATAGTTACGTGTCGATTGTACTTAAAGAGTAAATTATGAGAGTGCATTCCTCCTCCAACGCCTCTTTATTACCATATTACATTAACATGTAATCAGAATCAGAAAGTATTTATTGTCAAGTAGGTTTACACCTACAAGGAATTTGCTCTGGTTATTGGTGCATACAATGAACATAGAAACTTAAAAACATAAAAACACAATAAATACAACACACATAAGAAAAGCAATAAAAAGAAACAATGTATATTTACTCACTATTTACTTCTTATTTACTCCCTTTTTCTAATATTTATACAAGTAACATTTATTTAGACATAAACCTATCTAAATAAAATAAATATGATAGATAAAAGATATAAATAGTCAAGTAAAAAGTGAAATGCAAGATGCAAAACAGTGAACAGTGTATGAATTGAAATGGATCAGATACATAAACCATATTTAAACAGAACTCTCTAGTAGTTGTTGAAATTATGCACAGGTGAAGTATCTACTCTCTGATATAGTTGAAAGGAATGCGATCATACAGTAACTTAATAAAGATACAAAATATGTATTTTAATTCATGAAATCCAAATAATGTAATTTGTTATAAAAGGCAACCTGAAATAAAATAAATTGACCTATCTTTTATATTGATAAATATCTATGGATTATTCATGTGCATTGAATATACCATCAAACTAACTTTACATCAAACCCATGATTAAAACACCAAATGGCCAATAATAATAAACCATGATAATCCATTATTAAACAATACACTTAAAAACCCATGATTAAAATACATTATAAGAATCATTAAAACATTTCACCTGTTCATAGATATTCGCCCTTTACACCATTCTGATTTCTTTCGATAAAATATTTTTTCTTGAGAAAAAACCCCCATCCAATCTCTAATGTAAAAAAGGTGAAAAAAATGACTCTTGGTTCTGCTTCTGGATCCAGATCTGCACCGAAATTGAAATTGTTCCTCTGTGACGCACACTGCATCCTTCCACCAAGTTTCCTGGTAATCCGGCGTCCAGTAGTTTTTGTAAAATAATGCTTATTAACAAACAATAACCTTCTTGGTGGAGCTACCAATTCTAATTTCAATTGCTGCTCTTAAAGCCTCTGACTGGACAGGCCGATGATGATACTGATGATTTTTCCTTTAGACAGGAGTCATTAGGAGGGGGTCAGTAGACACTCGACCGCTGCACAATGACAGCTTTGTGAGCATCCTGAAAAGAGCGTGCTGTGGTCCCATGTGGAGCTCTTTGGAAATGGCAATGTGACTCGATGACAGTCGCAGTTCTGTCTCGTTCAGTCAGCTGCTGGTGGCCTGCTGCTGTGATGCATTCACTGTCCCGCAAGAGATGAATTTTAAAGTGGCATTCTGTGTCAGCAGTGGCCCAGTCGATCCATTCCTTCCTTGGTGAGATCACTCTGCTCCTTCACCAAGGACATGTTCTGATGGCAGAGAATTGTGGGTAGGATTTCCTGCTCAAAATTAAAATGTATAGAGATTGATCAAATTATAGTTATGTTTTTTGATTGGCTGTATGGATGTTTGCGTTTTGGTCGATGCTTTTGGTCAAAGACTTATTATTGCTCATCCTCTGTCCCCATGAACATCTGTACAAAACTTCATGATAATCGGTCTGATAGTTGTTTTAATATTTCTGGTTGGGCCAAAGTGCTGTCCAACGGAGAAGCCGACGTTACTTTAGTACCCAACGCCACATTGCGGAACATAATGCTGTACTGATGAAGACTTGAAACAAGTGATTGAGACTATGAACTCTGTTCCAAAATATTTACTGACATAAATCTAGTGAAAAAAAGTATAATTTTCTCATAGAGTTCTAGAAAGGTTTAGGAGATGCAGCAGCATTGTGGTTTTTTTTTTGGCTGGTTGATGGTCGCGGGAAATGTGTCGACAAAGAAACACAGCTGCAGTTCTCCATAGGGCCGGACGTCCACCACATCCCCATTATAATCAGTCACGACCGTCCTCTCAGGGAAACATGTTGTTATAGTTTCTCGTTTGGTGTCTTTGAAGAGGCGGGTTCCTTATTCAAGCGTGTGAGAGAAGAAGGAAGTGTTATGGCAGTGATATCAGCAGAACATCCCCACCCTAATATGGGATATTGCTCTTACACAGGAAGCCAGTTGCGTAGCACGTTGGAGGATGTGACCTCATGTGCAGTGACAGATGGGTTAAAGCCAGGATTTTCCCTGACCTTTGAGATTTGCCACCTTTGCGTGGGAACTGATGGATGAAGAGGGGAACTGGGTTTTTTGGCGGGAGCGTTGGCTTGAGCCCTACTTTATCCAAAGGTCATACTTTTATTATGACGCCTCTGCTCTTATTTGTATCATGGGAACTCTGCCCTGGGTTGCACTCACAGTGGCTGCTTTATTACTGTAAAGAAACACTGGACTGGGTGAGCCCCTCGGGCCTGGTCAGATCTCACCACAAATTTTTATGACACAAGCTCTGAGAAGAGCTATGTTGATTCATGTATGACCTAGAGAGCACAGCTTAGAACCATCGGGTGTCCACTCAGGTCGAAATGGACAGAGTTGCTATATGAAACACAAAGTAGATCACGTTCTTTGAAGATTATAGCATTATGCTGTAGTATATTTCAACCAGGAGAGACAATTTTAACCACATTTATTGACATGTGCAAAGAGGAAGTGATGTGAATCAGAACATAGTAAAATAATCCCACCCTGGGGTCTAGACACTGTAAGTGTTTGAGGATCCAGATAAGGTGATGATGAGACTTGAAGAGATTGGGGTGGAGGTGGGTAATGCGTGTCACTGGATGATAGCTGACTGCGGAAGAGAGGTGTAGGGATTTAAAGTTTGACAGCAGCCGCATGATTGGCTGGAAGAGACTGTAGCAGAATCTGATTTGCCATTTAGAAATGCCCACAATCAGCTTATCAATAAGCATAGAGAGAGTCAGAGGTTTGGGAACTTACGCTGAGCTTCATCTCTGTCTTTTTGAATTTGTGTCATTGCTCAATCTCCTCACTGGAATCCGCTCTTGTAAATAGTCTTGCTTTACGTCATGGAAACATTTTTGCCAAGTTGTGAAAGTGTGATTTAAAAAAAGAAGACCTGTTAGTTCTGCTTTCTGTGACCATGCTATTTTTACTGACACTCTCTAAACTTACACTATATTATGTTGTGTTCTGATAATAGCTGATATATTTGCAGTGAATAACTCTACTGCAAAACCCAAAATTAAAGGCCTTACTTCATATATTTAATGATAATAATATAATAATATAAATATATATTAATATATTTGCGTTAAAGCTTTGAAGGAGCTTCAAAGAGTAAGAAGGAGCTTCTTACTCTAGATTTAAAGGGAATTTTGTTTTGTTTATCAGGTACATGTGTGTGTTTACCAGCTCTGATGGTAGCAGCTAGAAAACCTCACCTGTGAGAGGAACCGACCCCCTCATCATGACAGAGGTACAGGTAAGACAGGGATTGTAACAATACATATTCAAACCAAATGTGATATGATTGCTACTTATTGATCTGCCCATGTCCCCATAGACTCCTTGGCCGCAGGGCACAGAGTGTGTGGCCAGGTACAACTTTAAAGGCACATCAGAACACGACCTGCCCTTCAACAAAGGAGACCTGTTGAGCATCATCGTGGTCACAAAGGTAATGTTTTATATCCCACACAAAGTATGTGAGCTTAACAATGCATTTTCTCTAATTAGGCAACACACTGAACGACTTTAGTTACTTACTCCACATTTTGCGTTTCAGGATCCAAACTGGTACAAAGCTAAAAACTCAGCAGGTCGTGAGGGAACCATCCCAGCCAACTATGTTCAGAAAAGGGAAGGTGTCAAATCTGGGGGCAAGCTGAGTCTCATGCCGTGAGTACAAAGATTATTGTGACATATTGGATTTGATGTAATCTTTTGCTTTCAAAGAAGACAGGTTATAGTTTGTCTAGATATGTGAAATTCTGCCACCCCCTCAGCTTTGTGTGGTGTCTACAGCAACGGCTAAAATAGCTCAACTTTTCCCTCTGCCTGTGGCTGCGTGGTCGGATGAATGCAGATGTCCTATTCGTCGCAGCAGTGATGCTGTAGTTATGTGAACAGAGACCACAGTTGGGTCGGGCCGTGTTGTAATTGCTGAGCATGTGTGTCTGTCTCTAGCTCAGGTTTCGTTCGCATTCGGCAAGACTTCCTGTTGAGAGTTTTCTTTCTCAGAAAATATGTTGATATGGCAGATGCCCGTATGCATTTGTCGATATGAGTGTAGGAATAACATATATTTACTGTGCACTTGATCATAAAATTATGCCAAACCTGCCCAATCCAACAAAGAGTGACATGAAACATGTAGACAGTCACAATGAAATGTAAAAAATATGGCCTGTAATATTATATAGCAGTCATACTTGAGTTTTACTTCATCTAATCTACCCAGCATTGACCTTAAATCATTATTTTCTAAGGGTAGCCATATTCATAGACACACAATCTATAATGTCATCACAATTTCACAAGTTAACTGAAAAAAAGGTTAAAGGAGATTTATTGTGCTCTTTCAGTTTTTCTTTTTGGTAAGACAATGCTCCTGAAGCTCCTTAAAGGTCTCAATTTTAGTCCAGCCAACACCACATCATCTTGATGTCATGTGACATCATAAGAGAGTGTGTATCATGGGTCTAAGTTCATCAAAGTTAAAGTAAATGTTTCATACGTCTTGCACAGATTGTAAGCAAATGGGAGGTGAATAATCACCCCTGTGTGTATGACCATGCCCTATTCTGGAAGTATTTTCCCACATCTGCTTAATGTAGACCTATATTGTTTAGCCGGACAACCCCGCTTACAAAGCCAGATAAAGAGGGAATAGGCGAACGTGCTTAAAGTGGTTGACCAATCAAAACAGATTGGGCTAGCTGGCCTATAAGAGCAGCCTGAGCATTAACAAGAAGGTGGGCCTTACAGAAACTCGAGCTAAATCTAAGAGTTTCAGACAGAGGCTGAAGGGAGGAGCTGCAGCAATGGACAGTCTGAGGAAAGTGATGTGTTTTCTGAACGTTACAGCATGTAAACATTTTCCAGTTACAACCCAAATCCAAAATATGAACATTTTAAATAACAGACACAAGTCTATGAGCATCAGTCGACCTTCTCATTTAAAATGCAGCTCAGGCCTCTGAGTGGAGGTGGTATTGTGTCTATTAAATAGGAGAACTGAAAACTGAGAAGGAAGCTGTTTCTATTTCAGTGGAAAAAAAAGTTGTCTCAGCTCCCAAAAGATTTTCTGTGTAATATTTAACTGTGCCTTTCTCATGGAGCCAGATGCAAATTAATATATGGAACAATCGGTGACTGTGTCAGTAATAAAACGGATCACAGTGGTTATGTAAAATACTTGAATCTCTATCTCTCAATAACCGTATTCATACTTTTTCCTTGAGGGCCCATTTATGGTAAATAATATGATCATGAAATATATTAGACAAGGAAAGATGGAAATTTCTTATAGGGTAATGACCACCATAAGTATTTGCTTATCGCAGGAATTCAGTGTTGCTGCTTTTGCATAGTGATTAGGTCTGAACACATTGAGTGTCATGCGTTGCAATGCCTCGTCAATGCATTGTCAAAAGGCTAATGATGAAACTATGTGATAAGCTTAGCTTTGGCGATGGACTTCTTGTGACTTCTTGTATTTTATTATTTTCATTTCAATTGTTATTTTCTTGTGTGTAACCTCTGGCTCTCAGGTGGTTTCATGGGAAGATAACACGGAATCAGGCGGAGCAGCTGCTTTGCCCTCCAGAAACAGGCCTGTTCTTGGTGAGAGAGAGCACCAACTTCCCCGGGGACTACACCCTGTGTGTGAGCTGCGATGGCAAGGTGGAGCACTACCGCATCATCTACCACAACGGCAAGTTAACTATCGACGAGGAGGAGTATTTTGAGAACCTCATGCAGCTGGTTGAGGTGAGACATGACATGAGGCTCTGTTTTACATGCAAAAACAAGGCTTTCCTGGTGTTAGCTCTTGAGCTATATCAAGCGTTACTCTACTGTACGAGCGATGCACTTTCCTGTTCCCCCGCCATTGTACTGCCGCCTAGACCACATACAGTTCCTGGAACATATAATGAACAGGAAGTGTCAAAGAGGAAGAGCAAACAGTATGCTGAGGTTCAGAGTTCTAACCTCGGAAAGAACTGAGACATTTTACTTGAAAATGACTCATACTGCTTTGTGAAACTCTTTTTGAACAGCTGCATGCTTCAAACTCTAAAGAGTCAAATACATGTGTAAGTTCAGTTTGACCTATTTAAAGGCAAACCTTTGTTGTCAGTTGTACAGAGAGCCCTCTATTGGTCATAGTGAAGCACTGCTCACTGAGTTTTGTTAGTCCTACAATGCAATGGTGTTTTTTTTGTTGTCATTTGCATTTTTACTGAAGCCCTGTTAGTGTTAAAAAAGTGGTTGCAGTTGTATGCTTCAGTTTTACATAAAATAAAACTAATAAACACTGAACCCACCACGAATAAATAACTTGTTGAAGAATGTAGATAAAGAAGAAGAAGCTAAAGAAGCAGTGCCTAAATAGATTGAATGGAGAAAATTTAGAATTAGAGTCTCATGTCGTATGTCTCTGCTAAGAGTGTTAATGCACAACATTATTTTGTTACAGTGAAGTTGACCGTTGTCTGTTAGGATATAAAATGTCATTACCTTATTTTATCTTTCATTTTTTTGTCTGAAAAATGGTTATAATTATTGAATGCATTACTTCTTGATTTAAGTTGTATGACTTCAGAGTGACCTTGATATTCGACCTTTGATCCAGACTATCTAATCAAATCTTCGTTAAGGCCAAATAAAATAAATTTTGGACGGAGAGGAGAAGTTGGAGAACTTTGCAAGTTATTGAAAATATGGTTCTGGTGTTTCCTTTGATTATATAAGGCCATGACCAGGTGACACTCTCCTGGTCAATTTTATTGTGTCCACTTTATATTCATTTTGCCCCTGCTTAGTTTAAATTGATCTTTATTTGTCTCCAGCACTACACCAAAGATGCTGATGGCCTGTGCACCAGACTCCTTAAGCCAAAGGTGGAGGAGGGGACGGTTGCTGCTCAGGATGAATTTTCCAAGGGTGAGACTCAGTTGGTTCCCACTGTGACATTTCAGCCTTTTTGACCATGAGAAGCATCAATGGGCCTGTTATGTCTGAGCTGCTGGTTGTTTTCTCTTTGACTGACCAACAGGCGGCTGGTCAATGAACAGGAATGAACTCAAACTACAGCAGGTTATTGGAAAAGGAGAGTTCGGAGGCAAGTTCACGTTCAAACCTTTTTTTATTTTTCCACTGCGACATAGAAGTGACCCAATTTTATATTATTGCTTAAATGTTGCAGAAATCACAACCATACTATTAACTTGAACTAATACATTTTCAGAGCCTCGGATTGGTAATTTGGCCGTGGTTAGAGGGTGAATAAAGATTAAACAGTGCCTGTGGTGAACATTTCAACATGATGTCTTTTTTTCTGCTATGATTGTATGTGTCCCTCAGCTCAGGGACTGATAAAAGCAGTTTCCTGTTTGTTCACCCACACAACATGGTCATTGTTTGTGATTGTTACAGATGTCATGGTGGGAGACTACAGAGGCACAAAAGTAGCCGTGAAGTGCATTAAAAATGATGCTACAGCACAGGCCTTTATTGCTGAGGCTTCTGTCATGACGTAAGGATTATTGAATCATTTATATATTCTAACAACAGGAATAAATGATAATATAATAACAGGTGCACATGCTCTTCTCCTCCCTCAGACAACTACGGCACGATAACCTGGTGCAGCTGCTTGGAGTCATCGTAGAGGAGAATGGGAGTCTCTACATAGTAACTGAGTACATGGCAAAGGTAGGTGGTCGACTGTCTGATCATTTATATTATAATATTTGTATATTATTTAACATCCGGATCAAAGTAATGAACATGCAAACTCATAAAATGTTTTATTTCAGGGCTGTTTGGTTGACTTCTTACGTTCCAGAGGACGGACAGTACTCGGTGCAGATGCCCTCCTTAATTTTACAATGTGAGTATTTCTGCAATTGTCATCCACTATTATATGTGTTAAAGGTAGACTGTGCAGTTTTTGGTTTCATGAGCAGGTTGCAGATATGTTTGTATTTTAGCTGCAAAAACCATTAACCTACTGATTTGAGAATGTCAAATACACATGCAAAGCAATCTCTAACATTAAATTTAGAGCCTGCAACTAGTTACTGCTTTGTGTATTATCATTTTGTCATATTAAGATCTTAATGTGTTGGTGTCCAAAAATAGTGTCATCGCCAGAAGATGTGTTGAGTCCAGCATTGATAGTATAAAAGGAAACCTCCTCCTGGTTTTTAACTTCTCTACTCTGCTCCTGTACAGAGACGTCTCTGAAGCCATGGCGTACCTGGAGACAAATAACTTCGTCCACCGAGACTTAGCGGCTCGAAACGTTCTTGTGTCCGAAGACAACATCGCCAAAGTCAGTGACTTCGGTTTGACCAAGGAGGCCTCCTCCACTCAGGATACTGCAAAGTTGCCTGTGAAGTGGACGTCCCCAGAGGCCCTCAGAGAAAAGGTATCGGTGATATTTGGAAGGATATCTGAACATGTTGTGTGTCGTGGGCTTCACCATGTGTTGCCACTACACAGTGAAAGAAACTCTGACATTTGTGTTTTTATCTTCATTGGTAGAAATTTTCCACCAAATCAGACGTTTGGAGCTTCGGTGTTTTGCTCTGGGAGATTTACTCTTTTGGTCGAGTACCTTACCCAAGAATTGTGAGTATCAATAGTTTTTTACACAAAACCTTTCACACTAAATCAGTTCCTGCTGTGAGTGAAACACATTCTGATTATCTGCTTTTTTCTGCAGCCATTAAAAGAAGTAGTGCCTCGAGTAGAGAAAGGATATGTAATGGACTGTCCAGACGGCTGCCCTGAAGTCGTGTACAACATCATGAAAATGTGCTGGAACCTGGACCCTGGTGCCCGACCAACCTTCCAGATGCTGAAGGAGAGGCTACAACACATCAGCAAAGGGATGGGAAAGAATCTGTGAGAGATCAGACAGAGGAGAAACAAAAAGTGACTCTGATCCTCTTTCATTCTGACGACTTGGACCATGACCGGGGAGGAAAAAACTGATCTCATGGACTGTTTTATGTCAACAACAAATACGTTCGTCTTTGACTGTTGATTACGAATATGAAATGTAGGTTTCATAGTGTCTCAGGTTCGTCAAACAGCAGTGACTCTGAGTTACTGCCTTATTTTCCCTCGCCTTCTAGTACTCTGTTATCAAGAGTGAATGATTAACTGTCATATCGACGAGTGCTGCCTTAAAGTCTCTTATTTTTTATTTTATTTTTTCAGTTGATATTCTTGGTCATATTGGCATCAGTTCATTACATGAACTTGTGACCATCATCATCAAGTTGACAGAGTCCACGTTATGAGTCCAAAGAGGAAAGGTGCCACAAAATGCAATTACTCGCTGTATTAATATTTTTTTCTTTACAGTTTCCAGGTACACCTTTTTTGCATGAACTGGTGAATGTTAAATTTAATTTCTTTGTGGTTAAGGTCATCTTTTTTTGTATTCTACCACAAGGGGACATTTGTTGTGCAGCTAAAGTTTGGAAAGAGACAAAAAAACACATGGGCAACATCAACATTCACAATATAAACATACTTCAGAAAGTACAGAAAAATGGAAAATGACTACTACTTACAAATCTGGAAGATAAATACCAATTCAAAATCAGAAAGATTTTTTCAAGGGTAACAAGCAAACTGCAAATCGCTGTTGAGCATATTGATAGCACTTGGGATGAAAGAAACATGAAGTCGTCTTGTCCTCTGAACAGACGCCCTGTAACGGCGGCCTGAGGGAAAAGTGAAATCCTCTTGAGAGGAGGATCACAACAGTCAAATGAGCCCTCCAATATTCATATTTTGCCTATTTTTGAATCTCTCTGTACGTCAAAGAAAGAAGCACAAGTTCGAAATGTCCATTTTACTACTGATAAAACAAATCATTCAGCTCAGTCATGTCATCATTCCAATGTAAATATATATAACAGAGAACAAATCATTGACTCATTGGATTCAACCAAACTATCTGGAGTTTGTATGTATTGAGAAAAAGATAATGTTAATACAGTTAATGTGTTGCCATTTTCAACAATAAAAATTATTTTGAAAATCATTCTGTGATTTTTTTTTAATCTATTTTTTGTGAAATTTAAAGAATTTGCTATTTTTGTGTTTAGTGTACTCTGTAATATCACTGAAATAATCTACTTGCTGAAACATAACAATTTTTCTTTTACATTTTCTCCACTTCATGTTTCTTTTTTTTAAGGAAAATGTTGTTATTATTTATTGTGGTAAAGATTTCTAAAACTAATCATACTATCTGATCAAATAAGCTTAATTATTATAAAATATGGAAGTAGCATATGAAGTGATTTACTGCCCATTGCTCAGCTACAATTGAACTTTACATCATTACTATTAATGCAGTTTATGCAATTTACGTTTCCTAAATGATGAATAATGAGTCAAAAAGTTGTTCTTTAAATGATTAAGTGACCAGTAATAGAGATATTACATATATTTGATTTATTAAGTCAAAATGTCCCATCTCAAATTGTGTAATTACCAAAGTTCATTGTGGAAATTAAGTTCAATGAAGGCCACAGTGCCATCAAGCGATGAAGCTCGAACATTGCTTAAAAGACAATGGCTGAATAATGATCCATTTTGAAATTAAACAAGCAACAAACAATAGTTTTTTTTTTTGTGAATTAACTTCTGTTGGTGCCCTAGATGAGATTTCAAATTGGAGCCCCCCAACATACACAGGCAAACAGTCATGCATCCCCAATAACTTTTGGACCATATACAGATGCACACACAGGCAGACAAATTTGTAAGCTATAAAAAAACAAAACAAAAATATAATAAAAAATATAAAGAGAGTCCTGTACTGATAGCATATCATGTCATGTCGACACAAATAAACATTAACGATGTCCACAATCGGAGGTGGAATAAAGATATTAAGAGAGACAGATTTTAGAACCGCACACGTAGCGGAACCTTGAATCAACCACGAAGCAGGGGGGCTCATTTCTGTGTTGCAATCGGCGGTGTAACATAGAAATGTCCACTGAAAACAAAGGCTGTTTGTCAGCGTTATGTGACAGAAGCAGCTCACACACACACGCACACACACCGTCCCTGCTGTTCTTTGTGATGGAAACTGAGGCTGATGTCTTCTACCGGCAGCTTCCTAAAGTGGTGAGTCACCAGATACCAGCGGAAAGTAAAGAAAGTTGACATGGTCTTTTTAAAAGAGTTACTACACAAGGTTAGTGGTTTTGGTAGCTACTTTCTAACGTCAGCATTTGAATTGTCCCCAGGAGCTTCACGCTCATCTCAACGGGTCCGTGAGCTCTCACACCATCGAGAAGCTCATCAAGACCAAACCTCATCTGAACATTGAGCACAACATGACCGCCATCGGCAAAGGACAGAGTAGGACTCTGGACGAGTGAGTGTAACTTTAATACGAGAGCCAGCGTCACTGCGATTAAGCCAGCCGACACTCGCATCTCTGTGGTCAAATCAGCCGACACAGAAATTCTACTGCACTCATATACTGACACTTATGATAAACGCATCCAAACCGCCTAGAAAGGGGATGGCAACGGAGTCATGGATATGTATCTATGAACGGAGTACTCGAAGTTAGAGGAAGAAAACATGTCGGCCTACTTCCGGTTTTCAAAATAAACAGTTGACATGGATCCTATAAAAATGCATAATTGAAAAATACTTTCTTGGATAAATTCACAAGAAGAATATATTGTCTTAACTGTGTCATTTTTATGAATAGCATTTTTGCATTAAGTATTGATCACAGGCATATCAATCTCTCTCTGAACTTATTGAGCAAAGTGTTTTTAAAGAACTTTGAAATATCCAGAAATGAACTGATTTGATTTTACACATGTTGAACTTTACTTTGAAAAATCTCCAAATCTATACAGTAAAAAAGGATTTAATATTCAGTGTGTAAGTAGTCAGAGAGGTCCTGAACACAGGCATATCAGTTTCTCTCTGAAGTTATTGAGCAGTGTTTTTACAATACTTTGAAATATCCAGAAATTAGCTACTTGAAGCAAAAAATGTGTGACTTTTATTTTGTAAAATCTCTAAATTGATAGTCAAAATGCTATACATGAAAATGACACGTGAGAGGATATATACTTCTTGTGAATATAATCCAATCCATTTCCTTTTCAATTATGCATTTTGTTTATGCTCTATGTCAACAGTTTATTTTGAAAAAAAAACACTTTCGATGCGTTTACCATAAACGTCAGTAAATGCACGCAGTAGAATTTCTGTGTTGGCTGATTTGACCCCAGAGACCTGAGTGTCTGCTGGCTTGACTGCAGTCCAGCGTCGAACTGCTGGAAATGACGAGTCATTCATTTAATACGCGTCTCACTGTTGAAAGGGTCCAGCAGCTGATAAGTACATAATCGCCTCTTTGGACTCAGTGGGAAGCAAATGAAACACACAGACATTATTGGACTAGCAGTGATGAGAAGTGTGAGACATTCAAACAACATTGCGCATGTGTCCGCAGGTGTTTTCAGTACTTCAAGGTCATCCATCAGCTGGTGGACACAGAGGAGGACATCCTCATGGTGAGGACCCCCCCCCCCCCCCGCGCACACACGCTTACAACAATATTAACATTTTCATCTCTATCAGCAACTAAATATACTTTTTTCTCTCCAGGTGGCCACAGATGTGATCAGGGAGTTTGCAGCTGATTCTGTGAAATACCTGGAGCTCAGAAGTACACCGAGAGAGGAGAAAAACACAGGTAACTACACCTAACAAAAAACAAACTTAGAGGATAAAGGTCTCCCAGGTGAAGGGATTTGTTATGTTACATAACAGTAAACTCAATATTTTCTGATGTTGCATTTTGTTTGTGCAAAACAAGACACGCGAGTGAATCATGATGGGCTGTGGGAGACCAAATGTCAATGTTGATGTTATAATAATCAGGACAATAATAATTAAAGATAAATGTAAGTTGCAACTTTTACGTTCATTATCTCCTCTCCCAGGATTGACAAAAAAAGGATATATTGAAACTGTCCTCAGAGCCATCCAGCTGTGTAAAAATGAGGGACTGGACATTGATGTCAGGTAGGTGTATTCTTAAATATTGCTGTGTGTAAAAGGCAGCGTTTTCAGGTCTTTAAGGTGCAGACACACTTCTACTTCCTGACCCCCTAAAACAAAAATACTGCATAAGGTTTGACTGATGCTTGAACAACTTGTTTGATGCTAAACTTGCTAATTTATCTCGAAGGTTCCTTGTGGCGATTGATCGCAGGAATGGGCCACAGGTTGCCATGGAGACAGTGGAGCTGGCTGAGGAGTTCATGCTTTCTTCTGATGGTGTGGTTGTGGGAATCGACCTGAGCGGTGATCCAACGGTCAGTCAGCCAGTTTGAATAAGTGTCTCACAAAGATTTTTGAAAATGTATTCAATTTTATATTATGTTCAACATGCGTGTACAACCAGAAGTCCCTAGTGTATAACAGTATTTCAGTGAAATAAAGTTTTTATTCTCAGGTAGGCGATGGAAAAACATTCCTTCCAGCTCTAGAGAAGGCCAAGAACTGTGGACTGAAGTTGTCCCTGCACCTTTCAGAAGTATGATAATAACAACCTTCTTGCCCATTTCACTTTAAGTGACATTATCTGCCATTGAAGTGACATTCCAACAAAAACTAAATCATCTAGGTGGCGTCCCAGCTGGAGGAGTCAGATATGCTGTTGAATCTTCCTCCGGACAGGATCGGCCACGGGACCTTCTTGCATCCTGAAGTGGGAGGTTCTCAAAGCCTGGTGGACAAAGTGCTTAAGAACAACATTCCACTGGGTGAGACTGAGTTGGAGATGAAATGATTGTTCTGTGGATTGTGTAGTACGCTAACTGTGTCTCTGATCTCCCCTCTTGCAGAGCTGTGCCTGACTTCAAATATTAAAGGACAAACTGTGACATGTTATTCCAAACATCATTTTAAATTCTGGTACCAGCTGGGGCATCCAAGTGTGATTTGTGTAAGTTTCATCCCTCTATACACATCTGTGAAACTCTTTGGAAAGTGTGAATTCAACCAAACTTCTCTTCATCATCAGAATTTGTTATTCTAATACAAATATTGACAAGACATTGGTAAAAAAAAGCAGAGCAAAAAAAAGAACACGGAAAAAACACAAGAATATGATTACATAAGAAAATATAAGAAATTACTTTGGAGTTAAAGGCAATTTTAGCAGAACAGAAAAATATTGAGGTAAAATCTTAATTCTCAATATTCTGATAAAAACTGAATGACACTGTTGTGTAAACAGCATTTTTGATCACCTTAACCTGAATTCTGATCGAGTCCATTTATGTAGACATGTTATTCACAATCTAAATTCCTATTGGAGTTTTCACAGCAGTTTGTTATATCCACAGTTACTGTTTGACGACACTTGCTCTGGGTTTGAGTGGAAACAAGTAGGACGTGAGGTAGTTTATATCTCCATCTTGTTGTGAGGACACTCACCTCAATTTGAGTGCTCGGGCCCTAATGTGTTTACATGAAATGCTAATAGAATATACCATACAGATTTCCTTAGGGTCATAGCGCCACCTACTGATCAGTGTGAAAAAGAAGTTGTTGTAACATTGTCCAGTTGACACAAAATTGCTCATGCTTCATCAGAGCCCCTACTTGAACAGATCTATTAGTCTGTATGTAATAATACTGATGGCGTCACCTACTGGCAACAGGAAATAAGATTTGTTTTAAAACCATCATTCAATTTACGTAATAGTTTCAAAGTGTGATGTGCAATTGATAGAGTGGACCGTAATGAGCAAATAGCAGGCAACGCTTCAAAATGCATGTGCTGGTCCGTTCAGTGCTGCTTTAGAGTCCTTGAAATCGTAGAAATTGTAATTTTAGTTTAATTGAATGTCTTATTCAGAATAGTTAGAATATTATTGAATCCATGGAGAACCTGAAATGACGATGCCTCAGAGGAAAAACTAATTTCAACACAAGTCATTTTTTATTCTTTGTCACATTACAGACCGATGACAAGGGGGTGTTCTATACAGACTTGTCTCAGGAGTATCAGTTGGCAGCTTCCACGTTCGGCCTGAGCCGTGAAGCCGTGTGGACGCTCTCCCAGCAGGCCATCGATTGTATCTTCGCACCAGAGACGGTGAAACAGCAGCTCAAACAGAAGTGGACTATTTTAAAGCCACAAGTGCTCCAGTGACCTGCTCAGTGGAGCCGAAGACTTATTCTACATACCTCAGGTTTCGGTTTTGAAAGAAAAAAACATTTTCATTAACTTTTTACAATATTTTGTAGAAATCATGACATAAGAAATGACTTATAAAACTACAGTTAACAAATGTGTAAAATAGGTGAAAGATAATACTTATTTAGTACAAGTGTGAAGTGTGTTCATTTGTCTTTTCTGTTGTTGAACGCAAAACAAAATATGAAAGCAACAGACTTGTGATGACATAATGTGAATGGATGAGCCGAAGTCAAAGAAAGTCACGGATAAAAAAAATAAAATAATGAATATCCAGTCTTTCGGATGCTCTTCAATATCTGCAAGTCCATCCCTGATACCCAATGTTCTCTAAATTCCAGCTCATGTTGCTCTGTGCCCACACACAGTCCCGGCAATGCAGCACAGTTTTACCATCAAGCCTTCTTTCCAAATTTACCATGTTTATCCTTGTTCTTCTTGAATTTGCTGTGTTGCATTTCCTTCTTTTTCACTTTCCCGTTTCCCATTCCTCCATTGCTCGCTGTCATGTTTCCCCCATCCAACTTCCTCTTCTTGTCACTGTTGAGGATAACACACCATCACAAACACGTTTCTACAACAAGTGCACAGTATTTCCCCGAGGTCCTTGAATGTCACTTCACCTCTTGATGCTGACAATAGCCGTTTTCCCTGCTTTCTTCAACACCTGGTCCCACTCCTCATCAGCTCCACGGATTTTGTACCTGAAAATACAAACAGAGATTAGTGAAGCTTCAGTGAATGTCGCCCTGATTCAAAAATGCTGAGACAAATAATGAGCAAGGCCGCCCTCTAACTTTATACTCACTGTTCTAAGTCCATATCCTTCACTTTCTCCATATCCTGCTTGTGTTGCTGCTCAAACTCCTTTGCTGCTTCATTCTGGTCAGAGAAGAAAAAAACTTTACATTTTGTATCTTTCAAACAAACACGTTCTTACTTGTAGGGCTGCAGTCGAGGATTGAAACTCATCTGTTAATGTATCAAGTGTTTGGTCTATAAAATATCTGAACATTTCTTAATTTACCAATCAACAGTTCAAAACACAAGCATATTTTATAAAACAGAGATTGGAATAGTTTTACACTTGAGAGGCTGAAACCAGCACATTTGACACAGACTGTATAAAGATGGATGATGCGTCTCAACTTCTTCCAATTGTGCAAAAATATAAGCTTAAATGGTTTTGTATTTATGTAGTTTTTTTCTAGTCTTGAGGACCACACAAAGCTCTTTACAGTACAGTTTTACATTCCCCCATTCACACACACATTCATACAGTGCATCTAATTGCAGCACTTTGTTTTTCTATGGGGGGCCATTCGGGGTTCAGCATCTTGCCCAAGGACACTTCGGCATGCAGATGGGTCAGACTGGGGATCGAACCGCCGACCTTCAGTTTGGAGGATGACCCCTCTACCCCTCAGCCACAGCCGCTTATACACTTATTCCTTCACTAAATCAGATTTATGAGTGAGATCCCACATACCAGATCATCACTCAGACTTCTGACAGTTGGCTCCATGGAAACGTCTTTAGTTTCCACCATCTCTGCCTCAATCGCTTTCTCCTGGATGCTGGTGAAGACCTGGGACAGGAAAGAAGCAAACACTTTAATTGTAGGTTGTTTTAATACTTTTCTTTTCAATACAACTTCCATCTTACGTGTCGACTCACTTGTACAAATTTGCGGATGAGGCGGTTGAAGAGACCCATGAGCTGCGAGCTCGGCAGTTCAATCTCCTTTTCTAGCTTGTCCACCGTCTTGTGTTGCAACCCTATACCCAGCAGTAACGCCTGGAGGAGAGCGGTCATCAGTCAATCACATCTACAGGAAACTTAGTGGTCCGGGCAAAGGGAAAACTAGTTTCAAACTGGGCTACTTACACACTGTGCTGCCGAGATGGAGATGTTGCCGAGCTGCTTAAGGAAGAACATGCGTGACACCACTGGGATCAGGTCCATGATGAGGTGGTAGTCCACCATGCTCCGAGAGTACAGCTCCAGACGTTTGAGGTCGTAGGGGCTAAAATGTGAGTCCAGCTCGGAGCGGCTGAGAGCTGTGAGGAACAAGAGAAGAGTCAGGTCAGGACCGTGGGAGGTGCTGAGGAAATCGGATGTGCCGAGGTGGACGGATCTTAACTGCTCGTCTCCTCCTTGGCCTTCTTGTTCTGCAGGATGCTGAGTGCCAGGCTCGGGTTGAAGCTGCTGAACTGGTAGGAGAGGAGGGACACGAAGCGCCGACGGAAATCTGAAGAAAGCAAAACCTGGTCAGGACGACTGCGGCGCGTTTAACAACAAACCAGATCTGCTGAGGTGGTGCAGGAGAGTTCACCTTTCCAGAAGGCAGCCAGCCACTGACTCTGCTCTGGAGCTTCATCTGTGTTCAGCTCCTTCAGCATCACACACGAGTGCTCTCCTGTCAGGTCATTCTAGAGGCGATCACACAACCATTACACCATGTGACAAGAGCAGGGGTTCAACGAACCAGTTTTCAGATCAGCAAAAAATGAATTAAGGAAAATGTCGCTTTGCTGTCTATTTATTAAAGAACTATTATGACCAAACTCCAGGTGCAAAATGTTTAAATTAAGTTTAAAACAAACATATGTTTACTGAAATGCAATATGAACAACAAAACAAAAATAGACTTGATATAGACTCTGATATTCAGTGTTTCCCAGTAATTATCAAGTCTACCGTGTTTTAATTTGATAATTCACATTTATGCCATTATAACAATATAAACTCAGAGCAACAGTAAAACAGCCTTTACACCAATACAATTTTTATTGTTCATATGCCTTCAGAGTCATCCACACAGATTATGGATCAACCGTGATCTGCTACAGTGCACAGAAACATATACGAATATTAAAATGAGACATGTTTTCATACTCACAGGAGTTTGTCGCAGGTAGACTGGAGTAAAACCTGCTTTCTTCCAGAACCTGTCGGGTTGCACAAAAAGTTTTTGACATTTCTAAACCTCCAGCAATATTAACACCCGTCCCCCAGCTCCATACTTAGGACACTCACTTGAGTAGCTGTGTGGTAAGACCATAGGAGACTCCTAAATAGTCAAGTCTCTCTGCTCTCCTCTCACTCAGCTTAAGCAGCAGAGGCGGCAGCTCCTTCCGCGGCGTGACGACCTCCTCCAGGAGACTGACGGCCTGCACAAAGAAGTTTTTTTGTCACAGATGTGTGCGGTTTAATCTGCCTCGTCTATTCTGTAAACTGCACTTTCACACGGCATGTGGGGAATGAATGCATCTCAGATGTCTATCGTTGTTGTTACCTCACTGCTGACGGAGGTGATCTCATTGGGGTTCAAGTTTGTGCTCTCATCCATGGTGGGAAACTTGCCCTCGTAGTACATCTGCAGCAGTTGGAGAGCTCTGGAGCCGTAACCCATCTGTTTCACAGGTGGAGATCAAGTTACACACATGAAGGGTCACTTAAAATACTCATTAACGGCTGAGGTCTTTGTAAATTCTCACCCCCTGATAGTCTGGATTGACAGCGATTCGCACCACTCTGGCTCCAGAGAGGCTGCCGAACTCTGGGTCTTGGAACTATAACGAAAGAAAAGCAAACTGTTCATGTCCACGCTGAGGAAATGAGCTGTAATGATTTCAATAAAGCTTTTGTGACGGGATTTTACCTGTTCTGACACAGTCCAGGGAATGAGATCACCAGAGGCCTTCTTCCCTCTGGACAGGCTGTTGAGGATGGACTGCTGAGAGATTTCTCCTTCTAGACAAACCTGAGGAACCACAGACAAACCCATGTATGTAACAACAAGCCATTATAAACAAACATCTTAAGAAACGGGACTGGGCCTGATGTGACTTTGTATTTAAAGGATTGATACAAAACAACTAGGCAACATTTGAAGAAATTCCCTTAAGACAAACTTGAAATATAATTAACAAAAAGCCAAGAGTCATGTTTTGTGAGGTCAATGTGACCTTTGACCCCCCCCCCAAATCTTATCAGTCAATCTTAATGTTGGTGAACTTTTGTCCAAATTTTAAAAGGTTTCTCCTGACACGTCTTAAGAAATCATGTTCACAAGGCAAAAAGGGGTTTTGTGAGGTCACATAGACCTTAACTCCTAAACCCTGATCAGTTCATCCTTAGGTGCAAGTGAACATTTGAAGAAATTCCCTCAAGGTGTTCTTGACATGTTCACAACAATGGGACAGATGTACGGACAACTTCTCCTACCTCAACTTTTATCTTTCACAAGCACGACAGCTTAGTAAAAACGGTTTCCTGAGAGACTCACCTGCACCACAGCGAGCACCTCAGGTAGGGAGTTCTGTGTGGGAGGAACAGGCGGCAGGAGGCAAAACATGTGATGGGCCGGAGCGTCGGACAACATCTGCAGGTCATTGGGTGAATTCTGGAGCCGGAGGAAACAATGAGACGACAAATAAACACAAAGATGACACAGCACTATGTGTGGGACAATACCTTCTCCAGATTATAATTTGTATTTATTACAAGACAAACGATCTCACCTTGTAGTGAGACGCTACATACAGCGCCATCAGCCTCTGCAGGAACGCTTCAGACGCCTTATGGTAACAGAACAATGTGTCTCTGTTCACATAATATCTGCACAGCGTGGGATTAAAGATGATAACGGAAAAATCCACCACCAGGTTTGCTTCAGACTCAATTATTAACTGAGTCACACCAACACATGAGGTGTTGTGGACACAAAGAATTTATCTTAACTTTGCAGATACAATTAACCAGATGCTGCTCATTAAACATGCATCCAATGTGAAGATAGTTATTACTTAACATATGATCCAATTTGCTATTTTTTATTCTGCATTAATTGTACTGTATAAAAATACAAGCAAATAAAAAGGGAAATCTTTTGGGCATTTTACTTCTATCACTTAAGTGCCTCGTGGAAGATGGGGGGGTTTTAGACCAGGAGTAACTTTCAGTTCTTAAGAGTGAATGAAGGATACAGGTCACAGGTCTGTGGGAGTGGGCAGCCAGAGATGAGCCTGGGGATGTTGAGACAATCCAGACAGAGCAGCTCGTTCAGCCACTTCTCCACCGCGTCTCCTGGAGCGTACCGGATCGACTCGTGGAGAGAGACCTCATGGAGGGAGCGAGCTGGGAAGTGGACATGAGCAGAGGTTAGGTGATATACACGCACGCATGCACGCACACACACATGCATGCACGCACATACACACACACACACACACACACACACACACACACACACACACACACAAACACACAAACAGTTACCTGCTGCCAGCCTTGCTGTATTGCTGCCTCTGTTCTCTGCTGACGTGCTCAGCTGACTGCTTGCACTCTGCTGCCTCAACTGCTGAATCAGTTTGAGGGAGAGGGAACGTCCGGTACCTTCATACCTACCGACACCAGGAATAGAAATGATTAGGGTTGAAATGATCAAACAAGTCATTGATAAACAGAATACTTCGATCATTGATAAATATTTTAAGTAGCGAAATGCAGAGATGTAACTGTTTACAACCTCCCATGTGCAAATATTTTTGAGTATTATAATTTAATAATAGCACTTAATATCTTTGTGTTCCACACAAAACGAGTACAGATCACCTCTATGTCATTATTCGTCATATCCCTCTGTACTTGGTTAAATATATAAATGTGATCCAGCTACTGACCCGTTGATGGTGGAAGCCATAAAAACTAGATAAGGTCCCAGCAGCTTCTTGACCAGGGGGAGAGGGATGGCTGCAGCCTCATCAATGACCAGCAGCTCAGCCTGTCCCAGTTTCACTGCATCGCCTGGGTGGATGTACTGTTGGTCACAGAACGGTGAGACCACATTTGTGTTTTTCCACTTGTCAGTATAAACAACAGGAAATAGAAAAGAGCGTTGTCGTCTCCTTTACCTGAATCGTCTGCCGATGCTCTTTGAAGATGTTCACACGCACCACAGCTTTGTTAAACTCTGGATTCAAAGACTGGATGATTTCATAGTCCAGATGCTCCTACAAATGAAGGAGAGGATGTGAGGTTTTCTGTGCTCGGACATGGAGATTCTGTCACTGACACAGAGCAGATGACCACACAGCCTACCTGGTACTGCAGAGCATCGAATCCTTTAAAGATAAACTCAAACATGGTGTGGAGGTTGTCTGGGCTTGGTGACGTGACAAAGATGTTGGAATAGCTGTAGGAAAAACAAACAAAAAATTGGTTACACTTGAGGAAAATAAAACATGACAACATATTTTAGAAGATTATAAAATGTATCTGTACCCAAAAGCCACAGCTCCAGCGACAGCCAGCCCCAGAGCTGCAGACTTGCCTCGACCACGGGCAGCGGTCAGAGTCACAGTGGTCCGCAGGGTCTTCTCAGAAATCGCTTCTATGAACTTCAGCACTCCCTTGGCCTAGCAGGCAAGATTAAACCAGAGAGCAAGGAAATGACAAGCGGGACACATGTTAGGAACACTGTCAGCGTCTCTTAATGGCGAGGTCATCAGATTACATTGCACTTTGTAAATGTGGTTCATGATTGAGAAGGGTCCTGACCTGGTCCATGGTCTTGCAGGAATCCACCAACACGCCCACAGGCTGAGTGTCCTGAAGAGACTCCTTCAGCTCCTTCAGCTCCTGCTCTCGTGGAGACAAGCCGTCCTCCTGAAGGGGGGGAGATTCATTTTTTATGTGAACTGCTTTGTGAACAGCAATGACTTTAGTTTCCATTTTAATCTCGGAACAGCCACACGTCTCCAAAGACCCAAACGTCCTCAAAGTGGTTACAACTACATATGTCACAATGAAACTTTCAGATTAATACTAAAAGAGATTGAGCGTTGGTGGAGAGAAGCTAAGTCTGGTGCAATGTGTGATCAACATTTTGTACAAACAAGAAAAAGAAGAGAAAAGAAGAAAATCACCACACACGAGAAAAAATAATTATCAAAGTTAATGCAGATTAAATTTCTATTTCTTTACCAACCAGTTGTTTTATTTGTATATAAACAAGTACCTGAGTCTTCGGAGGAACTGGGTGGATGTTTGCCATGTGACTGGAGATTGGAAGGATGTTGAGTTGGTCGTCAATGGCAACACAGTTCTTGCAGGATGCAAGAGACAAAATAAACCTGAAAATACAGAGAGAAAAATAACACAACTGATAAGAGTCGTTCCAAGTGTCCAACACTACTGTAATTTCTAATCTCCTGAAGAGAGCGAACCTCTCATTGAAGCGTCCGACCACATCCTGATGAGCCTCGGTTCTGTATCGAGAGTGAACGTCCTGAGGAAAACAAGCCACAGTGATCCTTAGTTATCGGAGTGGAAAAGAGAGTCTGACGTGTGTGGAGGAAAAACACGGTGGACACTCACCATCGTCATGGTGTAGAGCTGCTTCAGCGAGTTCATGGTCCGCAGCAGTATGACCACGATCCCGCCTCCTTCTACTGTCTCTACAGTCCTCGCTAAGAGGTTTGGTGTGAGAGCCTCAAAGTCCTGTGTGACAGAAAATAAAGTTTATAAAACAACCTGATGTACTCAACGAGTCATATTCATATGGATCTACAGCCGAGGCCACAGATGTGACCTAGAATAAACTAATGTCTCACGTTTGCATAGGTACAGTGGCCATGAGGTGCAAAACACAATTACAAATAATAGGATACAATGGCATTAACTTCCACTAGAAGAGGTAGGTACCTACTGTCAACGAGAATTTTCGCTGATTGGACGGAAACAATGTCCGTCTATTAATCAGGAAAGACAAGCTGACAAAATGTATTTTTTGATTTGATGTTGCGTTTTGTCATTGTGTCTATCCATTTGTCGTTTTATGATTCGTCATGCCTTCTGTGTTTTATCTCTGTGTTTTGTACTCCAGGGCCACCATACATATGAACAATGATTAATGCTTTTTAACTTTGACTTTTGCATCTAGTCAATCCTCCGTGTGACCCCTGGTCTGCCGCCCCGGAGCAGAGACACTCACCTGGAGGACACACATGCCGAACGTGTTTCCCAGGATCTTGTGCGTCTCGTTGTAGTAACAGTAGCGGATGTTGGTGGCGGCGACGAAGAGCTCAAATGGGTCGTCCTGGTTCAGATTCAACGTGCCCGTCTTGATCTTCTTCTGCAGATGCTTCATGCGCTTCTTGCGGTTGCTGATGGGAACATGTCAGACAGTCAAACCTCCGCTTCTCCTTCTCCACACACATCATGTGACTGTCTGCGAGGAGCTGACACTCACCTGCTGAAGCCCAGCTCCTTCTTGTAGCACCACAGAACTGAGGGCCGAGCTCTGACGGTGGCTTTGGACAGCATGTGGTGCAGGATGACGACCTGGATCAGAGACAGTGGGTTGATGCTACATGACAACAGACTCACGTGACAGGGTAACATGGACAAAATGAGCCTGATGCTTTGTGCGGGGAGAGTTCACCTGGTCTCTGCCACGATCTCCCACCACCACAAACAAGGTGCGGTGCTTCAGAGCCACTCCATTCTCGATCTGCACCCGGATCCGGTTGTCCACCTTCTTGCGGACGGTCGCCATCGTCTTCCTGCTCCAAACCCGGCAACGATAACCCAAAGAACCACGTGTGAGTCCAACACTGAGAAACAAACAGGGAGGTTATCTCAGGACATGCAAAACACACGAGTCCGTTTACAACGCGAGGAAGCAAGAGCGCGGAATAGAAGCTTTCAACTTTGAACCTTTGTTACCTTCTTTTTCAAACAAACTGGTCGTTGTTTAATCCTCGTAAAAAGTCCAATGAGTCGCAGTAGATGAAGTTACATGTCAGCCATCATGCTGTTGATACTCTCACGTGGAGACTCTGGTTCATGGAGGACCCCGGTGCGACGTCATCGCTATGCGACATTCCCTGGAGCAAAACAGGAAGTTGCCCCGAGTTTAGTCTGGCAGGATGAAACTTTTTTAGCATTAAGATATATCCTTTATTTATCTTGTTTGAGCTTGTATGTTATTTTTTGTAATGTTGTTGGTGTAATCGCTATAAAACCACTGCAACAATTTATTGATTGATAATATACATTGTGTTGCAATATAAATAAACAAGTTTATTCATCAAAACGTTCAGTCTCAGGTTGAGTCACAACAAATACACAAAAAAGATAAAAACATTTAAGATGAAAGCACATAAATAAAAAAAACCAAGTAATTCTAAAACACTTCATACTGCGATTGAATTTAAATTTCCATTGTTTCTATTTCATGCTCTGCGTTTCATTTCACTTCACATACCTATATTGTATATACTACACTTATTGATATATATGTTTGCATACTCGTATGATGTATTACTGTAGATTCAACTACCTGGCAGTATCCTATGTCTTTTGTAAGTTGCCCCATTTTTTAACAGTTGCAACATTATAGTGATACCTTTAAAATATATAATAAATTAATGAGTGACCCTTACTCTTTGTGCTAGTTGATGGGAACAATATGTCATTTCTTTGATTATCTAATATAAACTAGGTTTTGCATGAATTTTAAGAATTATATTAAATTAAATGTGTCCCACACTGTGATTCTTGTAAGCCGTCAGAAGCCAAGGCTAAAGTACTGGGTTATTCTCTAACAATAGGTTTTTAAAGCATGTTAAATCATCCAGGATCTAAAATACAAAAATATAAAAGTATCTTTTAAGTAAGGCTCTCAAATATATGTAGTAAAGTAGAAAATACAATGGTTTTCTCTGAAATGTGTATCAAAAGCACACAATAATTTGTCCATCTTCTTCCTGTGCGTAAGGGGTAGAGAGGTCGATCTCCAACCAGCAGGTTGCTGTTTCAAATCCCACTCTTCCCCATCCATAAGGCCAAGTGTCCTTGGCAAGATACTGAACCCCTAAAATTGGCAGGACCAAAACAATTGGTCATCCTATTTTTCTTGTGGTCGACACAAACGTTAGGCTATCATTTTCATTATCTTTTAATCATTTGTCATTTCAAGCTAATGTTCCAAATTTAAAGTTGAAACTAAATTTTGTGGGATGCTCTAGAACTGAAACATAAAAACAATGATTCTGACATTTTATAAACCAACAACTACCTGATTCATCACCAAGACAATGGCAGGATAATTAATAATGAACATGATCATTAATGGAAGCTGTAATCCAGTGAGAGTATTGGCCGATTAACTCTGATGGTGATGTGAATATCTTTGGGTCTGAGAAAGCACAGACAATAAATGGGGCTCTTACATTGTGATGAGCTTCTTACTATTTCATCCTTGTTTTATAGACCAATAATAATTCATGAAAGAAATCCACAAATTGATAATTTTTCAGTTGTCAAACTCTTAACTGAATAAGCACATCCATGTGTCCATGGCAAAATACAAAATCATCAACACGAATTTCAATATGGAAATTTCATGTAACATTTCTCAACTATACAGCAAAAACTCAAAGCTGAACCATCGGTATGCAACACAACTTTATTGAAACCTTGAAGCGACATCAATTTACAAACAAGAAAACGGGAGCTCATTGAACATAAAACACTTGGTTTTTTTTTTAGAATCAAAATGACAGAACAGAACTGAGAAAGGGAATAAACTCCCAAAGATTGGACCAGCAGTGGCAGGTGCATTTTTTTTTATACAAAAAATAACTTATGAAATCTTTCAAGTTTACAGGAATATTGAAACCCATGGCATGTGTAAATCAATGATTGGATTTACAGCTTACCTTGTGTTCTAGACTTAAAATGATTTGAATATTTCCAAATATCAAAGCGGGAGTTACTTTGATGAAGAAACAGGAAAACATACCACTGATGAAGAACAAACAAAGAGAGGACACGAGTGAGCTGGGGCAAATGCATTCTTGAATTTTCTGTGTGGTGCAATTTAAATCAGTCACAGTCATTATGAAAGGCTTTTCAGGATCGCATTGCCTGAGTGTTGCCTCTCGACACTCCCCTGGGTCCCTGACCAGCTCCGCGCTTGTAGTTCTGTTGGTAACCGTCCTGAAGCAGCAGGGGGGAGGTAAGAGAGACATTTTAGAAACTACTCCCAACAGACAACAAAGATACAAAAAAAAGGCAGTGTGAAGTCTGAAGGCTTCTTTCATACCCTCTGATAATTTCCATTTGAGTAATCCCGGGGTGTGTTGAACTGGGTCTGTCCGTAGCCAGAGTTTTGAGTGTTGGCAAACGGTGGACGATAACCATCATAGCCACCTGGAAATAATAAGACCTTAATTTATAATGCTCCAACTGAGATTAACAAAATAATGAAAGGGGCTTAACTCCTTTAAGCCCCTTTCAGACAACAGCATTTTTACATGTCAACAAGCACCCACATCACATTTGCAAGGAAGTCCCAACAATCGGGTCTGGTTTGGTAACAAAGCACTTTGAATACAGCACATATCTGAATATGAAATAAATAATACAAAATAACACAGATTGGTAAATTTGCTTAAGGAAATTAGTCCTTCAAAGTGTTTACCTGTTAGTTCATGGTCAGGGTGAACACAACAGATACATTGCTTATGTGCTGAATGTCAATAAAAGATGAAGCATATTTCTAATTCCAAGAGAAATTGACAAATCATTCTTTTATTGTTGAGGTGATAGAGTTGAGTGAGCCTGGTTGTGTTGATGCACTCCCAGTGAAAGGCTGATCTTGAGCATCATTGCAGCTAAAAACACTGAATTTGAGTTGCAAGGACAAACACTTTTGGTCCAAGTCAACACTCTTCAGCAGAGTTTGTGCCAAACAAGTAGCATTCACGAGATGGCATCCTGACAGAAGCAATTTTACATGGGCAGGTTGTGTGGTGAGGGAGCTAATGGCTTAGAAGCTGAAACCTCCGTTAGAGGGACAATGTGTGAAGGAGCCTTGTTTTTCAAGTGAAAAGCTGTATGTACAGGTGGGAATGCACACAAGTATACATTTGGAGGTGGTCTGGTCAACGAGTCAACATTCTTTTAAAAGTGCGAGCATTAATCCATCCTGAGCCGCGTTACGAGGGACCTCCTACTCAGCTGACATCCTCTGACCCTCTACAGGTTCAACACTCAAAATGTAAGTGAAAGAACAGACAAAAAACATTACCTTACTAGATAGACAAAGCCATCGATGTTACATATTTGTCTGAAAGGGGCTCAAATGACAATAATTGATACACTTGTGGGTTTACCTCTGAATCCATTTGATGAGCCTCTGTAGCCATTGATCATGCCCCTGGCGTTACGAGGTCCGCCACGGGACATGCCTCTGCTGTTGTAGAAGGACTGACCCTGCCTGCCGAAGCCTGGGCCCTGCTGAGAAGGCTGCTGGTGGCCTCCTGACTGGTCTTGGGAATGGAACGTACCAGCCGCTGAAAAACAGTGACTCACTGTTACAGGTAACTCTTACACAGGGGAAAATAGAGTATTTCACTGGAATATCATCCCAGGAACAATCAAGTGAAAATCTACCCACCGGACTGCAGTTGTTCTGACTGCATCTCTGTCTCCTCCACTGGATGCTGCTCCTGGTTATTGAAGGCCGGGTTGTAGTTGTTCTGGTATTGGTCGGCCTGGTTCAAAGCCTCCGTCTCATTAGCTGGTGGGACTGGGGCATTAAGGTTGAACACCTGAGGGTAAACAGGGGCCACATTGTAGTGAAGCCAGAACCAGAGGAAAGTTCACAGGCTCATTAGGAGGAAAGTACATTTCCATAATATAGCTACATGACTACAAACTACAAAGAACCGCAAATGGATGAGAGAGCACTTAAGGACTCAACGTGCAATTATCAATGCAAGTCATTTAGCTTTATGACAGGTATTGTTTGTTAACTTTGGGTCACAGTCTTACTGTCTGCATTGACTGGAATGGTGCAGCGTTGACATTGATGCCGCTGCTTTGAGGAGCTTTGGAAACAGGCTGGAAAACCTGCGTCGGAGAGGCAGGGGGGAGAGCAGCCGAGGGGGGAGGCTGCTCCGATGATAAAGACATTGAGGTCTGTGGAAGACGGAGACACGACACAAGTTGCAAGACTGAAAGATACATATTTTCGATGATTCAGTGATTTGATCTTAAAAAAAAAAAGAAAAATATAATCACAAATTCTGAGAGTATATATGTGTATATCACCCTTTTATCACCTTTCATCATCAGTAAAACAAATGTAAGATCTTTCCAACACAACTTTATTATAAGTAACACGTGATTCTTGACTGTGGAAAAATAAAAAAAGCAGAGCCTGGTTTACCTGGATGGGGTCGATAGTTTCTGTTAAGGGTCGAGGATCTGGCGTGTGTGAGGTCTGATACATGGGGGGCGGTGTTGGGGAGACAATGGGGACCTGTAAATAGGGAGATTGAAAATAAAACATATATCAACTATAAGATTTTTTACTGGCATGTTCCTATCAGTTTTGGCGTTTCCTGTTTGGTTACTTACTTGCGTGGGCTCAGGTTGGACAGGAACAGTGTTGGGTTGTGATAGCCGGGACTCTGGGTGAACAGAGGAGATTTAAACACTAGACTGTAGTCAACTTCAACTTCCACTGTGAGATATGAGTTTCAATATTTAGGCATCATGATGTCTAAAGTTTCTGTTTGTTAAACCCACCAGGAAGACACATCATCTGTGTTAAGTCCATGTTTTGAGCAGGGGCCATGGGCTGTGCCGATATAATGGCCGGGTCAACGGGCTGTCCGTCAAAGTCCAGCATGGAGTCCTGACAACAAAGACCTAATCAGCATCATACTAAAACTTATACAGGAAACATACATGTTCTTAACCCCCAGCTCCTCACCTGCATGAAGTTGTACGTTCCCTTCATCTGTGCCATTAAATCCTGCACCACCTGCTTCCTGACCAGGGGGTCGGAAGGTGGCACAGGGGATGTTGAGTTCATGGGGTGAGTCTCCAATGCAACAGGGGGCGCTGCAGGCTGCACGGGCTGCTGCATGGCACTGACTGCCTGAGAGAGTAAGACACACAGAGGGTGAGTGCTGGACTTGAAAACAAAAGGAACTAATTAAAATCGGATCATTACATAAGACTTTAAACAAAACTGCTGATGACTAAACACGGAACATGAGCATTGAAGCGTAGAAATAGTTCCACTGTTTTCCCTCATGAGTCAGAATGTGAAATTATTCTTGTGCAAGTGTATAAAAAGTCTGGCAAAAACTAAATCCAGCACTTTAAAACATCAACTTGTCAAAGCAAATCACACAGTGTCAGATCGAGACAGGGTGGTTCTTTAACATCAGCCTCAAAGCCCTCACTGGACAAAGGGCTCTGCCTGTACACTCTACACTCATCAAGCACTTTATTACGAGCACCCGTACAGCTGATTATTCATGTAATTAACCAATCAGTAAAAGCAGTACAATGCATAATATCATGTAGATACAGGTCAAGGGGAGAATGAAGAAAGAAACAAATTCAGTGACCCTGACTGAGGCAGGGTTGTTGGCACCAGACTCCAGATTGCAGCTCACAGTAAACCAGGCTCACTCTTTACAACTGCAGTGCTTATAAAGCAGCTCAGGACAAACACTTTGAGCCATGCAGAATATATTGTCTACAGCAGCAGAGAGCATGTCAGGTTCCACTCTACTCAGCCAAGAACAGAAGTCTGAGGCTGCAGTGACACACCGTCAACAACACTGGACAGATAAAGACTTGTCTGATGAATCCGTTTCTGCTGAGGCTGCAGCTGGTTGGGTCACAATTTGGCATCAACAGCATGAATCCGTGGACTCGTCCTGCCTTGTGTCAACAACCCAGGCTGGTGGTGGTGTAATGGTTTGGGGAATGTTTGCTTCACACACTTTGGGTCCTTAATACGAATCAATCATGATGTGAGTGTTACAGTCTGAGTGGTGTTGCTTACCACTTTCAATTTATGGCCGTAGTTTTACAATTTTCTAATGGAAATTGCCAGCACGCTAATGCTGTGAAATGCATTTGCCTCCTTGGTCACCAGATTTGAATACAGGAAACATTTGTGATGTGGTAGAGCAGGAGATTTGCAGCATTAATGGGCAGCTGACAAATCTGCAGAGACTGAGGCTGTTTTGAGAACAAAGGGAGGCTCTACACAGTAATAGGATGCTGTTCCTAATAAAGTGCTTGGTGAAATAATACTGCTTGTATAATCATCTCTCACTCTCTGTGGAAGTTTTAATCCTTTTGCTAGCCAAGGCATAGAGGCGAAGCAAATTATTTCTTAATTGCCAATGCACTACAGAAAAACAATGTCGCCACTAATGAGTATCCAAACAGAAGCTGAGGTTAGAATTAGAAATATTAACTTAAACACTGATCATGAATCTATAGTTAGCTGCCATTGTGTACTCTTTAAAAACAGAGTCCAGTGCTTTTCTTCCAGTGACATCTTGGACTTATCAGCTTTCTGACCGACATCATTCGCAGGATTGATTGTGATCCAAATGTCACCCAGACATTTGCAAAACAAACGACAATCTAAGATGATGCGTAGATAAATAAATAATAAAACTCTTATATTAGGGGTAAAAATGGCAAATGGTTGAAGACCCTGAAGAGAAAAATGTAAAACTTGCTGCGTACCTCTGTTTCCGTGGTCCACTCATCCCCCTGCTCCTTCTCACTTCCACTGTATGTGCCATCTGGAATGAACTGTCTATTTACAAACTGGAGGAATAAAAACAAACAAAGCGTCAGTATAAATAAACATTAGCTCTTAGACTTCAGTGGTGAAAGGAACAGTCACCTCTGTTGTTTCCACTGCAATGGGCTCTGTGAACTCCTCAATTATTTCAGTTTCTGCAAAGAGAAAAAAACATTTAGAGAATGTAATGCTGATCTTTTTATAACACGAGTAAATTAGCTTGGTAAAAATAGTCAACATTTGTTCAGAATAACTTGGACCTGGATCAACAGTCTGCTCTTCTGCTTCTGACGATTCAGCTGCTGCCACAACTGCTGCTGCCACTGGCTCTTCCTCCTCTTCCTCCTCACACACTCCATTTTGATGAGACTGAGACTGAGACCTGTCAAAGTACCCACTCAGCAGAACCTGGTCCAAAGTCTCTTTCAATTCCTTGTCTAGCAGAGGAAAAACATAGCTGGTTAGCATTTTACTGGAAAAGGCAGATCAAAACAGAAAACATGCAAATTCACATTTATTGAATTAATATTTTGTATCAATCATGGTTTGGTTCATGCTTGAACTGCTCAAATAAAATGTCACAACATAAAAAACTTGTATTTTCACTAATAAAGAAACTCCTTTAAAACAACTGCGCAAAATTCAGCCACCAACTGAAATGACTGATTAAGTTATAAGCAATTTGAAAACATCAAATTCATATGACCAGATCTGTATGTCAGGTGGAATGTGAATGAGGTCATGTTACCAGACTACACACACTGTGGCAAAGAAAGCCAAACACTATGCTTTTATGTGGCAAAACATCCAACCCAGAAAATCTGGTTTCAAATCTTCATATTTCTCTGTGACATTCAATATTAAGAATTCAATAAGCAACAAGAAAAAGTCATGTTTAGTAGAAAATAACAAATGGGATGGACTAAAAACTGTGTCAACACCAACTAGAGCTTTAATGTGATTTTCACAGTACATTAACCATCACTGTGTGATACCAAGAGTAATATATTACAGTATTTCACAATTATTATCAGTTACAGATTGAGATAGTATTAATAAACTTTTTTTAAATACTAATATGACACTGTAAAGTACTCTGTTACAAGTACAAACCCGGCATTGAAAAAGTAAAGTATGCAAATCTGATCACAGTACGTACATTGACACTATTATAAATAAACACACTCAAAGCAGAATAGAGTCTCCCGAGACTCTTATGCTATCATATATTATATCATTAGTTTATTATTAAACTTGCAATAAGGTTACAGGAGCCTTCTAAAGATGAAAATATTTGTTTCTGTTCTGTATAAAACTGCAAATTATGTTGTTTCCCTTCGATAAACATTCACTTCTTTGGACAGTTAAAAAATCTGATAATAGTGAGAATTGCTATAACAAGTGTGTACACAATAATCAAAAACAGTTAACAATTAATTGTATGAGCGCAGGATTGGGATCAATGTAGCTGGGATGGCCTGTTTACTAGAAATCAACCTAGAGCCTTTAAACCAACTCGAGTTTCTTCTAGAGCAGGTGAATGTTATTTCCTCCCATGCCTCCGGCCACCAAGTCTGCTGCTGCCTGAAAAATATCACCCCTAGTCACTGAGTGAGGCCTCCTTACTGGAGTGAAGGGGTTGGCTGGTGTCCCCACAGTGAACTGGGTCACCAGTATCCTAATATGACTCCAGAGAGCTGACCAGTGGAACCACAGGCGACTAGGCCACTGGCACCCTGCCCCGCTGCTGAGTCAGGATAAGCCCACAGCGCTCAACCCCTGAGCAGAATGCAGCAGTGCGCTCCCGAGGCCAGACCGCTGAGAATGCAGTACGCGTTTATGCTCAAGCCCGGAATATTCACATCACATCCCCTCACACATGCTGCCTTAACAAAACATGATGCACTCCCTACATTATCTTATAGGGCCAAGTTGATAGCCAACAGCACCATATGAAGAAAGTATTGTATAGAGCTTTCACATTCCTCATCACCTTGGGACCAATCCAAAGCATGGAGTCAGACTACTTATGGCTGACTTTTGATAAAAAGCCTGTGGATGACTGCGCCGTCACCATCTGATAAAATTTCCTCCAACAATTGTCACCACCAGCTGTCCAGTTTGTACTGACTAATGAATCTCCTTTTATTTAGACTGAATCTATGCTTTTCAATGTGGATCCGTCTGCTATTTATTTTCACTGTCTGATACATTTTCCAGCTGTATTCTGCAACAAAAAAAAAGCAAATCGGAAAAATGCTATTGTCTAACAAACAAACCCCCAAGTTTACTAAAATAACCGACAGCAAATATTCAGCTAGTGGAGACAGTTTGTAAACAGCTTTCTTTTAGCTGATCTACATGGTCATCTTTGAAACTAATCAAAATAGTTTCTGTTCAGTGACAAATTAATTTGACAAATAACGAAGATTATAATGAAAATAATTAGCCAAACCAACACAGTCACTGTAAGAACATGTACTAGTGCTACTGCTATAAAAACTTAATGATGAAACATTTGACTTACATGTTGTTCCAACCACAGCCTTGTCCCTCCCTTCCAGCAGATCCCAGAGATGCACAGATGCTTCTTCATACTTGTCGACTAACCTGTGACAGTAACGGTAGATGCATGGATCATCTTGATTAATAACAAAAACACAAGTTATATTTCTAATTGATTCAGATATTAATGTCTTTGACCAACCTGACATTTTGATCACGGTCTGGCCCAACTAATTTGTAGAACTCATCAAAAGCTGCAAGATCTGCATCTGTCAGCAGCGGTAATCCACCGAGTCCCTGCTTCAGGTCCTGCCGCACCGTCTCGTCTCCCAGCCGGTCCAGGAGGAACTGCAGCTCCAGAATCGTCTTCAGCCGTCTCTGCTCTGCATCGTCACGCTGCAGCTGCTCCCGTCGCGCAGACTTCTTCACCACCTTCTGGATCTAAAGAAAATATACATGAGCCACATACAGCGGATTTTATACAGTCAGAACAGACACTGAACATAACCAACAAACCATAGTCAGCCTTACATCTTGTCCCAGTGCCATGAAAGTCTTCTGCAACTCTCGGGAAAATTCCAAGTTATACGTGATTTCCTGGTACTTGGAGAGGGCCTCCTAAAAAAACAAGGAGAAATAGTAATTTCACACATTGCCAAGTTGTAAAATATTTAGTGGACTTTATGTTTGGAATGATGCAGAGTTCAGTGTACCCACCAGCTGGTCCTGGTTGAGTCGCTCCCCATTATTCTTCCTGACTTGATAATCATCCAGTTTGCCCTGTGGGTAACCATTCAAACAGTTTGGGAATTTCAAACGTTATGTGGAGAAATTAGGAGAAGTAGCTTCAGTCCATAATAATGATAGGAGGATCTGGAGCAAATGGTTGTTACCCTTTTCTTCTCCATGTTGCGGGCCTTCTTGTCGATGATGCACAGCACCTGCTTCAGGACATCAGACTGTCCACCGAATGTCAAATTGCCCATCAACCCTGGAGCGGATCCCACATCTGGGCTCGCAGACTGCACTGCTCTGTTTGCATTCATTGCTGAGGGCATCTAGAAAGTAGAGTATGAAACATTAACTTTTGATGGCAATATACAGGGACTTTTCTTCTCTGTACCCTGCCAATTTTTCTCAGTTAAATGAGTTACCATGAACTTCTAGTAAATAGTAAAGATGCATTGATCATATACTCAATATCCGTATCAGTGCAGATGCAGGTTCCTTATCAATGCAATAACACATTGCAGTGCATTATATATATATATTAATTCAGCCACAGCAAGCCCCTGACTCAGCTTTTAATACCACAGCAATCCTTGGCCTATATCACCTCACAGAATAAATATGCCTTTACATTTAAAGCAGCGAGCTACAGATTTATAAATGCAGGTGAAAGACAGGACAAGATTTAGACTTGTTATCTGCACTGGCAGATATCCAAAGTAGAATAAAACCGTTTGAATCTGGAAAGAGTGAATCAGTGCCACCTCAGAAAACTGCCAACAGTTTCCTCAAGATCAAATTAACATATTCATATAGTTTTATTCAAATCTGATCAACAGTCCTAAAAATGTATATATCAAGTTACTTTCACTGAATCCTAAGCAAACATTCCCATTTGAGATACAATTAAATGGAATTATTTTGCACAAACGAGGGCTTACATTAGCATGGTTGTTTAACAAATTGCTGATTTAAACCAGTTGTGTCAGCTCTACATGAGTTATCAGATCGCATAACACAGTGAAAGCATCATGGTCATAAAAAATAATCAGCAACTGTTTTGGTAATCAAATCATTGCAAACAATTCTTACAGTAGTTTAATAACATCACCCTGTGCTCCAAGACTAATCCTTTATCAGTGACGAAAACGACCATTAGTTGAAGACATAAAATAGACAGATGACAGAGAGGTTAGCTGTGTGATACCAAGAGTATGTTACAGCAATATATGATGTCAGAAAAATCATGATGGGAAAGATGGGATTCAGTAGCTCAAGCGGAACGGCAGGTATCTACACTATAACCATATGGAAACTACAACATCAGTGTTAAAGGTCAACTGTATTGTTAAAGTGAGGAAAAGCTTGTATACATTTAACCAGACATGCTGCATAACCTAGCACTTCATCATCAGCTAACTTTGAACACATAGTGAAGCAGAGGGAGGACATTTAACCCTGTGCCATCTCCTCATCAGCAGCATACGCATTCTCTAACATGTGCAAAGAAGCGGTGCCGTCGGCTGGCGGCTCTGTGGCTCCGGAGAGGGTCCGCTCACGGTGCTCGTTAAACGGCCCTCTCCGTTAGCATCCCCATGCACTGCTAGCTCCGGGCAGCGAGGCGTGCTAGCCAACTGCCGACCGGTAGACCCGTTCCCGTGGCGGCGCGACACCCGATTCACCCACCTTGATATTTTATATATCCACAGGGGAGCTTGATAGAGAAATGTGCAAGAGTTGTTATTATTGTTGTGTTGCTTTATTTTCTCTTTCAGTCAAGCGTGGGATCCGCCCCGCCGGCCTCACCGACAACTGAGACTGTTCGAAAGACGGAGAAACTCTTTATAAAGGCGGAGGTCCGTTTATAGCTGTCCAAGATATGCCTGACTACATAAACTGCAAAACAATCATCGGTGACACATCGATAAAACATAAAAACACACGGACACAAAAAATACAGACATTTAAATCTAATTCCAAGATCTTTTAAAAATCCTTTCGTATCTAAATAGTATACATATTTTTTTTGTGGTACGGCATATTAGTGACCAGCCAATTGGCAGAAAATCTGCACAATCATTAGCTTTGATTAGTTTTATGAGCTCGGCCCTCGGAATGACATCACAACGTAATAACCCGAGTTGATCGTGTTCCAGCTGCACAGGATCACTGTTTACATTAGCCAGCTAGCCTTTGTTAGCTAAACACTTCATAACAACGCATTACGCGGGATTTCGTGCACACCGAAGGAACACGCCCACAGGCAGTCATTTTACAGTACCATGTGTAATACACATTTAATGACAGTAGTACCACTAAACATTGCAGACAACAGCGTTCACTACTGTTGATATACGGCGCAGATATCCTGGATTTGGAAGTCGGGGATGTTTAAATTCCTCCGACTTTCCGAGTTGACTTGAGGGGGCGTTCCAGCATTACTTTCCCCATCCCTGTACAGCAGCTGTGCGTCCTCATGTAAACTCTGCAATGTGTGTGTGTGTGTGTGTGTGTGTGTGTGTGTGTGTGTGTGTGTGTGTGTGTGTGTGTGTGTGTGTGTGTGTGTGTGTGTGTGTGTGTGTGTGTGTGTGTGTGTGTATTATATTACATGTAGTCCACAGCTGTCTCACTGCACAGCCCAGCAGTCATCACACTGCTCTGTTTTTTAATGCACTCAATTCAAGTGCAAACTTTTAAGTTATAGAAGAGAAAATACAATTTAAAAAACAGGTGAACTAGTGGTCAGGGTTATATAAAACATAAACAACACAAGTAAAGAAAATAAGTGTTGCCCCTCATACAATGAAGGGATTTTACTTAATTCTGCTCATATGTAACTCAAACATACACATATGATTAAGTGTTAATTCCCTTCATGTATATGTTTTCTGCCTTATAGGTGCTCCAGCTTTAATAAATATAACTTTTAATTGCTAAAAATATGCCAAATGCATACAGCACATGCATAACCAAACCAAACAATTTATAATGTTCACTGTAGGATTTTGTCTGTAGGATATGATATATATATTTTCAGCAGTCTGAATAGTTTATTGCTTATATAAAGCAATGATTGCATGGAACTCTTATATGAACTTTATATAGTATTTCCTAGACAATTGTTCACATTTATAGCAAATCCACTTTACTTAACGAGCCTGCATCTATTGCCGTTATTCTCAACTTTAAATAGCTGTATCAGATAATAAGTGTTAGGTGCTTACAGATACTAATAAGTCAGTAAATTGAAAGTTTCAGAATAGCAAAAACGAAAGTGATAGCACATCAAGCCAATGCTGCAATCAGCATTGATCAGCAGGGGGCAGTAAAGCTCAGCAGTATGATCAACCTCACACTGACAAAGTAATACTGAAGTTGTTTAGAAAGTTCTGGAAGTTGGCAATGAACCTTCACAAATTATAAACTGTGTAAAATGATGACACATTTTCAAAACTGTAACTGACAAATTGCCATTAGAACAAAAGCAAATGTGCTGATAATATAACAATATTAATCAAAGGTTTTAGTTCCCCTTTGTCCACAGGTTACGTCAGTGTGTGTAAAGTGCAATAAACCGAGCGTTAATCTAAAAAGAATGTGGAACCAGCCTTCTTTTGTTTTGCCAAATACAGGAAGCAGTTAACATGGCTGCAGAGCTCCTTGATTGCACTGTTCCACTGAAAGTGTTTTCTTTGAGGGATAATACTGATTAAGGGAGGATCCCCAGGGCAAGTGAAGCTCCATTTCAACAAGTGACTCATTTCCGCAGTCTGCTGTGTTTCAATTAAACAACAACACAGAACACCAGCCGATCACTGACAGAAAAGGGTGGGACCTTGTCTGACCTCCGACCTTTACACCTTGACATTGAAAAGCTAACAATCAATCTGGAGGCTCTTTGGTTTAACCCCATGTGCACAGGGTCAGTGAACAATGAAATGTTCCTACATTCGTAGACACTGTGACATTTCAGGAGGATGGCTTTGAAACACAAGCCAATTAACTCTTCACTTCAGATCGGACAGGAAGTGATGTATTGTGCTATTGCTGTACCAGAGTTTGTGCAATCAAAGAGCCAACACTATGTCCACAGTTCTCTTATTACAGGAAACAGGCCTGTGTCTGTGGCCTGCAGTGGATCCACAGCTTTGTTTCACCAATTAATCAATCTATATAATGGGAAATCTCTAATGATTTAAAAACAGCTAAATCCGGGGCTGAGACGTTACTAAGTAGATTTACTTGGTACTTGTACTCAACTACATTTTTCATGTATCTGTACTAAACGTAAGTTGATTTATTTTCAATTAATTTTCGATTTTATTCCCCTACATATATCAGCAAATATCTACTTTCTATTCCACTAGTAACTTTGGAAAAAGTCACTGCCATTCAGCCATAATGATGTAGTAGGCCGTTGCATTTGGGAATATGTTACACATGGAAGGTACTTTTAATTTAAATTCTTTAAGTTCATTTAAGAACAAGTACTTACTTTTACTCAAGTAGATAATGAGGCACTTTATATGTCTATATATTTGCACTTTTAATTTAGTAAAATGGACTTCCTTCACCACTGCAGCCTTGTGCTTTTAGTGGAACATGATACTTGTAATATTCCCATGAATGATGAGCGGAAGGAGCAGGGGTCGTGTGACAGAGGTTCACTTTTTGTTTTTTACGTGTTAACGCTCATTTTCCGGCCGCTCTCAATGCCACAGAGCTTTCAACTCCATAATGCTCTCAGTACCAAACAGGCAAAACAGGAAACTGGGCATGAGTGACACCACTTCCCAAAAGGTTGTCGACATTCTTAACTGTTTGTTCCCCAACTCGTAGACAGGAATGAATCTAGCCCATAACATAATGTGAATGATTCAATCTTATGTCTTATTTTAAATTGTGAGACATGATGTTTGCAACAACCTTTTGGCCCTTGAGCATTTCAGCTGTAGAGGAGGGATGGTGCATTAATGTAAAGTCTGCAGGAAAGTATCTTGTGACACTAAGGAGGCCCAAGAAAGTTAACAACTATTAAGAGTTTTAATGGTGCTCTGTTAGCCTCGTTTCCTCTATCATGCTGAGCCATCTGGAGTCGACTTGTCTGAATGGGAAGCCATGTGGGGTGCCTTCGTGTAGGGAGTGGTAGGAAGTTAAGTGCAGCGTGCACCAATCCCCCGAAGACAGCGTCACCCCTGTGTGCTGGTTGCACATCCTCTGTGCTTTCTCTTTGAAATCTACAGGAAGTATGTGGATGACTTGGTTCATATCAGCTTTAGACAGCACACACCCAAACTGCTCAAACACCACAGATCGGATGGAAGTGAACTACTGTTGAGTGGATGATGTGGGAAGATTGTCAAGAATGAATTTTTATAAATTTTCGAATAATTTGTATGACAAATCCTCAAGTAGTGCTCATAAAAATGAAAATTTGAATGTGTACATTTTCATGGTTTGTTGGAAAGTGCAGGAGCAGATACTGGGAGGAGCTTGATGTGATTGTTTTTATATCTACTATCAAATGGATCTCAAAAAGGGGGGATGTCTGTATAAAGACAGTGGGTAAAAACTTTTACGGGAAATGTTTTTCATTTGAAGGAAATTTAGTTTTATCTCTGTGAAAGTTGTTAGCTTTTTATATAGCATGGCCCAAAACAGTGCCACGCTCACCTTGCTCCTGGGCCTTCTCAGCTTGGTATCTATATCCAGTGCAACCACTCTCTAGCCCTGGGATGGTTTCAGCCTACATTTAGAGTTTGCCTGCGATCTTCTTCCGCTGCATCTGGCTGAGGAGCTGACTCTGGCTGCTGGAGTTGAGGCGCTTTATCGCCGTGCCCAGTCCAACTGCTGTCTGAGTCCCTCCCTCCTGCAGGCGCTGGCAGAAGATAAGAAGAAGAAGGACCAACAGCAGCTCTACGCTGAAAAGGAAAGGCAATGTGTGAAGACACCAGCTAAAATATCCCTGAATGCTTTCCTCCAACAACCTTCAAAAGATCTGGTTTTGGGATATTTCATAGCAATAGACATTTTCCTCTCAGTTTTAGAAGTTAGTAGATTTTTATTGTTATCCAAGATCTTTGTGAAGAATGCTCAACAGGAGAGACATCCAGAAAAGTTGTGTATCTATAATGTGCAATTTATCGGATATGTTTATATTATTTCAACAATGCTATATAGTTATCTGTCTAGGTATGTACTGAGATATTAAAATCAACAATCAGGACAGAAAACATGATTCAATGTTATATCTTAATCCCCACCCAACCAACTGCAATGTTACTTGTACATTTTATGAACCAGTGTAATAATATGATATAATATAAAGTGGATAACAAATATAACAGGACCTTATGAATAATTTGAAATTGAATAATTGCCCCTTTCAATGACTTCAAATGTAAAAGTGAAAGTACTCATTATAAAGAATGTTCCATTATGGAACACTTTTAATAACAGATTTATTAGGTTTTTGCTGACTTTCTCATCTTCTGGGCAAAAGATAATATTTTGTGCATATAGATTATTATCTTCTGCAGAAACTTAAAGAAATTCTATTTCAGGGACTTTTCTGTTTTGTGTCGAGAAATGTACAACTAGTTACTGTCCATGGCAGCTTCTTACAAATCCTGAGTACAATACATTTCAAATAGGAGTATAATATAATCCTGCAACTTGTCAACCGATTAGTTTAATGGCTTATATTAATAGATCCATAATATATTGAATCATTTATTAACTATAAATTATCATCTACAATAAATCCTTAATAAACTGTGTTTTATTGGAATAAGTGTTTCCTAAAAACTATTTTAATTAAGTGATGAGTGGAGACACGAGGATTAGGGTTAGGGTTAGGGTGTCGTGTCTCTCTGTATCTCTGGTGCAGTGAAGCATGTCATGAAGTGATCGGTGTGAGTCGTGACCCTGCAGCACTGTCAGCTCACTGCTGTCGCTTTAAGACCCATTTCCCCCCATTGTCAAAGAGTCGTGAGCAGGAAGAGGGAAACGAGAGAGAGCGAGAGAGAGAGAGAGAGAGAGAGGGGGGGGGGGGGGGGGGGGGGGTGTTATTTAAACACGCTGCTGCTGCTGCACAATAACCGAGGCTGCATGTGGAGGAGCGCGTCTGCTGCACGCACACTGGAAAACTCATGTGCACACACGCACGGAGATCCACGCCAACGCTGACCTTCGGATGAATAAAAAGCGCGTACGGTGCGCAGGACGTTTGAGGGACGTGAAGTGTCCCCTCGGGTTAGTGCCTCAGGAAATGATGACAGTGTCCTCCATCATCGCTTAGCTGCTCACAGAGGTTTCTCTCTTTTTGCGACCGTTTCACCTGGACGTGATACAGACTGTTAATCTGACAGTGAAGGCTCAGAGAGTGAGGGGGTCCTGGTGGGGTCCCGGTGGAGGCAGGTGCAGCGCCCCTTGGCTTCAGGTTGACCGCTGGCGCTTTGACAGGGAGCCGCTGAGCTCTGGACCCTGAGGACTCATCTGGATCAGACTGGACTCCAGATATCAGCTATGTCGTCCGCTATAGAGAGGAAGACAATGGAGGCCAATGAGTAAGTAAACCTGAGGTACACATTTCAATATTGTCGTATTTCAAGAATGCATCACGGTTGATGTGATTTGTGAGAGGCTGTGGTCTAGTGGCAGAAACTTGGACTATGGGCAGAGTGTCCACTGTCTAGTGCCCCTAAGCAAGGCACCTTACCCCCCGAACACCCCCCCCCCCCCCCCCCCCCCCCCCCCCGAGCGCCGTACATGGTTACTCACTGCTCTGTGTGTTCTGCACCAGATGGGTCAAAAGCAGAGGTTAAATTTCCCTACCTGCATGAGTGTGCATGTGTTTGGGACTAATAAATGCATCTTAATCTAATCTCACTGCAAAAAGTTGATATAGCATGAGGTCACGAGTCACCCGCTGTCAGGCAAGTAAAGAGATTCTGCTTATTGTCCAACAGAACGTTGTAAAAAATGATTAAAAAAAAAGTACAATCAGCTCCTGGCAAGAAAAAGTTCTGTGTTGCCCAGATTAAAGGAAATAACCTCTAGGTTAGTTGCTCAAGTCGAAATACTTTACAGTTTATTTTATCTATAACTTTGAAGGTTTCACATATAAAACACACGAGTCACATGTCTTTGTTAAAGTATTGGCTTAATGCTTTGTGTCTTCTTTGGGCTATTTAACAGTATCCAATGGCTCCCTCAGGTGGACAGCAATTATTTCAGTTGCAGATGGACAGAAGTAAAATACTAAAATAAAACATAAAAAATTGTCAAACAGCATACATTTGGGCTACAAGAAACAGCAACATTAAAAACGTAAAGACTTTTAAGGACGCATCGTGGGTTGATGCTATAGCCACTTTATCTCACTGCAGAGGGTTTGTAAAGTACATAGAGGTCAGGGGTCACCTTCCGTCAGGTAAGAAAATATATTCAGCATCATGTTGTGAAAGGGTTTAAGTTTAGGTGTCAAGTTATATTTGTCGTATGTAAGTTAACACAGGGTCAACAGTACAATGAAAGGTGTTGGACAAGAACAAACCGATCTGTCTACAAAAAAGTAAAAAGTGTGATAAATAATAGGGTTTGTGGCAAGAAAAGCTCATTGTTCAAATAACTTTACAGTGTATTTTGTTTATAACTTAATAGGTTTCACATTAAAAAGTATATAGATCAGCTTTCGTTGTAAAAGTATATAAATGTTTTGTGGCGTCGCCACTCTGGGCTATATGGCTCCCTCAGGTGGACAGCAAGTTCAAGCAACTCAAGATGGACAGATCATATATAGGCTATTTAAATAGATAAACGAATACAAATATGGTACTTTATTTACATAACACATTTCAATTTAAAATATACAGCAATACTGTGGGCTTCACAAAATAGGATACGCACAAATAGACAGATGGGCTACAAGAAACAGCAACATTAAAAACAAACTGACCAGATGGAAAATATGAAAACAGCAGAGCAGGATCATTTAGGAAACAATCTCCAATATAAAATGATTACATGTTATAGATATTAGACAGGATCATTTGTATGGTTAAGTTGTAAGACTATTCCCTATAGAAATAAACCACCTTCATGTTTCCAAAGCTTCTTCAAGTTCACAATTCTCTAAAACCATACGAGAGGGTCTCATGACATTCAGCTGATTTCTTCTAGACTGTGGATGTGGATTTTTCCATCATGAGACATGCAGAAAGTTCTTTAAGCCAGTCACCAGCAGATGAAGAATACAAAGTTATCTGTTTTATCAAGGAACCAACAAGTCAGGAAGATAACTGGTAACGATAGTAACAGATTCATTGTTTTAGTGGTTTTGTGTTGTGTTGGTTGGAAAGAAACAAACACCATGATGATGTCATCCTGTGCTTTAGGAAACTAATGATCTTATGGACGAAACGTTTCACTGAGTAATTGTAAAAAAACTGTTACTGGCTGCCGCACCAGGATAATTGATTTTCTGATCTCTGCAGGGAGCCGGTGGACGAGGTCCTCCAGATGCCCCCCTCTCTGCTGTCATGTGGCGGCTGTCAGCAGAGCATCGGCGACCGGTTCTTCCTGAAGGCCATAGAGCAGTACTGGCACGAGGACTGTCTGAGCTGCGACCTGTGTGGCTGCCGGCTGGGCGAGGTGGGCCGACGACTCTACTACAAGCTCGGCAGGAAGTTATGTCGGAGAGACTACCTCAGGTCGGTCTGGTGGAGTTGTAACATCATGATTTAATCAAGCAATTTGTGGATTTTTTTCGCATCACAAGACACGAGGGATGCACAATTAAGAACACGTCAGAGGTAGTCGTTGTTGCACGGGGTGACCCTTATTATGGTGAACACAGGACCTGTTGTTTACAAGGACTGTCCTGATGCTATAAAAGCATAGTAGAACATCAGATGTATATTAATACGCAGCTGAAGATACTTCCCAAAGTAGGACGGATCTAAGTAAATCATATACCTCCACCAAGGCCCAAAATTCAATAAAGATGCACGCAATTTCACACACTCATGGATATCAGTTCCCTAAATCGTGAATTATTCCCTGAAAAATCTGTGATAATGTTGAAAAACCTCTTATCTCACAATGTTTAATGTGTGAAAAAAGTTTCTTGGATCAATACCAACATTTAATTGCTTATTTCCTGACCCATAACGAATCCATCCACTAAGTTTCGTGTTAATCCATCAAGTTGGACAGGGTAGAAAGTTGGAAAGTGTTGATGGATAGGATTTGTAGACCTAAAAACAACCAAATGTAATTTATAAATAATTACTGAAAGGAGTCATATTCTCACACATATATATTTGTGAATGTGCTCCACTTTATTAAATATTGAATTGTTGATTAACTGGTGATTTTTTAAACTCAAAAGAGAGAAATAGTTTGACCCTTAACTAGAGGTTTTTCCTTCTTACTGGATATTTTTATTTTGTAATAAGTAGGAAATTGCAGAGGCAGATTGGTTGATGAAATTCACAAGAATGAGGACCCAAACCACTTTTAAACCTTGTTGCACATGTTGCATGTTATTAACGGATGGGGGATGTTCTCCCTCTCAGTGACACTGTGACACCCTCTCTTTCACTCAGGCTCTTCGGTCAGGACGGTCTCTGTGCCTCCTGTGAGAAGCGGATCCGAGCGTTTGAGATGACGATGCGCGTGCGGGACAAGGTTTACCACCTGGAGTGCTTCAAGTGTGCCGCCTGCCAGAAACACTTCTGTGTGGGCGATCGCTACCTGCTCATCAACTCTGACATTGTGTGCGAGCAGGACATCTTTGAGTGGACCAAACTCAACAACAACATGGTTTAGGAGAAGCTCTTGAATCTCTCTCTCCACTTTGCCTTGTCCCACTGGCTTTGAACTTGTTGTAGCCTGTACAGGCTTCGTCGTGACTCTGATGTTCCTGTTGACTCATTTAACTCAGAAATGAGAGGTGACATCTATGCACTGCTCCCTGCTGGAGACCAACGAAGACTGCACCAGCAATAACATTTCTTGTAAAACTTCACCCTTAAACATATAATAATATTTTTGTGTTATCGACACTGGACTTTTTGGAATTTAGCGATAAAGTTTCCAGTAGTAAAGCACCATTAAATCACCTCAGTCTGGACAGAAACATTCAGTAAGTAATTTGGAAATGTTTTATTTTAAAGTTATTTGATAGTTATTTCTATAGATTAATTTAATACTGATTAAATGCATATTATGAACTTTGTTAAAGAGCTGCTCAAATGAAACACAAATTATTAATTCATTGTTATACTTATTTCTCCTTATATGTTGAACAGTTTGCATTGTTAACTAACCTGCTGCACTGACTGACACACTGTGTTTTATCAGCTGTTAAGTCTATTCATTGAACACTTAATCTATTTTCTCTCTTATTAGAATTAAACTACACAGTTCATTCCAAAACCTGCCAAGTAAACTACTAAGACCTGTAAAATAAAGCGTCCACCAGATTTTCATTAATTATTAATGGTAGAAAATATCCATTTTTGACGGTCCTGATCAGAACGATTGTATGGTAATACCAGGTTGAACTGGCGTCGCCCTCTAGTGGCGACACCAGTTGGTAGAGGGAATCTTTGCGATTACTAATTTTATTAGCGTCCTCACTTGTTTCCTTTGTCTCTTCTGTAACTGCAACAACTCATTGAGTTTGCACACAGGGATTTTTAGATGTTAACTTGTGGATTAATAAATAAACCAGGTATTGGTTACCACTTGAGCTAATGAGCTGTTGCATTGTATAAAAACAAGTTAATTATTTCATCTCACTGCTCCCATGTTTCCTTTTGTTGTTCTACTTCCAAATGTTGACAGACATCTTTAAACTGTATCGTTATATCATATGATTACATATTTGTGTGGGCAAAGAGAAAAAATTGTAAAAAAAATATACAAAAAAAATTGAATATAAAAAACAAATAATTAATACATATATAAATTAGATTAATTACATTAAATTAAATGAATCCTTGGTGGTGATAGGACAATGCACAGTGGAGTTATGACGACATCGTCTCCCTTGCTAAGGATGAACCTTCGCCGTACCTCAATGTTTACACGGTTTAAGGAAATGTCCCAATTCTGAGAGAGAGAGAGAGAGAGAGAGAGAGAGAGAGAGAGAGAGAGAGAGAGAGAGAGACGTCACCTTTGCAAGACATAAAGATTTCTTTAATCTATGACCACTGACAAAGCAGGAGTGGAGTTGTTTGTTTACGGCTCAGCATAAAAGGATTCAAAGTCCATGTATGTCCACGATACAGAACATCGTGTTTTATTAGTGTGTAATCAAACTTTGACGCGACGCCACGGTAACACCTTGAGTTAGTTTGTATCTCCGTCTTGTTGTGATGACACTCATCTCATTTGAAGTTGATCTGAAGTAAGCCCTGGTATAAGTACCTCAAGGTAAAAATGTGTAATATGGCCAAAATGGCCACTTAATGCAAAATAGCAGGCTTCCTGTTGCATACCTTTCGACTTTTTTGTTTCCCTGGTCAATCGATACATGTGTATCGATTTTTGTGAAGATCGGTCAATGTGAACATGTTATGGGGTCTCGGGAGGGGAGCACCGTTGAGCCATCTTGCCACACCCATTGAAAATTCCTCCAGAATACTTGAATTAGAAACACTTTCTAATTTTCTGCAAATTTTGGTAAGAATTTGAACACGTTGAAGCCCTCAAAAAGCCAATTCGTTTGCCTGAATACTTATAATAACATGGGGCATTATGAAAAACATTAAGCATTTAGTGACCAATTTGGCCATATTCAACATTTTTACTTCGAGGTACTTGTACCAGGGCTTACATCAGATCAACTTCAGATTGAGATGAAAACAAAGAAAAATTAAACATTAAATTACAATTTCTACAATTTGTAGGACTGCAAAGCACCAATGAACGGGCCCGAGCACATGCATTTTGAGGTGCTGCATAAGTTTTGCTCATGCCACGCACGCTTCACTAAACGCTTCACTTCTTGCGTCCGTCAAGTGATGTCGATCCTTGCCTGCTAATGGCTCATTAGATTAAATATGTTTGTTTTGAATAACGGTCCTATGATCTGTTGTTTTATATAGATCTGTGATCCACTGAGTCCTGTATCACACAGATTGACCGATTGACAAAACCATCCCAGTACAAGCAAAAGCATATACAAAGAATTATGTTACATTTTATAGATTGGGGACATCACAGCTGTCTCTGAATTCAACAATCCTGCTGTTTGACATTTACCGTCATTCATTCCAATGAGGGCTCCTCCGTCATCGCTGCTTCACTGTCCGTGTGTGTGAGTGTAATGCTGCGTTCCAGACAACTCGTATGTCAGATATGAGTGAGAAGACTGTGAGAAGCTGATTCATTTGTCTCGTGATGAGACGATTCAACCGTAGCCAGTGAAGCCTCCATTCGTACAGAAACAAAGAGGAGGAGGGCGACGACGCCATTATCTTTTTATTAGACATTTTTATCTTGGAGACACATTCAATACATAAAGGAGAACACACACTGTCATTGAATCTCACAAACCAAGAAACCATTGTCTTAAAACAAACATATATAATCATATGAACTAGTTAAGTACACACATTCATACTGTGTAAGGAACCGATTTCAACCTTAAAATGACATAAAGGACATTATGAAAAATAGATATATAATGTACAAATCAGTAGTCTAGGGACACAAAAACTGTTAATAGTCTACTTATAACAGTGAACAATGAATATGTATAATATGAATATCTGCTGATAAATCCTAAAAATAATTGTTGCAAAGGTTGCAACTGAATCACTTCTCTTCTGTTTGAATCCTCACATGTCTCGTACAATAGGACTGAATCTTGAATCGTTTACCAAACTCAGATCAACTAAACGGTTTCTCTCCTGTATGAACCCTCATATGGCTTTTTAGTTTGCTCCCCAGGATTAATCTTTTACCACACTCAGAGCAACTAAACGGTTTCTCTCCTGTATGAATCATCATATGTGTATTTAGATTGCCCTTTTTGTCAAATCTTTTACCAAACTCAGAGCAACTAAACAGATTCTCTCCTGTATGATGTCTCATATGTGTATTTAGACCATCCCTTTGGCTAAATCTTTTACCACACTCAGAGCAACTAAACGGTTTCTCTCCTTTATGAACCCTCATATGGCTTTTTAGTTTGCTCCCCAGGATAAATCTTTTACCACACTCAGAGAAACTAAACGGTTTCTCTCCTGTATGAATCATCATATGTGTATTTAGATTGCCCTTTTTGTCAAATCTTTACCACACCCAGAGCAACTAAACATATTCTCTACTGTATGATGCCTCATATGTGTATTTAGACCATCCCTTTGGCTAAATCTTTTACCACACTCAGAGCAACTAAACGGTTTCTCTCCTGTATGAATCCTCATATGTCTATTTAGAGTGCCCCTTTGGTCAAATATTTTACCAGACTCAGAGCAACTAAACCGATTCTCTCCTGTATGATGCCTCATATGTATATTTAGACCGTCCCTTTGGCTAAATCTTTTACCACACTCAAAGCAACTAAACGATTTGTTTGCTGTATGAATCATCATATGTCTATTTAGACTGCCCCTTTGGTTAAATCTTTTACCACACTCAGAGCAACTAAACGGTTTCTCTCCTGTATGACGCCTCATATGTATATTTAGATGGCTCCTCCGGATAAATCTGCTACCACACTCAGAGCAACTAAATGGTTTCTCTCCTGTATGAATACTCATATGTGTATTTAGACTGCCCCTTTGGTTACATTTTTTACCACACTCAGAGCAACTAAAATGTTTCTCTTTTATCTTACATCCCATATCACTAAGAGGCTGTTTGTCATTTCTTGTATTTAAACCAGTCTGAGTTTTCCATGTCTCCATACAATCATCCTCACTGTTTTCAGTCTCAGAAGAGTCTTTAGTCTCAGAAGAGTCTTCAGTCTCAGAAGAGTCTTTAGTCTCAGAAGAGTCTTCAGTCTCAGAAGAGTCTTCAGTCTTGTCCTCAGGACATGGTTGTAAATGTCTATCAGGTCCTGAGTTCCTGGCTGGTTCTGGTCCTCCACAGTCCGCTATGTTCTCCTTCGTCTCACTCGGATGAAGCTTTGACGATTTAAGTTTCTCTTCATCTTCTTCACTCTTCACAGCGACAGGAGTCAATGTGAACTTGATATGAGCCTCCTCTGGTCCTTGGAGCTGCTGTCCATCCTGAGTGGTCCACGGTTCCTCCTGTTTCTCTTTAATGTGGGGGGGCTCTGGGTCCTCCTGGTCCACAAGGGGGCTCCACTGCTGCTGAAAGGAAGCGGCATAAAACATTTTTTTCATTTTGAGGCAAAATAAACCTATTAGGTCACTAACAGAGGAGAACAGGGCGAGGGGAAGTTAGTTAGTTGGTTAAGCTGTTTTCAGACAAGACCTGTGGGTAAAACTCAGAGAAATGTGTCCAGACTTTCTGTTTCTCACATGAGCAACACAGCATCAAACCCTCCTCATTATTCAGGAGAGAGGTGGAGCAGCCGGTTGCAGCACAGTGTTGCCAACTTAGCGACTTTGTCGCTAAATCTGGCGACTTTCCAAACCCTCATGGCGACTTTTTTTGTCAAAAGCTACTAGCGACAAATCTAGCGACTTTTTCTGGTGATATTAGAGACTTTCTGGTGTTTTGGAGACTGACGTGAAAGCAAGTATCGTTCTGCAGTTACTGTCCTCAACGAACAGCGGGTGCTGCCGTGAGCCCCTCCGCCGTCCCAACTAGGGATGGGCATAATTAATCGACGATCGATTAATTGATCATTAAGAATTTCCTCAAGGAAATTATTTTTTCATCGAGAAATTCACTAATTACACATTTGACCACGGGGGGCAGTGTTTGAAAAAAACGCCACAGGCCTACTCAGTTACCTGCGACTGGCTGCGAGTTAACGTGTATTTCCATTTCCAAAGTAAACATGAAGAGGTCACAGCGAATTGTAGAGTGGGACCATTTTGAGTTAAAAAATGACTTGGTTCACTGCCAATACTTCAAAGCTATCCCTGAGACTTGGGAGACGAGGAGCGTGCTTTGTCTGACACGGACGAGGGGAGCGAAAAAAACGGAGCCGCGGCCAGGCTAGCCAAGTTAGCACGGAGCTACCTGTGTATCACGGGGACGTCAGTCCCCTCAGAGCGAGTTCTTCCGGCCGCTGGACTGACGGTCACCAGGCTGCGCTCGCGTCTGACCTTGGGCAATGTTAACATGCTCATCTTTCTCAACACAAACCCATAGGCTGGTGCTGAGGTTATATGTGAGTTACTGGTTATTTTTATGAAGCTTTCTCGACTCGGTGCCTTGTTTGATAGTTTTGAGTTACATCTGGCAAAACCTGTCAGACCTAAGTTATATATATGTGGTTAAGTTGTTGTTTAACATGATGTTTTTTTGTATTATTATTATATTATTTTGGAGGGAAAAAAAACGAGGGTCAGTTGTGTTTTTTAGCACCGGCTTCTAGCTGTCGGCTCCGCTGCTTAAGATTACGGCAGCAAATATTTTGTTCATCTTGTAATAAAGATCTCAATGAGGAAACATGCTTTGTTTTGTCACTTCATTTTAATATAGCCTATAAATAGTGAATTTTTTAACTTGAAAATATGAATGATTAATCGAAAATTCGTCATTAATTCTCCTGAAATTCGATGAAGACTATTTAATCGAACGCCCATCCCTAGTCCCAACGCACTCACAGGCGGTCAGTCTCCCAGTAGCCTTGAGCAGCAGTCCCAGCTGCAGTCAGTGCAGAGAGGAGACCCGCACTCCATGTCCTCCAGACTACAAATGAATCGCGCATGCGCAAAGCCACCGCTGATCCTGCCCTGGCTTACAGAGCGGTATGTAAGTGTCAATGTATCTTCACTGTCACTGGAAAACATGAGTCATGAGTCATTGAAATCTGTCTCTTCATCGATGCAGAGTCCACATCTTTCGTGTGGAACGTGGTGGAACTGAACCCTTTCAGGGCCCTGAAAACTAAACCAAACTTAAGAAGAAAAAAGAAATAACTTGCTCTGCTAGAGTATCTCTTTTGGATCATTTTGCCTGTCCCAATCCCGGATAAAGGAGGAGGGTTGGACGTAGAGCTAGAAGTTCCACCCCACATAACAGCCTTTTGATTAAATTTGATATTCTAACATTTAACAATACAGGACAAAATTGATGCATAAATTGATTTATGTATTTGGGTCCAGATACAGCATTAAAGTCATAAAGTTATTTTGAGAAGTGATAGCCTATGGCATTTAAAAAAACAAAAAAAAGAATCAACAGAAGAATACGGAAGCGCATTGCATTCACTTTAATTTTTTATTTTTTGGCGCATTTATCTAGGAATTTTCGAGAAAATTCTCAGAAAAACCAATTTTTTGTGAACTGAATGTAATATGCTTCTGTAGAAGTAAGCTTATTTTAAGTTCTAAACATATTTAGGGTGTTTTTTCTCACTTTTTGTACATCATATAGCGACCATTACATTATGCAAATTAGGCAATGACGTCATTAAGCGACATCTAGCAACTTATAGGACAACCAAAAGCTACTTTCCTTACTGAGGAGTTGGCAACACTGGTGCAGCAGACAGAGACCGGAAGTGGCGTATTAACTCAGCTGCTCGAGCTGATGCTAGCTATATAGCAGTGTTAATTTCGTATAAAAATATTCGTTAACAAACTTTTTTCCATGACGAAGACGTAACGAAAACGGATCTTTGAAAATAACAACTATGACTTAATCTATTTTAACTTTCGTCACAATAATTTTTGTAAATATCATCATATCAGGCCGTCATGAAGTAACAGGAGTGGGCCAGTGAGTGTATGTGTCTGTGTGTGTGTGTTTGTGTCTGTATGTGTGTGCCCCAGATAGCGCACTGGTCCCGAGGCTCCGCCCCCCGGCTCGTTCACGTGAAGCAGCTGCTCAGTGAATGACTGATTCTTAACTATGGAAAAAGTGAAAACACAGAGTTTCTCTGGTCTCAGCTGCTCAGAGATCAGCGCAGCAGCTTCTTGATCAGAGCAGAAGCTGCAGTTGGTTTGTACCGAGCTTCAGTTTCTGTTTTCGCCTCCAGCCTGACCTGCTCTCACGTTTTGTTTTCACATTTAAAACTAAATATATATTTTAAGCTATTAGGTTGTAGCTATATGTTTTTATGGCGACCCCTGCTATAGACCTGTGCTGGTAGGGATAACTAATGGACAACCTTAGTACTGCAAGGGGTCCCTGGGCCTGAGAAGGGAAGAAAGGGAGCTTAATGTGGCTACTAAATGTGACTAAAACTAGACTAAAATGTAATTCGTTTTCGTCGACTAAAACTAAGAAGGATAAAAATGTGAACTAAAACGAACTAAAAAAATGGCGGTCTTCCTGTTGCTTTTATCCAATTGCTCCTCAGACTTTCTTGTTCGGTCAATGTGAATGCGTTTCGGGGGGCTCGTGGGCCATTTTGCCACGCCCATGGAGAACATAAATTTCAATAGGGCCTCCCACTGTCTCCTACTGAACGGTGCTCGGGCGCCCTAATAATCCTTACAATTTCACTGTCTGTCAGTGCCTGTCAGTGCTCGGGCCCTAATTTTGATTTAGAAAAAGAAAAAAGAAAAACGCTGATAATTTCGTCATAAGGATATTTACATACAAGGCAAGATTTTAGAAAAAGAATGTGTATTTACCTTTTTTATTACTTTTTCAAAGTTTACTCGATTAAAAAAGAAAGTACCAAGGACCCCACCTAAGAGTAAACATTTTTTTTTACTGAGTTAAGAACTAGATTGGTCATTAGTCTGCATTTATATTGCAACCTTTCTGGTCTTGGTGATCACTCAAAGCACAACACAACAACACAAACACAAATTCACACAGTGCATATATGTGCAGTTATTTCTCTATCATGCATCACTCATAAACTGTCAGTACAGCCATCAGGGGCAATTTGGGGTTCAGTATCCTGCCCAATGGGGGACTTGGATCGAATAGCCAACCTTCTGGTAATTAGACTACGCGCTCAACCTCTTGAATCTCAGATCCATCAACTATTCTCTGGGAAATCCACAAAGAGAATGAAACATGCTCTGTCTAACAATGTTAGAGAAAGTGAAATGAATTCCTGGATCAGCCCCCTGATCGAGGGTCTTCACCATTAATTAAAAAAAAACAACGGGGTCAAACATCAATTTAAATGTTCAAACCAAATACAATTAAAGCAAAAACCACCTTATTCTGAATTTCACACATGGCTTCAGCTAATACATCAATCCTCCTGACTAATAGATGTGCTCACTGTCAACTGCCTACTCTTATCCAATTTAAGGGAACTTGTCATAAGAAATTTGGTAAATATCTTTTAATTCTTAAGGTTTTTAGTTATGGGAGACGTATAGTCCCTGTTCTTATAAAAAAAAGTGGCCAGCCACAAGAGGTCACTTAAACACGTAGTGTATTACAGCTCAGTCAGGTATGAAGTGTTCTATAAGGTAATAAACAGATGGAGAGGTGGCTGGATAAGATACTGATCTGATACTGATCATGTGGGTTTCTCTCATGATAAACCCACTCTGAACTGGCCATGAGCAGTGGGTGCTCCTCCAGTGCCGTCCAGGTTATCTTTACAGACATAACGTCCACTGTTGAATCCACAAACTACTCTTGTGCGTGAGCCAAATTTGTGGTGAGACAAACTGCTTTAACTCACACTAAAAGTGGATAAAAATGTGATTGATACATTTGAAGACGAAGGCGAAGGAGAAAGTAAAACAGGGAGAAGAGGGAGAAGGCAGATGCAGAAACTCCACAATGAAGTCTTCCGCTGCCTCTGACAGTAGTGTATTCACAGACAAAAGAGGAACCAAGGAACAGACAGAGTCACAAACCCACCCAGGCTCTGGCTGAAAGAGATACTCATGGGGTTAACTAACATGTTTTCCCACAACATAGATGGGAATATCCAGCATAGGCGCAGAGAGGCATGCTGGGCCTTTGCTCGTTTGGAGGTCTGCAGATTGAAGAAGCATCAGTGCGGCATTGAGCAATGCTCGTGGAATGGGCTGCGTAGAGATACTAAAAAATCTACTTCGTGGTGGTCTCGACAACAAATCAGCTCCACATTGAACACCAGGCTTAATATGTGCCGGATGAATAAGAGGTTAATGACGTAAAATGAGTGGTGAGACAGGAAAGTCAACTTTGTGTTCTGTGAGTTTCACTCACCCCAAAGTTATAAAAGTTGTATCAATTATGGCAAAATGGAATATTTCTTCTTTCCATATCGTCTTTCCTTTTCTTCTGGGTGGAAACAAATATGTAATCTCTTCACAATACAGTAATGCTTAGAAAGTCTCTACTTCAGACGAGTGGATGATGTGATGTTATATGGTCTGTAGATGATATTTTCATTTGCCAAAAAGTAATTTACAGGAAAACAACATGTTGGTCTATATATTGACCTTGTATGTTCAAGGTCATTTAACTTATAATTCCCTGTTGTAAAGATAGAGCCATTATCTTCACCACTTATCCTTCAAAAAAACAAAGATGAGCCAATCCCAATTGATATTGGGTGAGAGGTGGGGTACAACCTGAACAGGTCACCAGCGTATTGACAAACAGAGACAACTATTCACGTTCTATGGAAGCAGAAGAAACCACAGAGAGATCCCATGAGAGCATGGGGAGTACATGCAAACTCAATACAGAAAGACCCTGACCGAACCATTGCTCGTCCTGGGAACCCAGTGCTAACCACTGCACCACAGTGTTGCCATAACTACAATCGTAAATATCCAAATAAATTCCTAGTTTCATCTTTTTTCCAGTGTGAGCAACATAGCTCAAGAAAAATGGTCTGTATTAAGCTTTTTTCTAGTCTTGAAAACGACTCAAAGCACACCAGTACAATATTGCTGTTCCATTCACACATACACACATTGATACAGAACATCTATGTCGACCTATTTCTCTATCACACATCCCTCATTTAAAACTGTCTTGTCTTGCCCAAGGACAAGTCAGTTCAAAGAACGGGGGAGCTAGGGATTGAACCAGCGACCGGTTAGTGGAGGACAAGCTCTGCCTTGATGAAGTATGGTTTATGGTTTATAGGCTATGGTATATTTTATTGCATTAATGTTCTTCAATTTTACCTGCATGCAAATATTAAAGTTTTTATTCCCTTTTATTCCCTTTTTTCTTTTAGTTGTTGTATTTGTATTGTTTATATTGTGACTTTAGCTTTTAAAATCTATCTTTTAATGTATTTAAGTCTCAGGCTTTTGTTATTTTATCTAATTCTTTGTGCATAAGTCAAATGTGACTTTTAACTGCAGTAACCTGCATGATTGATTGATTCACATCAGCCTGAGCTGTACTTTTAATTTACTGTTGACTAGTAAATAATAGTATGATAATTTGATGAATTAATATGTGTTAGCAATGAACTCACTTCTCCACTGTGCCTGAGTGAGGCCTAACGTAACTACGTGCATGGCTGCAGACTTGTTTACAGTTGTGGTCTCTGAGAACGCAAACAGAAGTAATGAATCATTTTCGGGAACATGGCGTAAGTCCAACAACATGTTTCATCAAAATCACGTGGATTGTGTTACGTTATTCTCATCATCGAGCATCAAGCTGACAACACAATGTTGTGTGTGATTTTTGTAGCCATCAAAGAAGATGCTGGCTGAGTTGTACCTCAGCAGAACTTAAGTTTAAAGGAAGATGTTTCTATTTCTCTATCTGTTTGCTCCCTCTCTATGCAGAGGTCACTGAGTCTTATGAGACCGGAGCTGAGAGGATGCCAGGTCTCATGTCACGACATTCCCTCTAAACACACTGGCCTATAGAGACCCCACGGCATCGGCCAAGCGGCCTGTGTTCCATCGGCCTGCTCTCCTCTGATGCCTCACACACTGAGCTTTCCCAGAGCTCTGCCCTGACTAAAACAGCAGCCTCAGAAGGACTCAATAAAGCCCTGTGCCTCTTGTGTCATCCCTACCAGCTGTACACAAGGCCGGGAGTGTAGTGACGTGTGTTTGTGTGCCGAGCGAGGCCTGTTTCATCTCCAGTGCCCATGTCAGAGCCGTCCTGAACGGGTAAAAACATCCAGCTGTGTGCATGGAAACCAAGGAGACTTTCTGAGGATGAAACCGCAAGAGGCTGCAGCTTGTTTTTATCAAACAGCTCACCCCACTGACACAACCACCACACTGGAGCCCCACTCTGCTGCAGCGCACTGTGTGGCCAGCAGGTGGCGATTATGGTCCAGTTAGTTGCATTTTGGGGCATAAGAAAAAGGCTGTGTGCGTATTTGTGTGTGTATGTGTTTGTATGGAAACCTCTTAAGGACGTTTTCCAGCATAAAATAAGGATAGCTGCACAAACCTGTGTTTGTTTGTGTGTGGTTAAGGTATTACTTATATAGTGGGGACAAAATGTGTCACATTATGGGGACTTGACTTGACAAATAATACGTTTCCAGAAGGTAAATCGTAACATTTCAGCTAAAGACGTGCTTTATGATAAGTGGTTAAGTTAGGTAGGTGTTACGTTAAGTTTAGGTTTATACAAATAGTAAGTATGGTTAAGGTGAGAGTGAAAATATTTGTAAGTCAATGTAATGTTCTCTGAAGTTATGGAGACATGCGTGTGTGAATGTGTGTGTGTGTGTGTGTGTGTGTGTGTGTGTGTGTGTGTGTGTGTGTGTGTGTCTGTGTGTGTGTGTGTGTGTGTGTGTGTCTGCGTGTGTGTGTGAAATAACTGACAGGTAGATTAAGGAGAAGCTGGATTTTGTACAGACGTCGGTTCAAGAAAAGATTAATTGGAACTGAATTGAACGCGACGAGCCGTACTCAAACCGGCACAGACATGACAGTGAGAGTTCAGCGACACCTACAAAGGAAGATGTGGTCGCACAATTATTTGCAGCACCAATGCGATTAATCATCAGTGCGGCCTGTCAACGTCAGGCCCATTTGACAAAACGAGTCAAGTACTATTGATCATGGCCGCCTTGGGTTTCACTTGCACTCAGACTTTATCAGATGGAGCTAATTGGGAACATATTTAGTCTGTGGTCCTGAGAGATGTGTCTGTCAGGAGTCACATTCCTGCTTCGATTCTCTGATAGCCCGTAGCGCCTGCAGTCTGGACGGAGGACAGGCTGTCGGAGCGGGGTTTGGGTGGTGGGGGTTTGGGGTATAGGGCGGCACATTCAGCGGTGGATAGGTGAGTAATAAGCGTGCATCCTGTAACTCTTGCCGAACATGTCCCACATGGCTGGGTTAAATATGTGCTGAAGATATATTAGGTAGAACATCTCTGGGGCCCCAGAGGAAATCCACTTTTCTTCAACTTAGCCATTTTCTCTACCTATTTTTTATCAACTTTCACAATCTGATTTTGACTTCCACTGTTGTTGTTTTTAAAGCATTTTATTTTTTTTAAACATTCTTCCCTCTTTATTATCTTCTCAGTCTTCCATGTAGATGTGATGGATTCTGTGACGTTGGGAATGTTTCTGGTTCAGCTTGGATACCTGCTTTAAGGCCTTTAAAAGTATTCAGATCCAAAATGTATTCAAAGAAAATATGATTATTTCCTTTGAAATAGTCAGATGAGATGTTCACTCGTGTATCTGTGCAGTGAATATGAAGTTACACCAAGCAGTCAGATTTATAGACTGAGTTGGGTGTACAGGCTGTACACTGAACTTTAAACTATCTTAATGTTATAATTCTATCACAGTTGAAAAGGTCTGTCTGCTACACATTATTTCCAAACACTTTTTCTAACCACTGAAATTAAACAAAGTTGTGATCATCTCTTCTGTGATACATCACATATTTGGCACACATTTGCGTTACACATTTTTCTTTTTTCCCACTCATCTTTTCCAACCCTGAGTCCTCTGCATAATGTCAGTTTAAAGTTTATCATACAGGAAAGTCTTTGTATCTGAAAATATACATGATGAGCTGTACTGTAAATGTGTATTGAGCCAAACTACCGTATGTTTCTTACATATGTTTCTTTGGTCATCAGTAACCCCCCCCCCCCCCCAAAAAAAATGATCCCCATATGTTGAGCAGTGTTGCTGGCTTCTGATGAACCAACTGCATATTGCATCAGAGGCTCTCTCTCTCCCTCTGTCTCTCTCTCTCTCGCTCTCTCTTACGACCTGCCACAAACACGGGGAGAGGGTTCTTCCCTCATGGGATGGGTGGGGTGTTAGGTGCACCCCGCTTCCTCTGAGACTGACGGAGGAGAGCAGCAATATTGAGGAATAATAAACCCAGAGACCACAGAGTATGGGTTAGAAACTACAGTCGTGGGATTAATGGGCTTTAGAATTTAAAACTACCTGTTATGATTTCATGGCTGAGTAGACGAGAAAATGAACTAGCATGTCACATGGAAATATGAGTGACGACGACTCTTTAAACATTTGAGGATATGATATACACAATAGGAACTATAGACCAAGAAGGTTTAAATATGAACTTTGATATAAGTGCATTCCTGTAATTTTGTCCTAGTTCTCTCTCTCTCTCTCTCTCTCTCTAGATCCGCCTCAATGTTGATCTATGGTGTCACTGACTCCCAATTTAACATATACTGAGAAGGAGAGTTTATATTTAGTATTTTTGCTATTGTATGTGGCTGTAGGTATTTAAGATATCCCCTCTCTCTGTTTCTCTATCAGAAGTTTGAGGGAAGAGCTTTTTCTCAAAACGTCAGTAACAAATCAATCCTTCAACAGGGGCTTTAATGTGAGGGTTCTCTCTCTTTCAAACGAGTATATATGTTGGATTTTAGCACTCTTCATTGATTTAAACTTTAGAATTGATTTAGAGATTATATTGATGACTTATAAGGCCCATTCTTAACTTGCACCTAAGTTAATTTTGGATCCTTTGACACCATATGTGGCCGGCGAAGGCTCTGCTCACCATTCCACAGCTGAAGACCAGAGGTGAGCAGGCCTTTTCTGTCACGGCTCCTGCTCTGTGGAACAATCTCCCTGAGGAGATCCATCTGGCAATCTCCCTCTCCTCTTTTATATCTCTATTACAGACACGTTTGGATGGGTGTTCTTTCTCCTAGTTCTGATCTTACTGTCGATTTTAATAATTTTATAATGCTTTATTTTATCTTTGGTTGCTTGTGTGCCTTCAACTTTTCATTGCACATTGTAACTGTGTTAAGAAAATTGCTCTTTATAAATTAAAGTTTATTATTATCTCTATTACTTAAATTAAATATTTTCCTCTGGATGTTGCCGTTGTTCCCAGTTTGGAGGATGAGTGAGTGGAAGTGGTGTTACAGGTCAAAGGTGAACTTTTGTCAAAGAGCTGAAAGAGCTACACAAGCATTACCCTTTCTATCAAAGTTGAAAAATGGGTTTCATAACTATATATTGAGGATGTGAATACTTCGGATTTATTAAGAATTCAGTGATTGATTCCAGTGATTTAGCTCAACTATTTCCACTTTCATTAAAGCACAACACCATCATGTAGGACATATGTTATCTCGCCACATTATTCCAGTGACAGGAGGCGACCTCTCACCTCACACGTCACAGGAACCTCATAAGTTTAGACTTGCTCTGTTCAGATGAGCGTAAAAAGCGACCTCCTGGTATAAATCTAAACCTGACTCCCACCTCCTTCTCCTCCCACATCAGTGAAAAGCCAGACCGTTGCCCAGGAAGCAGACTGTGGCCGTGCATTATTTCTCTTTCGAGCAATCAGCGATGGAAACTCCAATTAAGGTGGTGGAAAAAGGTGGCTACTGCTTTTAAAAGGCCAGTGCAGATGTGCAGGTAAGTGACCATGCGGCAAACCCCTTGGCCGCACAGTGCAGAGCTCGCTGCAATTTCCGTCTCTAATTGGACTTCCCACACAATGCCTGCTTCCAATCATCGCAGAAAGTTGGCGCAGGCGTGCCGGAGGACCACAGCCGGACAGATTGTGGTGAAGTTCCGAACAGAAAATTGGTGGGGGGCAGGGTTTTTAAATGACAAATATAAAGGCTTTGTAGTGATTTTACAAAAGTGAAATAAACACCACAAGTAAAAGTCCTGCGTTCAAATTTTTACTGAATCAGAAGAAGCAGTACATTTTGTGGGAGTTGTACATGTGACCAGTATGTATGTCTGTAGTTTTACAAAGACAATTTCTAAAACTGCTGGAGTAGCCTGTGGTGATGCCACCCACCACAAAACAGAATATTTGAGCCTCTGCGATTTTCTACACCTGCTAGCCCAAATCTGCTCTTAATGCTTAAATCCTGGAGATGCCATCCTCGGTTAAGGCTTCCTGTCTTCCCTTGGATTTCCTCTCTTTCATAGTTGCCTCACCTGGAACCAATCTGTAACACAATCAAAGTGTCCTCACATGAAAGCCCAGCTCTTCCCTTTGATAGTCCATTTCTCTCTACACTTGCTCTCTTTTCTTCCCTCCGGTAGCTCAAACTGCCGTGTCTGGAAAAAATTCAGCTTAAAGCGGAGACTAAGTCACTTAACATTATGCAAATTTCCCTGAAACAATCCGCTGGTGCTCTGCCTTCTTGGTTTTGCAGACAACAGAATGGGGCCCTTTGTCTAAAAATAAGTGGTGCGTAATGAAAACTAAGAGTCGTGCTTGTTGAGAAATTGAGAACTCTGTTGAGAAGGCCTTGAGAAAGTCGAGGTAATAAAAATGGAAGCAGGAGGATGAATGACTTCATCTGGACGTTCAAGTGTCATTTGAAAGTATAATTTAGTGGCTTCACAAAGCAGCTGGTGAAAAGCGAGTGAGAGACAGTAATAAATAAAAAAAAGAGGCGCGAAAAGTGCAAGAAGAACGTTTTCTATTTCAAAGCTTCTGCTCAAGTTTCCTAATCGTTGGATTGCGCTCATCCATCCAAAGCGCTGATTGCCCCTTCGGGATGAGCTGATGCTTACGGTTCGCACGCTGCATGTTCATCAATTGTCCCTGAGTGTGTCCAGCATCACAGGGTGATTAAACTCTAATAGCAGCCCTTTGAGGAGTCCAGGGGGATTTACTCCTGAGTCAACATGCCAGACCCCATTTCCTCCTCACTCACTGCAGCCTCTCAACACCCGGCCGGCAGCAGCCACAGCAGATCTCCACATGGAACGTGTACAGACTATCCAAACCTTGGGGGTGACCCTGCAGAAGGCCTTAGACATACACACAAGAACTGTGCCAACAACTGACCTGTTCATGCCAAACATTAACTTATTTATTTCTTTGTTACAATTTTTTAATTTTAATCTAAGTAGATATAAAATCCAACCAGATCGTGCACATGATCTGACAGAAAAGTCTTATCCAATCATCTAATCATGCATACTTTTCGGTGCTTGAATATATGCAAAAAAAATCCCCAAATTGTATTTATTAAAGTGAACTGGAGTTTAAATAATTTGTCAATTACTCAATTGATCAAAAGAATTGAAGAAGCCTTTTCAATGAGAGGTGAAACTTCTCCAAGAAATACAAACAAGTCCAGTGGCCTGGGTTCAACTTCTGAAAAACCATGATCTAGATATCTGAGAATCTTCATAGATCTACTCAATTTATAGACCAACAAACCAACACATTGATACAAAAAACACAACTGCAGCTTTTTCTTGATTTTAAGAAGAGCAGACTGAATATTTAGGGGTTTTGCACAATCAGTTGGACAAAGCAAATAACTTTGGTTATTTTCAATTTTTTCTGTTATAATATAATCAAAATATGAATTGGTTAATAGAAAAAACGACAAAAAACTATTCTTAAATGGAGTCCCAATGTACAACACTTCAGTTTAATGTCTGTGGATTTCAAACCTTGCGTGTGCATTGAATGAGTCTTTAACTTTCTTTATTTAAATCAGTTGCCATACATTCTTTCATAGGAATCCTGGAAAGAGCCATTGGCTGAAAGTCGATTTCAATTCTGAAAATACATTAGAACAATTTCCTAAGGAAAAGACCTCTTGGCAAATGTCCCATATATATAAGAAATACCATCCTTCACGTTATATAAAGTTTTTGCATGAATGGGATGTAGTCTCAGAAGAGCGTTTGATCGTGCTTCATGGTGGTGCTTTCCCAAGCTGTCGTCAAACAAAGCTGATAGCAGCCAGCGACTGAGATGCTTGTCACAGCACTTGCATTTCAGACATCTTGTATTGAAACTTCCCACGAAGCACAACACAACAGCCGTTATCCAGTGGCTCGGTCGAGACGATGCATGCTGCTCCTCCATGTGACTCTAATTGAGTGATTAGATGTAATTCAATAAGCAATCGAAGGGCAATGCGCGTGAGTTTGAGGTGTAAAGCAAAAGAGCATTTGTGAGTGGGGCCTTTGTCTGTGACCCTCCCTCATCGCTTCTACCTTTCAGGCTGCATCACGCGGCCCGCTCTTCTTCTTGCCAGCCCCCCCGCCGCGGACCCCTCCGCTCTAGTCTGGGCCACCAATTTCAGGAACCATGCAGTTTTACAGGTTTAAAGCTCGGGCTTTGCCATGTCTTGTGTTCGCCATGTGAGCCACTATCTTTAGACCGGGATCAACCACACAAAAACATCCCAATTATCATTGTCTGTGAGCAGAGTTTCCACAAATCCCTTTGCTATGATATATCAAGTTTCAGGGACGTTGGCCGTCAGCTAACTGTGGCAGGCACACAACTCCAAATCTTCACACCGAGCTCCTCGACGTGTCGGTTTTCAACAAGTGAAAGAAGAAAGCTTCAAATTAAAAAAAGAAAAACATCAGTGACAAAAGATTGTGAAATTATTCTGAATTGTGACACAGCTTCTCCCAGCTTGAAATATTACCCCTGCGTGTGGACCCATTACCCCCACATTCACACAGCTGTTTACTGTCAATCTGCCATGGCTCATGCAAATTTGGCAGGAAATGGTTGGCATTGTAATAAAGAGAATGAAAATGGCTCGCTCCATGGCTTCACTATGATGCAGCGAAATAGTTCCATAAATTACTGCAAGTCTGCTAATTCTCAGCGTAAATCAAAGTCCCTGGAGGAGCTGAAGTCTGTGAAATACGGCTCATTACTAACCCAAAGGGACAACAGCCTTCAGCGGGATTTAAAAGTCTGGATATAAAATATTTAAAAGAAAAATTCATTTCAAATCCAGGATTGAAGAAATGTCAGAAAGTTCTCGCCACCATTCGAGAATCTGACTTGTGGAAGCAATCTTGGCAAACGTGTGTGTAGACAAGTGTATCATCCGACATGTGTCTTTAATGCCTGGTCAGCCCACTTGCCAACTGTCATATTGTTAAAGATAGACTACACCCTCACGGCTTGTGCCAAGAAAGGCCTGTAGATTTACAGTAATACCCTGCTGCACAAGAGTGAGAGCAGAGGCCCGGGGCAGCCGGAGGCAGCCGGAGGCAGCCGGAGGCAGCCGGAGACCCTATTGTAAAGTTAGATGCTGTAAAGCTTTGTTATTATAATTGTTACAGACTCTTGGATGCAGTGATGACTACCGGAGCTGATTCAGATCATCTGAACCCACAAATCACAGTAAAGTCAGCATCACAAGAAGTGCGTCCGTGCCCACACAACAAAACTATAGATGATGTTCAGATGTAACAATGACTGACACACATTTAATATCTATACATCTCTTGTTAAATAAACGTTGTAGTCTTTTCACAACTAATAACGATACTATTTGTACAATATGGTGGATAACTCAGCAAATGAAACTCAATGCCCATTGGATCTTCTTGCTAAATAGGGAGCTATACTTTGACGTCTGGTATCCAAAAGGCTTTTAATGGCACTCAGTAGAGCACACACCTCTGCCAAAGCCACACAATCTCCTTAAATTCAATCAAGCTGCGCCAACTTTTACACACTCCTAGATGTCAATTCCCTAAAGTTGCCTGATTTCATTCATTGAGATCCATTAGCTATTCCCTGCAAATGATGAGAAACACCTTATCAGTTTAAAGAATGGGAAGTTTTTTTCCTGGATCTACCTTCTGATCCAGAAAAATTGACTGGGTTCGTCCCGGGGTAAACCAAATCCCTCCACCAAGTTTCATGGGAATGGGTTGGTAGTGTGTAATCTTGTTTACAAACAAACATACAAACCAGCAAACAAAAAAATGGACATGGTGAAAACTTTATGCAAGAAATAATGAGATGTTAAAAACCAAATCACTATAAACATTATTGTGGTGATACACACATAGAGAATGTGTTTGCTGTTGGGGTTCACTTTCACCCCTCTAATGGTGCTGAGCAAAAAATAACTTTTGATGATCCCACTGTGCACTACATGAGCAAAGAACCAAAGAGCAGACAGACAAAGCAAACAAGCTGGTGAACAAAGTAAAGCACACAGCAATTAAAGAACCAGATATTTCACCCAGGAGATGGTGGAGATTGAATACGGAGCTAAAACTGGAACGGCACTCAGTAGAGCACATACCTTAAGCCAAGGCCAAACAGTCCCCAAGCTGCGCCAATGTCACATACTTATAGATATCAGTTTCCTAAATATGCCTGATTTATTTCATCAAAAAATCTATTAAATCTTCCATGGGAAAACTGTAAAAATGTTGAAAAACGACCTTCCAAGCAATAATAGAGAAAGTGAAAAAAGAATCCTTGAGGCACTCCCTGATCCACATCCGAACCCAGATCTAATGGCTTCTTTCCTGACCCATACAGCAACTTTCCTCCACGTTTCGCGGAAACCCGTTCATTTTTTCGGGGTGTATTCTTATTTGAAATCAATAAACATACAAACCAACAAACAGACAGGGGTGAAAACATCACCTCCATGGCGGAGGTGAGAAAGAGAAAACATTGGACTTTCACATAAAAGTCTGAAGGTAACACATCTCCAAATGCAAGCTGTTGATGCTTCCTGTATGCATGAATGTGTAAATGGCAAACATGTGTGTTCAGCAGATTAACTTTATGCAGCGATAAACTATGTTAATTTTGGCTTCACAATTTGCTGTGCTGTCTCTGGTTTCAACTGCAACGAGCCCCTGATTAACTCACGCCAGGCGTCTTCTCTCTTTGACAGTTTTCCCTTGTTCAAACTATGAATAGAAGAGTAAAAGGTGACATGTTGTTTAAAGTGGCAATCAGCTGCTGTGGCATTAGTGAGCTGGTGACATGGGCAAGGCTGTGACCTAACATCGTCATGTGGTTGTTCTGTGGGGGGGGGGGGGGGGGGGTAGGACACTGAGTCTCTGCAGCCGTTTGAAAGAGGACAAGGCAGTTGTTCAACAAGTGTCCTCCAAAATTAAGTGCAGGGAGCATGACTCTGATTAGGCGCCATGTGAATGAGCCTCTTTCTTGACTCAATAAGGACATTCCGGACAATTACAGAGGATAAGTACAGCTCTGTTTGTCCCTTGGACACGACCTCATCTGCTGGGTCAGTGGCTACCTGGGAGTCTGAGATGCACAGGAGCCATGTGATTCATCTGTATTCAGCTCTGCAGCACCAACACTAACAAACAGCAGGTGGAGAGTCTCTCTCTCTGTTAGGTAAGATCACTAAGATGGTTCATCGCTTACAGTAATTGCTATTTTTACTGTTACAAATGACAAGTAGTAGAAAAGTGAAAAGTGAAAAGGATATAATAACCAAAGTGCCTTTTTCATCTGGTCAAGAACTCACTGACACCCAGTGGTGGACTGCGCATCGGGAGCATCGGAACATTTGGCCTGATGGTCTTTTTCTGGTAACTTCGGATAATATTATAACAAGTCGCCAGGCGTTATGGATGGTTTTAGTCAGAAGAAAAGGAAAGGTGGAGCAGAGAGGGAGAGAATCAAGAAGAGAAAAGCTCTTCCCTCAGAAGCAGCTAAATACAAAATGTCTCTCAGCATTCAGTTGAGTTAAGTCGCGTTAGAGTGATTTCAAAATAGAGGGAATTTCCTGTAAATGGGACGTCACATTTGTTCAGTCTGTGAATGCATGAATGAATGAATGAATCAATTAAATAAAATATGCAAAATGAATTTAACTGAATGAAGTATGATTAATAATAAGTAAAATTTATGATAAGAAATTACAACTACATGTGAAGCTTTCATAGAAAATTGAGAATAAAAAAAAATTGGTGCGTAAAAAGCCCTAAATGTGTTGTTACATTGTGACATCACTGATTTTTTTAACCAAAGCTAAAAAAACCGTTTTTCTTGGTAACGTGCAACACTGACAAGACAGTGAGATGAGAGAGCTTCTCATTTTCCAGTGTGTTCATGACGCTGAACACACAAAATACATAATTTCTCTATTGGCAATAGGAACTAATTAATGGTCTTTTTTAGCTGTTGTCTAAAATCTTGCATTCACCAACTGTTTCAGTGTAAAAGAGGTAGACGACATTCTTTCTGAATTGTCATCTATTGCTCAACACACATGTTTTTTTCGACAATGTAGCCTCTCAAGAATGTAGATGTCAGAATGGTGGTCAGAATATTTTATGGTGCAACCACAAATGCAGAACCGCCAGTAGAATTAAAAAGAATGGAATGGAATGTGACCGTCAAAGGAAAGTAGAGATGATAAAAGTGTTGGATAAAGTTTGCTTCTTCACAGATAGAAACAGAAAACTGGGCAAAACTGGGGGAAACAACTGAATCAAAGTATCGGCCTCATAAAGCTGCTGGCTGTGTTGACTCAGAGACTTGTCCTATTGTCTTAATCAATAACAGTCTGCAATTTATTTCATGCACCGTTTCCCCATGTGTGCTTTCAGTTTTAGGGTCACTGGGCTATTTTATGGCTATTTTTCTACTTTACATGACGGAATAATATGCGTCATGTTCTGTGTCATGGTTAAAGTTGGAAATTGAAATCTTCAATTCACATTCTCTCTACTGTGACTCATTTTATGGTTGGACTTTGTCAGAGAAGCACCGCTGAGCCAAACGGCCAAAGGGAAAAATATAGAAGTAATGATGTGGGGGGAAATTGTCTCGTGGCCGAGATGGAAGAAAACGTTCGGAACCCGGAGTGGCGACTCGATAATGATCGGGTCAAGATGCCCCCTACATCCTCGCACACCTCCTTCAACATACACAGGCGGGTAGATAGATGGATAGATGGATACTTTATTAATCCCGCGGGAAATTCAGGGTGGGGGATGAAAAAGAGGCGGGGGTTAGTCACTCACAGTGTCTTCCTGCTCAACCTCCTTTAAAGCGAGCGCTCTATTGGATTAACATTGGCCTGAGGGCGAGAGCGGGTAGAGGTAACCTGAACAGGGGGGGACAGGAGGGTCAGCCAACTGTTTCAAGTGAAAGTGGAATTCGGGGGCATCTGTGTTTGTTTGTAATTGGATGTGTTTGGGTCTGACGCTGACATCCTGCAAGGCCCAAGGGGCAGGGTAGAGGTTAGTCATCGTGGTTTCATGCCAGGGACTTGAGTTTTGAGCATCCTTGCTTTTCTTCAGGTTTGGGCCTTAAAAATATTGGTTTTCTGACGTGTGAACCTGTGTCTCTTTCCTCTTCACATCCCTCCAGTGAGTAACCGGAGCCTGTTTGGTGCGATCATGTCAGTACACCACCACTGGCTGAGATAAAAGGAGCAAACAGGTTTCTGATGACAGCTTCTCTCCTCACCTCCGTATCTGATGTCCGTGAGCTGGCCTCCAGTTTGCTGAGAAATGCCAGGCTCTTCTCAGACCCTGGCAAGCAAATAGTTTGGACACCACGCTGCCTGTGTAATAGAGATACACATCAGATACATATATATTAAAATCTCTAACTGTGTTTTGAACCCAACTTTTGTTGAAATATTAGCTCATTGCAAACCCTGACACCGGATCGTACAGCACTCCAGGAACGGCCTCTGAAAGCCCACCTCTGAAACTCCTGGGGTGAAAGGTCACTGCTGTGACAGTGCCTGCTCATCTGAGGGTCTCTCTTTACCCCAAAAGCAAAACACCCGAGGGCAGAGTGGGGGGCTTGTCTGGCCACCCCAACCTGACTCCCCAGAATCCTGGCAGGGAGGCAGAGAACCCTGGATCAGGGCTCCCCCCTGCACAAATACAGACGGGGTCGTGGGTCATCTGGGGAGCTCACACGAGGCTTTCATCCCAGAGAAGCTCATTTCAGGGGAATGTGGCTCTTTCCCCATCTAGATAGGAGTCCTCAACCCTGTGTGGCTGCGATGAATCCTGGATCGACAGACATGTTCCCTCGGATCCAGTTTGTTTTGCTTTGGTCCTGCGTCTCTGTGCGTATCACTTTGCCGGGTCCAGACGATGCTGTGGGAAGATCAGGCCGGGTCAGCACACACATGGTGTCCTGTTACAATCCAAACACGCACCAAAACTGTATCAAACAGGCAGACGGAGGAGACCTGGGTAAAACAATAACGTTGCAGTGTATTTTTAGCTCTTACATTGAAAGGTCTAGAGATGAACACAGCGGCTGATATCACACATAGACTCACATGCCACAATTAAAACGTTTTTTTTAAATATTAACAGCAGGTTGAGCCAGTAGCTTTCTGTTCAGCTTAAAACGTACCACAGTCCCTTATTTCAACTAGTTATTGTTTGTAATATTGTATTGGGTGGCCATGTTTAAATTTCTGTCTCACATTTTCTGTTGTTATTTTATGACTTGGTTTTATTTTTGAAACACTTTTTGAGGAGAGCTACATTAAATATATTATTATCATTATTATCATTATATTGCAAAGAAAGTTGGCTAACATATACTGCCCATATAGTGGGAGTGGGAGAGACTATTGCTCAGGTTTGAGTGCATTTCCAACTGTAATTATTTATTCAGCTCCAAGCGCACACACGTCAAAGTCCAATTTAACTGGCCAATTAGAGTGTTTGGATACAATGCGTGCTGTGTTCCATCTAATTAAACAAACTCAGCCATTTTAGCTGCAGAATTACTGTACCAACATACATATACGTATTCAAATAATAATTCAGACATCCGTGAACAAAACCAAAGAGTTTGAAGTGTGAAGTCTAAGAGTACAGTAAATTAGAGCTATATAGGGTCAAGCATAAATAAGTACATGCAAATGCAACCGGAGCTATTTAGAGACTGAAAGCATTTGACTTGCATTAGAGCCTGTCTGTGAATGACATTTCTAAGGAGGTGCATCACAGCAGCTGGAAATACATTCTACGGCTGCATTACACCAACAGAAATATAAGGAAGATACTAGAATGCAAAAACTCCAGTAGTAGGGTTAAAAAACGCCTCTACTGTTGTTACTTTTCATGACAGTTGGGGGAACAAAGCACATCTGGCTTTTTCCACCGATATTAAGGCTAACGTCAAAATTACAGGATATTAGGGTAATCTTTCCAGAATGTTTGGCACACGGCACCATTTCTGTCTGCAATCAATTTGCACGGCATTAACGGAGACTCATTATCTTCATTATCTCCCGTGTTCGTTTGCAGCGACTCAACTTCTTACACGCTCACGCCGAAGATTCCCAACAGCTGTCAACTGGTGCTCGATATAATGACATTTAACACCAACACAGACATGATTCTTCTACTGTTTCTTCACACACACACTAATACGCTACACTATTGTGTTTGTGTGTGTGTGAGTGTGTGTTGTGTGTGTGTGTGTGTGTGTGTACTCATATCTTTGTGAAGACCATTTTGATAGGTCCTCACTTTTTTCAAAGGCCTGTTTGAGGGATAAGACTTGGTTTGAGGTTAAGGATTAAGGTCAGAATAAGAGCTAGGTACTTCGGAAATGTTTGATTTGCAATTTTATTTATAAATTTGTATTGATTTTATTTTGTTTTACTGCTTTATCTCTCATGTGGCCAATGCCTTTTCAGCCAACTTCCTTGTCTGGTGTTTAATCTTTGGGTTATACTTCTTGTCGAGAAGCCCATTGTATCATTGTTAAGAAAAGTAAATAAAGATTAAGACTATTATTATTTATAAGGTTATATGCCGGCAAATGTCCTTACAAGGATAGAAGTACAAAACTGTGTGTTCTTATCAAAAAAATGACATGTAATGTAATATCTGTGTGTTTGCGTGTGTGTGATATTTGCAGCACATGTCCACAACTGTTCGACCTCGTCCTCTGAAGTCTTCCACATGTCCCATGTTTGAACAATCGCGAGTGCTGCTTCAGTTTTTATATTATTAGAGCGAGGCCCCTCCATGAATATGTTAACACCATGGAGTCAAAATATATTCCACATCCAAGCTTCTCAATCTGAGACGTTTGATCTACTGTTGGCTCAATCCCTTTGTAAGATGCATTGACTACAGGTTAGATGATATAACATCAGATTGTTTATTCGTACTGAAACATTATTTTCTATTTCTCTTGTATGTAGATGAATGTTTAAATTAATCTACATTCAGCAACAAAAAGCTGGATACTATTGTAACGACACACGTTTGTGAGTTATGATTATTTTATGATTAGAATGTTCCCTATTTTGGCCAAGAAAATCTTAAGAATAGCCCGAGGTGCTCATTTGAGGTCCTGCAGATCATTGTAAAGTCTTCAGATGAAGATGCTTGTTTTGTCTGAACTCACAAAACATTAAATTTAATGTCACACATGACAGAGTAAAGCAGCAAATCCTCCGGTTGGATCAGCATCAATCAATGGACTAATGATTTGAGCTCTAAATGATGAAAGAAGCCTATCCTTAATCTCGATGCACCCAGCAGTGCAGAGCTGAGGAAATGTTTCATTACAAGTGGATAGAAAAGCACCACAAAAAGAGAACTTTCCCAAATGCATGAATCACTTCCTTTTTAATGAAGAAATGCAGATGTTGTGTTCGTATTTTCTGTTTTGATTTATCTGCCAGATGTGATCTCGGATGATCGGTTTATTGTTTGATGAAGTCTCCAGCTTGAATCGCACTTAGCAGAGCAAACACTTGAGCCAAGGCCTGTTCCACATCGATCCGCCTAGTTGAATGGTAATAAACCCAGTCGTTTTTGTGTTATCTTGTTTACAAACAAACAAACCAACAAAACAAATGGACAAGGGTGAAAATATAACCTCCTTGACAAAGATAAGAAGACGGACATTTTTTTGATTTGTTCAGTTTTCATGTACCGTCCAAACATTTGCCAAAAACCTCATGAAAAGAAAAAAGGAAAGAAAAGCAGGAAACATTCACAACGGCAATATTAACCAAAATGATTCATCAATTATCGCAATATTTGCCAATTCATTTATTTTTAATAGTTTCATAGTTTCAGCTGGGTTTTTTTTGTACAAAAACACATGAAATTACAGTTCGTTTTTGAGGAGTTAACTGAGATGGAGTCCATAATATTCTTCTCTACACCCGTGCTCTTGTATCTATATTCAGTGACGGCTGTTGCAAGGATGATGGATGGAGGTGCTCTCCCGTGTGTCGCTTCTTCACTGCCCAACTATCCACAACTGAACCAGATATAGAACTGAGAGATGAAGGGAGCACAGCATCCCCTCTGTCTTCCCCTGCCTCGTCCCTGTTTATTGAATTATACATCAGTACAACCGCTGCCTCTTTTTTCTCTCCCCTCATCTCTGCTTAATTTGATCAGAGAATCTGCTGATGCAGTGTGTGCCTGCTTCATGTGAAACCAATTTAAAGCTACACATAAAAAGCTGGTGTCTCTCTTACTCTCTAACTCTCTCGCACACACACACACACACGCACACACACAAACGCAAATCGCAAATAGAGGGTGTGGTGTGTGCCGTTAGTCAGAGATGAAGGGAGCCCCCCCCCCCCCCCCCCCCCCGTAACAGTGGTTCAAGCAGCTGATCCACAGGTGACGTGCTGTAAAGCAAAGTAGGACAATCCACTACCCAGAAACTAAGCCAAAATATACCAGTAACAAACGCTGCCATTTTGTGCAATTGGAACCAGAGTCAGTGTAGTAACTGCAGTAGCGAGGCCCCATCGATACCTGTGCTGACGAATAATGAGTCAGTGAGTCTCTGCTGTCAATCAAGATGATTCACCTTGTTTTTATAGCATCAAATAACTAATTAAACCAAACTTGGCCAAAAATGGAAACTTGAACAAACATCAGTGTGACAGGAATAACCTAAAATGACTGAAACCATCTTTGTTTGTATTAAAATATTTGACATGTAATTGGACTTTTCCGTTTAACTGAAGCCGTAACACGGTGTAGGTGAGGTTTTTGACCTATACCGCATCCAGCCACCAGGTAGCGATGGAGAGGATTTGGCATCAATTTCCATCATTATTAACAATCTTTGATAGAAAGATGTGGCAATGGCTGTGAGTGAAGCCATGTTTAAAAGTTATATGTAGTTTAAAGGACTGTATAGTTATATCATATGCATATAAATACCACGGTCGCATCCCAAAGGCAAAATTTGCCATGGCAACGCCTTTCCCAAGGCAATTCACGAATGAAGTCTGGAGATGTAACCTTGTTAAAAAAAACGGCTAATGCTGTCTAATTGACATCATAACTTGATGTAACTGATATTCAGTTTCACAGATCACAACGAACCCATCAACTAACACGCACAGAGGCCATGTCAAAAATACTCGGTGTAAAAAACTTTATTGAACACAAAGTATTACCACAAGTAAGTAAAAAGTTCAGTTTCCTTGTACAAGTTTGACCTCTGAACTCAACACTTTCCGTCATTTGAAGTCCATTCAGTATATTTCACATTTTCACACAGGACACTGATGATTTTTAATACATCAACCAATTATCAAATTGTATTTGTATGGCTCATATTCACAAATTTGCAGTATGGAGCCTACAAGGTGAGACATCCTCCGCCCTTGACTACCAGGAAAAAACATTCGCAGAAAACCCAGTGAGAGTCACAAGTGAGGATTCCTTTCCCAGAATGGACGCAACAGACGCACATGTAATAGAGCCATCAGCAAAATAACAGCATTTATGCAGAGTCTTAGTAATGTTTAAAACTTTCTAAACAAAAAGGAAATGCTTGTACCTGAGGGTTTTATACTCATATTAGAGGTGAGCACAGAGAAATGTTCCCTCCTCAGCAGATGAAAACAGCCCTTCACACTGTAGTTTTCTAACTTTGCACTAATTCATATCCATCACAGGAAGGCGTTTGGTCCCAGACTCAGTCTGCAGCATGGCAACAGCCCCACAAAAGTCAGTTAAAAAGACCTGTCTTCAAATCTAGAACAACACAGAGACCTGCAGCAGATGGTGTGACCCACACTGAGCCCTGATCTCAACACCATGAAGTCAGAGTGGGATCACGTTATGAGACAGAAGGAAACAGACTGAATCCACAGAAGAAACAGGTTTTCACAGATGCTTGAGTCATCCCTTTGAGAATTGAGAATCCTAATTTTCATGTTTAATGCCTAAGAATTTTTCAACTCTGTACATCTCTCTGTACATTTAAAGGTGAAGCATCCAAGTGAAGTAACAATAAGGAAAGCATATTTTTGAGTATTGGTTACTATCACCTGCAGCCACAGAAGACAAAGGCCCATGCAGCGACATGAGTGCCTGCAGCCAAGTAAAGAACAGACAGTGCATGTCACCCCTACAATAGAATGCAGGACAAATGAAAGCGGGAGATCACTGTGAGATCTGTTCTGCAGCCCTGATTAGACCGGCCCGGCTGTGGAGGCTCTGCTGGTTTTCCAATTTCCAACATTCCTCTAATTGCCTAAAATTCCAAACCATAAGCGAGGGAGGGATTCACAGGCGACAGGTTGAAGTCCAGCTCCTGTCTCAAGTACACTGCAGCCCAATGACATGAGAGCATCTGCACAACCAACAACGTTCCATGAAGTTTCCATACATGAATAGCTCTGATGTGAGACACACGTCAGTCAGTTCCCATAGAGCATAAACAACAGAACATGGGCTGCAGGTTGTTTCCCATCTCCCATGCCTGGCCTTTCCCACAGCCAAACTGTACATGGCATCGCAGAGGCATATTAAGTCTGACCTAAAGCAGTTTCTCCAGCCCATTCACTTGCACTGCCACGCCTCTCATACGAGGAGCCGATCGCCAGTGGGGTTTCCAGGGACTCTGCTGCTGATGCACACAAGGCCACTGCCAACGTAAACCTCCAGCGGCTGTGAGCGGCTGCGTCAGGCCCGGTCCCCTCTGCATGAAGTGAAATACCTGGACACGGCTCCTGCTGGAAGTGAAACAGACAAGTCAGTATTTACTGGAAACCTTTTAGAGAGAATGCCACGGCTGAGTGATGTATATCTGTGACAGCTGAGGGCTGCGGCCTGTGGCAGTGGAATGGTTTATATTAAGGGCAGAGTTATTGCACACGCTGCACTCAGAGAGGTTTGCCACTGCTGTTTGTTTAGCTGTGTGACAAACGTGAGTTTCTCTTTTTGTTTCTTTACTGTGACACTTTTATCTTAAAATCAGGCAAAGGTTTCCCTTAAAGAATAGTGACGTGAACCATGGAGAGAAAACAATCATGGAAATGGAAAGGCATATAATATAGCATATACCTTCAATTTAATAGTCTCTTTTATTTATAGGCTTTTACATACTTGACGGCATGTTCTCGTGAGAAAAACAGCATGCAAACTTACATGGAAATGTGTACATGCATGTGATTCCCTCTTATTTACATGCCCATATTTCTCTGTGCATAAATAATTGCTATAAACGAACAGCACATTCATCATTTGGTATGTTCCAACCTTATTTCTGGCAAAATAATTAAAGCTAGTGCCATTTTAACAGCGGAAAAAAGAAACTAAATAAACCTTAAACCACTAAGAGATTATTTGGAAGTCTGAGGCAACAATGATTTGCTGTTTTAGCAAACAAATACAATTCACAATAAAGCCCTTTGGCAACAATGTACAAATGAAGTAAAGATTATGGAAGAAATGAGCTGTGAATTAAGGAGCTGACATAAGCCTGTTTATGTGTCAGGCACATGGTACAGACATGCAGACCAAAGCAGTCACAGTTTAAACAAAATTTACTGAAATGAAGCAGCATTGAAAACCAAAAAACACAGAATAAGAGGTTTTATTTATACCATAAATAACATATAAATATACATTATAAATACTACATATATAATAAATAAATAAATAGATGGATACTTTATTAATCCCGTGGGAAATTCAAATAAATTGATAAATGGATAATTAAATACATGGTGAGATAGTGTGTGGTGTTTGCGGCCAAAATGGCATTATTTTGCAGTGTTAATTGTTCTTTATTCAGGAGACATTATCTAATAAACTAGAAGAATAGAGACACAAATCCTCACTAACAAATACCTGAGAAGAGAGGAACCGCTGGTGAGAGAGACACACCGAGGACAGAACACGTGCACATGGGTCGAACCCATTGTTTTTCTTTTCGACTTTTCTTTTTTAAATGAGCAATTTATCTCTCAAATAACAATGTGAACTCGTTTCAGGGAGAAACTTAATAGATGCTAAAAGATTATTGCTTTTGGGAGGAGGGCCTTTTGGACTACAAGTCAAAAACCCGCCACAGCTTGTGACTTTTAATCGCTTGTGGTTCGAGACTTTTATTTTTTATTTGCATGTAAGCAGCCATGAGGCCTCCTCATCCTGACCGAGCTGCAGTGCAGATGTGGACCACGTCGTGTTGTGTAACTGCGACAAGACATGACTTCAGACCTTCGTGATTACACGGAAAGAAAAAAAAAATTTAAACAAGCTTTTGATTATTTGTTGTACTAACAACAGTGAGACTTCTAGTATCACCGCTAACTACGTACTACAGCTATCATTACTATGATAATAATAATGATTATCAGCATTATATTATTATTATATTAGTGTTATTGACCTGTCCGGGATGCACGCGGCCTCTGTCAGCAAGGATTGGCCCCAGCAAAACCGCGAGAGGATAAGTTGTGTAACATACGGGGGTAATTATAATAATGATAATAATAATATGTATAATATCAAATATATGGCCTTGTAAATTAATCAGAATTAGTGTTATCAGAATTTAAATTATATATTTGTCTCATTTGTTAAGACGTATCGGATTTCATGAGGGGAAATCCTGTTTCTTGAAACTCTCATTGGAGTTTTTATAGCCACAGATGAGCAGAATTACTGATGTGCCGTCGTGTCTGCTTTTCTTTCTTTCTTTTTTTTACCAGATTGGCAGAGCGGAGGAGGCCAAGTGTCTCAATGAGCATCATAGGTTTAATGAGTCATAATTAATTGAATGTTATCTTGTGGCCCGTTTTCAAACTGAGGGCCTGGCACAGTTTTTTTTTTGTTTTTGCCGTGATGGGGCTTTAATTCTGGAAGTATTACTTGTGGCAGACTTCTCAAATCAGAAGGGCCTCTTAAACAAATACACACACAGACATATATTTGTTTAATATTCATGCTTGGCTCTCTTTACGCACGCTAAATTCCTGCCTGATCCGTGCGTAATATTTACACTTCATGGTTCCTCTTTTGCGAAAGTGGGAATCTAAGAAATCACAAAGTAGATTTTTATTTTAAGACCCTGTCCCCTTTCAAATCCCTACAAAAACGTTTTGTTCTGTAACGCTTTAGTAAATGTAATAATGCCAACGTTTAAATTTAATGTGAAGTATCTGTAAGTTCCTTGAACGCAATGCAAATAAACTGTATTATTATAATTAGTATTATACTTATTATTATTGTGTGACTCCCATGTTAGAGATGATAAAAAAGGCTTACAAGTTTGACATGAATAAAGTGGTTTCAAAGTGAGGAGTTATGTGACGTTCAGTGGTGCTGCAGCAGGAATCAAAGCGGTTATATTCTTCCTCTTATTGCATTAATGTCATGTGCTGTGTCTCCCGCGTGTTCACCAAAAAAAGCTTCCCCCTTCTCCTCCTCCTCCATGAGCTTGACCTCCCATTTCTACTGGCTGCATAAGGCAGGAGCTCAGTGTGGGCCTGTACTTCACATGTGTGCAAAGGAGCCTGAAGGTCGGGCTGTTAGGTGTGTGTCCGTGGGTGTGTGTGAGAGTGAGTGTGTGTGTGTGAGAGAGGCTACTGAGGCGGCATCAGCTTGAGCAAGGCATTCTCTCTATACCCCGGCAAACCTTCAGGGGGCTTTTAGCATTTGTTCAGTCTGCAGTCTCTGGAAACCATCTGATTCATTTTTCTAACCAGTCCCAGATGCGCCAGTGTGAGCGTGTGTGTGCCTGAAGCGCGCGTCACCGTGAGTCTGCGGGAGAAGATCTGTGACGGAGGGAGGGAGAAGAGGAGAAGAAGAACACTGTGGATTTTTTTTCGCCCCTAGTAATATCACTTTTTTTAAGTATGAACGCAGATACGTGCGTCTCATACTGCGATATGACATCGATGGATTCATATTATAGCACAGCCACCGCGGCGCAAGGTAGGGAGCACCAGGCCAACAACCCGTTCAGGACTTTCCCGAGCGCAGAGAGCAAGTACAGCCCCACGTTCATCCCGGGTAAAGGGCAGGGGTACGGGGAGAAGTCCCGGAGCCCCTTCCAGTCGGACTGCCAGTCGCTGGATGGCACGGAGGAGGGCACCTTCAGCAAGTACCAGCTCTTCATGCAGCGACCGAGCTGCAAGACTCCGCCCGAAGGCAGCAAGCTGCACCCGGACAGCGCGCACAACGGAACCCTCATTCCCTGCTACGGTGAGTGCGCACGCAACAGAGAAGGCTCCCATGTATAGTGTGTGACTGTGCGAGACAACGTGTTGGCCCCGAGTTTGAAGGAAATGCAAGACAAGAGAGGATGTTTGTAGGCGATGATGGAAAGTTACTGTAATGTCAAACAGATCGGTTGAGGAACAGAGGGAGAGAGAGAGAGTGAGGGAGAGAGGGGAGGCTTTCTCTACTTTCACTCAACAGATCTGTGGGTGTTTCTACTATTAATTCATCATTTAACTATGCGGAGTAGGTACTTGTTACTAGTGTTATATGTGCAATGTGAGGAGAAAATAATTTTAATATGCGAACGCAGGCTATATCCTTTTAAGGGGGCAAGGGAGTATATTTGAGAAAAAATAATAAAACTACAAATATTAGAGATTTTAATCGTTAACCCTGCATTAGTCAATTCGATTTTACTTTTTTGATCAGTTTAGTTGATATACGGTTTAAGTACTGAGTCCAGTCCATGGATTTTCTTTATGCAGAGTATTTGCTCTGACTGAGATTTGATGAAGATATTATAGGACTTGGTATTATGTAATTAAGTGTTTATTGTCCAAATGACGTAAACAGACTACAAGACCCCGTTTTCACCAACCACATCCTTGCATTTATAATTTCCTCCCGCAGCATCTCTGTCAAAGATCTCACATGACCCACAAGCGCAGTATTTTATTTTCAGTTATTTTCTGCATAAATAACCGCTGACAAATACATGTCAGAAATTTGAAATAGAAACATGATTCAAATATGTTCTAGGCCTACACGTCGCCGAGGCACGTCTGCAAACACACACGCGCACAAACGGAAAAGCTCACTCTGGTAAAAATGAAGAAAGTCCGCTGGACTACTTTAATTTAACACTACTTCCTTTATTTTGATTGATTTTATTTGTTGTAAATTATTTTCAACACAAGTAGGCCTGCCTCTTTCGTAACAAACAGAAGAACTGAATGACAACTGGCGCAGCGTTTAGGCCACGATCTCCCCGTGTGGGAACCAGAATAAAATGTCCATTCAAGATATAGATTTATACATTTGTTTTGAGATTTTGACAAAAATCATTAATCCGAAAACTAAACTGTGCGTCTTTACGGAGTCTCGGGACAATTTGTTGCGCTGTAAATGTCGTTTAAAATAAACAGACATTTTACTGTCCTGTTTATGAGAGCTTTAAAATAAAATACTAAAAAGCTTCTTACCTGCAAAACGACCAAATGAGTGGGACAATAGGTCAAAATAGCATGAGATAATGAACTAATTATAATATACTGCCAATACGTTTTGATTGGTTACTTGGTTTACGAAATGAAAATATATTTTGTTTAGCGATCAGACCCGTTGGCGCCTGTATATTTCCAGTCCAGATGTTTATCATGCCGTTACAGAGGAAAACATCTGTTATGATCATGCCTGAAATTTAAGCGTCATGATCGAAACGTATGCAGTAGCAACCTTTGACATGGTTTGTGCATTGGAAGTAAACACAAACACAGAATTAAAGACACAAAATGAGTAATAGGGACTCATTTACTTTAAGGTGTAATAAATAAAATTGAACCTCTCTTAGACCTGCTCAGTGGGACCAATTACAACCACTAACAATTTTTTTGAGCAGAAGGCACCACCACAGTTTGCCAAAACACATCCATAAAGTGCAAACTAATGTGTTTTCCTGAGAAACAACCATGGTCCCTTTTTATTTTCACACACTTTTTTTTTCAGCACTATTTGCCTCCAACAGTGTGCAGCACCCCCTGCACTGAAGTGAACTGATCTGGCAAGTGCATTGACAGAATCGTTTAAACACCATCATTAAATGCGACATGTCTCCCTTGAGGAGAGCTCTGCAATGTTATTATTGAAAATGTTGCAGCCAGATGAAGGCATCATGGCTCTGGGGAGGATACTTTGGGGTCTCGCCAAAGCCTCAGGCGTCAACAGGCATGTGCTCTTATGTGTGGTCCTCAACGGGAGATATATTGCTCAATGCTGATGGTTTATCTCTGCACCATGATGACAAAAGTCCTCTCAAGTCCATGGGGAGGTTTTCTGTGTGGCAACTTCAGCTAGATAAACGTATGCACAATTCTGTAGCATTTTATGTCTGTAGGTGTCATTCAGAGGTGGTCACGGGCCAAAACATGACAACAAATGTATCCCTCACATGTATCTCTTTGTACAAACACTCAAACATTTTATGATTGTTAATATTTGCAATTAAAAGCCCATGTACATTTGTGCATGGGCTTGTGGAGGTAACTATGTAGATTTACTGCACATACACTGTTGATGTCAATGTGAAATATTCATACTTTTAAACCAGGATACTTCCAAACATTTTTGCAAATTATTTCTAATCACTTTATTCAAAAGTTAGAGTCAACTAAGATGATCAAAGTTGAAAAGCTTGAACGTGATTCTAAATTTCATACTCAATTATTTAATTTAACGCTCAGGATGCTGTTTTGTAAGGTCAGGGTTATGCATAACAAACTCAGATGTAAAAAATCATCTCTGAAAGAGTAAACCAACATATTCCTGCACAGTAGTTCCTCCGCCTGGCAGGTCTGTTAATTTAAGTGCACGCTCATGGGCGAGACTGTCCCACAGCGGGGAGAGGGAGGGATGGAGCCATCTACCTGCTCACACAAGCCATGAATGAAATAAAAACCCCGGAGGTGATCGAGCGCTGAGGAATGCAGGTCAGCACTGCGGGAGAGGTCTGCATTAATCTAAGGCAGATGTGCATTACTGGCTCCTATATAGTTATTATTCATACTCCCCAAACATCAGATCTGCAAAGCTACACAGAGTCCCTGAGATGACAAAGTGGGACTGGTTTACATAACCCTGTCTCAACAATACCTTGTGAAAACAAGCAAAGAGTCAGAAATGGACGTGGTGATTGGGTAATGATTTGAGAGGCTTTGGGGTTTCTGGGAAGGCCGCACACGTGTGGGAAAGACTGTTTACATGCGTGTGCTTTACTGAACTCTGTGACTTTGGGATGCACTGCATACCGAGTTGCATTCACTATCTTTGCAATCATCACATTTTCTATGAAGGGAGCTCAAATCTGAAAAAAAACGGGTGTTTATGGGCCTGTTGTCGATCCTGAGGTTGAGTTCTGCGTTTGCTGATACACAAAGGAAGCATTTGTGGTCATACTGGTACTTTCTAAAGGCTGTTTGTGCCTCATCATCATTGTCCTTTTTTAGAAAATGACCATTTAAAGCAAATTACGCAGTTATAAAATACAGCTTGTCAGTGTTTATACTCTCGAGCAGACCCCTCCTCCCTTCCAGGGGGATATCGAAGCATCCTGTGATATGTAAAACATTTTTTTCTCAGCGTATGAAAACCAAAACAAGAACCCCCCCAAAAAAGTCCTGGCACCGTTTAAAAAGCATCCTGTCAAAATACAATGCTCTAAGTACATGTTAAAAGGCTCGGGGAAGTGATGTCACCGGATATGCATGCGCTGATGAGTAACACATTGGGTCCATGTTAACAATAAGCAAATGCTCAAGTGACACCTGTGATCGTGCCGGCGTGTGTCTGTGAAGCAGAATAGATTAGAATACACAATAAGTGAATGGTTGAGAGCATGGATTCCTGACTTGTTAGAAAAAACCTAATGGCTGAAATAAATGTGTGACTCAGGAGGTGAAGCAGCAGCACTTTTCCTGCCATGAAAGGGGAAAAAAAAAAGAGAAGGTTTGTCTAATGAGGACTTTTCATTACCTACATAATGATCTTCTGTCATGCTGTTGTGCAGCGAACACGGCAGGTCTCGGCCTTTTACCTTCAGCCGCCTCGCTCGGGTGAGGTGCCTCTGCAAAGCCTTTACCAGCCTTGTGCAGTGGTGGGACGTAACAATGTGCATTAATTTCTAACCCAAACCCTTTTTCAGGCATCTTCACTTTACTTAAGTCCACTACATATGTCAGCAATTATATATGTTAAAATCGTTTTTCATGTATTTTCAATTAAATCAATAATGACAGGAGAATTGGTCCATTCATCCAATCACAGCAGGCAGGTCATGTTGGACTCCGCCCACTACAGGAACTGCATCACTGGACTCAGCCATTATGATGCAGTAGATCATTGCATTAGAGAATAGCCCAGTAATGTTACTTTAAAGTATATTTAAGATGTCCTTACTCATTATTATTGAAAAAACTTGAATGTGGTACTTTGACTTGCACTTGAGAAGATTTGTAGCTTTTTATCTGTGCTTTTACTGCTTGGTAATGGTAGAATTGAAACGTTTGTAAGCGATCTTGAATAATGCAAACTGTGATATAAAAAAAGTCAAAAAAAAAGATGAAAGCTTATTGACTGAAATGTATACACAAGAATATCAAAATACTGGACTTACATAACTTGTATTGTATGACATGATCTCTTTAGCTCCATGATTATCAATAGTAAATTTTCTCTTCCTCAGTTTGCTTCTAGATAAAAGGACCATCTAATTTTGCTTTGATATATATTTTCAAAAATACAATCCAGGAGAGGAAAGTAATCGTCATTGAGTGACACTGCTGCACCACAAACTTTCTTTGTGAGGCTCAATGATAAGAAAGAGGCAAAGCTACTACATGAAAAAGGGATAACAGTGTGATTGACAGTATAAATGTGATGGAATGTATTTCAGACCTTCAGAAGACAGGGAGAGGTGACAGACGATCCTTTCTAATTACATTTGATTCTAATTCCTTCCTTTAAGGAATCTTCTATTGCTTAATGTTTCTCTACCAACCAAAACTTCCAACACAAAAAACAATCAAAACATTGAAAAGGTTAGAATAATAACTTTACTTTGTATGGACCTTGAGCGGTCAATGCGTTGCCTGTGTAGGGTTTCGCTGCATTTCGCCAAACAGGCACTTTTATAATAAAATTCTCTCAAGGTGTTTTTTTTACATTTAGAAGAAAACCTGTGTACTTCCTCCACTTATACACTCCAAGAAACTAACACACACAAACTATTTCTGTGGTGTTTGATATGAGACAGAGACAGCCACAGCCCAAGGTATTATGACAGTAGTGAGGTCATGATCGTGTCAATTTATCAGGAGCTGAGGCTGAGCAGAAAGATTTTTCGCTTTCCCAGGGAATCTGCATTCCTGCGTGAGCCGCTGACATAGATCTCTCCTCGGGAACATCTGGGAGCCTCCCTTCCACCGAGGAGACAACAGTCAACATCAGGTCTATAGGCTGCGCTGCATGCGGAAAAATCCAGCCGTGAAGCAGCAGTGAATGCAAAAAAGGAATAGTCCCCCGTTGACGACCAAAGCTGATGGAATATCGGACTTTATTTGGTCCACATAGGGGTGTGATGAGCGGAGAACCATATATTGGCAGACTGCTATCAGCTCCGAGACTGCGTTTTAGAGCACTCTGTTTAAAAGCATTCCCTTCCTTATTTAGTGTTTGGTCATTAACCCTTCCCCAGGTTACTAATTTATAGTGTTTCTTTTATTTGGCTTCACTTGACCCTCCCCGTCCTATTCCATAAAAACTGAGAGGGTGCCCTGTTGCTTTACAACTAGTTAAATTACACTTTGATGTTTTCTCTCCGTTTTCAGTGGTGATTAAATTGCTGACCCTAGTAAACATCTGACCCCAGCTAACTGAAGAGGTCTGCGGCTTGTCACACAGTCATTCGGGCAAATTGCGGGATCAGCCGGCGATATGCGGAGCAATCACATGTATGTTGGTGAATCCTGAAACAGTCGGAAAACACATTCCCCTGAAAGCCAGAAGAACCTTGAGCCAACGCAGTGGAATCTTGGCTCCGGAAAGAAAGCGTTGTGCGATGGCAGCGTTCTGCAGACCAGCGTGCAGAAGAGACAGCAAAGCATGCGGGAATACTTGAAGATGTTTGTGGTGAACAATTGCGTGGTTAGCCTGACAGAGAGAAGAGAGATGAGTTTGGAGTACGAGACGGAGAGAAGATGTCGTTTGAAGTGGAACTGTTGCAATCAATGAAGATTCCAGTCTAAGCTTTTTCCAGGCTCTATGCTAAGCTAGGCTAACTGGGTGCTCCGGTTGGTTCATAGTTACTGTACAGACAATAAGGTTTTTAATTCTTGTTAAGAAAGCGAATAGGTATATTTTCTTACTCCTTGGAGGTAGAACTGCTTGTCTGGTGCCAAAGTAAAGGTTGGCGATATAGTCCTGAAAATGTCAAGCAGCTCCGTCTTTCCATCCCCTCATCCCTGCACCCAGCTTGGCTCTCTAACAGGATATGTGCCTTGCTCAGGGGCATGATTGCATATTCTCCGACTGATGCAAATGCCAAAAAAGAAAACCTGGAGTTGACCTGTCTTACTTCTTAACGCTGCATCCACGCTCCGGCCCAGGGCTAGAATAATAAAATATTGCACAGTTCTTGAGTGTAGGAGGCCAGTGCAGGGGTTGGTGATGTCAGAACATCTGCCTGCGCGCCGAGACTATAAGAGGGCCTGACAGGTGGGCCACAGCAATATGAGGTCATGAACTTCAGCTGGGCAAGCTGTGTTGTTCCATTAGCGTCTCGATTGGGGCAAGATGGAGCCAGAGAGCAGGGGAGGGCTGCTGCAGTTTTCGAGGGGATGACGATTGACAGCTCATTGTGGGACACTCTAGCCAAAGGCGTACTAATCCATGAAAACAAACATGCATGCTTGAGACAGCCACCGCCTAGCTTCATCACTCCCAAACTATTCAGTCATCTTACTAACCACTAAAACACTTGGCTCAGAGAGTCACCAGTGCCACACGGTGTCAACCCTCTGTCAGCTGACGCACTGGGCGTCAGAGAGTGACACTGTTCATTGCTGACGTCGCTCGAGACAAGAATGGAAAGTGACAGAGTGAAACGCACGCACATTAGCACAGAACTATTAAGTTAATCGTGCTCAGCTTGATCTACCTCAGGGAAAAATGCTGCTGTACTGAAATAACGCTGGTGTTGCACAAGACTCCCAAATGTGTTTATGTGGAGGAGACCATTATGCGCTGGTTTCGAACCAATACAGTTGGGACAGGGCGAGCTCCCCGTGCCCACTGGCAGGAAAGGCAAACAGAGAGTCTGACAGAGTGCGCTGTTCTCACTGGCCCGCAACCAGAGCCTTTCAGCTTATTTATTCACACGGTTGTTTGTTTATTGAAGGAGAAGGGACAGCTTTCTCCATCTCCTGAGAGGAAACAAAAAAGCTGCCGTTTTCGCTGACAGGAACAGAGCGTGGTCTGTCACAAAATGGACGCTCGCAAAATTGAATGTGACAAACACAATGTTGTTTACATGTGAGGGGCAAAACTGCGTTTGGGGTGGGGGGGGGCAGCACAAGGCCCACCATACACGGCGTCGAGACGGGGCAGGTTTCGCGTGGCTCGGATTTCATGTGGCGTGATTGAGAGATGAGAGGGAGAGGCCTGCTGAGGTTGTGTCAGGGGTCACGCCAATGTGTAGTGACATAGCTTTCAAACAGAAAAAAGACATTTCTTCTTTGTGACTGTGAGACGCGCTGCATGCAGACAGGGCCTGTGAGCCTCCGAGTAAAACATCGCAGAGGTGATGTAAGCCTAAAGTAAATGTCATTTCATGTTGATGTGGTAACGTGACGATGAGCAGACACGCTCCCTGACGTTAATGTGAGGCACCAGGTTTTTTATTCAGCCACATTTAAAGAAAGTTTTGCTTTGCTGAATATCCCCATTATACACAAGCAACTACAGGAGTATGTGTCTTTATTTGTTCAGCTCTAAAATAGTTAGAAAGTTGATTGAAATAGGTTGTTTGAAAGTAAGAATATAGAGTAAGAATATGATTATATGATTATATCCTTACATGAGAATATATATATATATATATAAATTAATAAGAAAACTCTGAAGGCTCTTTAGATTTGCCATGCTTAATGTTGAGATTATACTTATGACACACTTCAGCTGAAACCTACATTATGAATTACTTTAACTTAAAAATCAATGGACCCTGCATGCAGAGGTTTGACTCTCTCCCTATTTCACACATTGCAGTCGTGTTAATAAAGGTGAAATGCCTGAAAAAAGAGTTTCATCAATTCATATACAATAACAGACAATATCATACACATACTTTCAAACGCATAAATGGATACTCATGTGTAAAATTGGTGGAGTGCACCTTTAAAAGAACAGAATATGATTGATTGTAAACTTGTTTCCTTGTGGCTCTTTGTTAAATTCTATAAATGCAGGTAAGGACAACAGCGGCCTGACAGAGTCCGAGTTGCCCCAGAACGTCGACCCCCCTGGGATGGAGGGCAGCTACCTGAACCTGAAGGAGCCTGGCGTGAAGGGACCAAACGAGCGGCCAGGCTCGGACCTCTCCAGCCCCATGGACAAATGTGAGGCTGAGAGTAACAAAGGCAAGAAGAGGCGCAATCGCACCACCTTCACCAGCTACCAGCTGGAGGAGCTGGAGAAAGTCTTCCAGAAGACACATTACCCAGATGTTTATGCCCGTGAGCAGCTGGCACTGAGGACGGACCTGACAGAGGCTCGTGTGCAGGTAAGGACACCAGGTGTAACACCTGCAAAAAACTTTCTATGCATTGACATGGACCAACATGTCCTTTAAATTCATTTAAAATCAGTACTAAACACTATTTTAGGATGTGGATATGGTTTGGGTTTTTTAGGAACCAAATTATCTTGGTGAAGTAAGTGGGGGGGGGGGGGGGGGGCGATTTGGGTTCAAATAGATGGGTTTGTTCAAGGTAACGAAACATAGTGGTTTGGGTCAAAATTAGAGGAGCTTTACAAAAATACCTATGTGGATATGGTTTGGGAATAATGTAAATCTTGTTAAAAGAGTCAATTTTGTGTTTGAAACAGGAAACAAACATACATTTCCAATGTTTTGTCACCCCATTCATTAACCCCAACCTCCCCCGTACATAGACGGACTAAAATCCTTTTTTTGTCACATCAAAATGACCACGGCCGCTTTGTCACTTAAACATGAACGTATGTTGTTTCGAGGCACTTCCTGAAATGACCGATGCTGTGGTTCCGTCTTGGGAAGCCTCCACGAGATTGAGCTGTATTTTGTGAGGGCGGTCGTCCATGTTTGCATGCTAATATCCACTCGGGGAACTGAGAAAAAGGGCTGGGAGAGTTAAGACTGGCATGTTGACAAAGATTGTTGGGAACAGCAGACAGCAAGGCCTATTGTTCTGAATCTCTCTTTCTGCCTGCCAGTTTTAGCTCAGAGTGGGATGCGTGGGACTGAGGGAATACTCTGCACTTAGCTCTTACATGCTGCAGGCTCTGCAAGAAGGTCAGAGGCCAAGGGTTTCTCCCCAGCACTACCGTGTTCAAACTACTTCACCGTACAACACTGGAGGCAGGGAGGGAAAACACATGGAAAAAAAGCAAAGAAAAGTCATCAAAGCTATTTGGCAAGGATATAAAAAACACTTTGAGATGCCAGTTTCAATTTCAATACATAGTCCAGGACACAGTCAGGGACAGAGAACCTGGCCGGGTCCTTGTGGTGGTACAGTAATATAAGTATATTGATGTTGCGTTCACACAGACCCATCTATTCCCCAGATGAATATAATTAACTTCCTCATCTGACAGGCACACAACAGACTCTGTTGAGTCACTGTGGGGTTTGACCCGTACTTCTAAAATCAAGCCCGAAATATGCGTGCAATCAAGACTAAACCCCACAATTTCAACTGAAGGTCCATCAAGACAAAGTCCAGGGATATCCAATTGTTGAATACCAAGGGGCACTCGAAGCTTGGCAAGCGCCCGTAGAATCCTTTTCATCTCACTGAGAACAGCTATTCAAATCCAGAATACAGATGTTTTCTGCCAAAATGCCAGTGTCAAGGTCCTACAGTTTCCTCCTCAGTTTAAAGATGAATGTCTTCATAAACTAGGCGGCAGTTTTCCATAATCAATTCTGCGACTTTTGCTGCCACCAGTTTATTTAGTACAATTTGCTCTCAACCTCAGACTTGAACTTCACCACACTGCCTACATTTTTTTTATGGAGGAGGAGGAGGTTGTGTGTGAGATTGACTGCTGAAGCAGTCTATCAATTGCCGTGGTTGTGGATGACAGAGATGAGGTGCGACGGCTGAACTTCAAAGCTGCGTTTGGAGTTGTGCACTTTGCCCTCCCTCTCTCCCTCTTCCTCTCTCCCTGCCTGCTGGCTCCGGAGCATAAATAAAGCTCTTTAATGGCTCTGTAAGCTGCCTTTTGCTGTCAACGTCTTTAGCAATTACTGTATCACGGCCAAGCACATTGAGCTCCAAAGGCACCGAGCCACCTTCATTGCAGATGTTGGCGAAATAAAATAAACAAGGCAATGTAAGCGTTTGCACTTGGTAGATGTGGTGCATTTCAATATCATACAGTAAATATATCAAATGGGTAATTGTGCATTTTGAGAAGTTATACAATTTATTTGCGATAATGGTGGCGCTACCGTGACACATCAAGCCTTCCTCATTGGCAAACGTAGAAACGTTATAGGTTGGGGAATAGGAGACACGGAGCAGCAAAGGACACATCTGACTTCATAATGTTCCCTGAATGATCTTCCTTCCAAACTATTTGGCTTGAGTCTCATTCCTTCTGCCATTCAAAGGCAAAGCAAACGCTGTGTGAAACATGACACACTCAGTACGGAGAACCGACGACAAGGGGCATGTTAGTGTTCAGACATTGTTTGCCTGTGTCCACATTAGAAATCATCAGTTATTAACTAACTTTTAATGTTGTTAATAACATAGTATGCAAATGTCTATTTTCTGTGTGTATCCTTTGTGTGCATTTGTGAATGTGTGTGTGTGTGTGTATGTGTGTGCGTCTGCTCTTGTCTACACGCCTCCGAAAGGTCAGAGGGGTTAGCTGCGGAAAGCCAAGGGCTTAGGCGTCAGGAAATTAAACATGAAATGAAAACAAGCTCCAGTTTGAACATTCTCCCATCTCACTTTCCAATATCCCCACTTCCCCTCGCTGACTTAAAAGGAAGGAGGGAGGAGAGCGACACGGAGAGGGGTCGACGGCGGGGGATGGGGGTGCTGGAGTGGGAGAGCAGAGGCTGAGCTCCGACCGAAGGGAGGGAGAGAACGACAGAGAGATTAAGATGAGGGGAGGAGGGAAGGGGAGTTATCTCGATCCATCACAATTAAGATGACGGCTCCGTAACTGATAAAACTTCATATGTTAAACTGATAGTGGAGCTTTGAAATACATGAACAGTATTAATCGTACAGACTTTTAACCTCAGCCACAACCGTAGCCTTCAAAGTCATAATAATACAATTTATAAATAGTATATATAATCTGTGAAAATGATCTACTAGCAGTTTATTTCCAGAACCATAAATCGTACAGGTAATGGTCTGTATACAAGTATTACAAAATCAACTTGTACCTGTATTGCCTAATTGAGGTTATTGGTCTTTTTGCTCTTGTAATACATCCATAGATACTAATAAAACGACTTGACTTGTATTTTAACTTCCTTTTTGATTTGGCTTATGCTGCACAACTTGAGCCAAGACACCATGTTTTGATTAGAAGTAAGAGATGCATCTTAAAAGTGTATTTTATGTGTAAATATTTTCATCCAGGTGGTTAGTATTTTTACACCCGCCAACAAGGTTATGGTTTCATTGTTTGTTTGTCTGTTCGTTAGATGCATTACACAAAAACTACTGGACGGATTACCACAAATCTTGGTGGAAGGATGTGGTAAGGGTTCCGGGAAGAACCCATTCAATTTTGGTTTTGGATCAGGGGGTGGATGCAGGAATGTATTATTTACTTTCTTTAACATTGCGAGATTGGGCGTTTTGACATTTTAGTGAAATTATACAGAAATAATACAAAGATCTTGATGATAAACAGAATTCAGACACATTACCGGGGTGAGCATCTATCTACAACCCACAGCTAAACTTAGTTCTGAATCTGTTCATTGAGACTGTCAGAGGAAAGTTCAAGTCAGTCATGTAAGATGTGTTAGAGGTACTCTCAGTGCAGATGAGTCTTTAACATGTTCTTGAACATAAGAGAGCATCTGGTAACTTCCACCATCATGGAACCACAACCAGTGGTCAAGCAGTGGTGAGTTTGGAAGTGATAGGCGACAAGCAGTGAAGTGACTTCAGTGGCACAATAAGGAGATGGATCCGGAATAGTCTGATAAGAATAGTTGGCCAAGATGTTGGCTCCAACATTGACACCAAGGTTTGGAGAAATGAAGAGGCCACTTCGATGTTAAGATACATGAGGGGCAAAAATTCTGGGTTTAATATCAACCTCTTCCTAATCAAATGGTGTCATGTCTGGATAGTTAACCTATACCTGTCCATATGCTTTACAGGGGTATACAAAGGTCAAGACTTAAGGATTACGTTTGGAAAACCTGTGATGTTTCGGGTTAACAAAACCAAAGAGCCACTAAATTTAAGACTTGTCAAAGTTTAAAACAATAATAGATCCCAAATCCTGAGGGGAATATAACACAGACTACTCCCCCTATCCTTCCCCCCTCCAAACATATGATATAATTCAAAGGGCAACGACCCCTCACCTTGACGTTGGGGTTCGGTCAAAACCCAAGATATCAGTTTACCTCTTGGCTAGGATGAGCTGTCCTCTAATCTCGCCAGCTGACCCAAGGAATGTCGGAGTCAGATGACATTTCTTTACGTCACCTTCCTGCAAAAACACAGGCAGCAGCTATATGTAGGCGACGATGGGACGCCATATAAGGTCTTCTCTTCGAAAATGCAAGTAAAGCCAGTTACAGGGTAAAAAACAAGCATGAGGTAATGAGATCATATACATGTGGTGATCAAATCTTTGTTTGACAGCTCGTGTTTGTCACTACACTGTGACAAAGGAGGGGGGATTTGAAGAGGTTGACTGAGGCAAAATTGCGTGTCAGGGACTGTGAAAACCACACGCTGATTGGGCTGGGAATCAACCCACAATCCAAGTTCAAACCCCTGTGTCGAGGCGGGGTCGCTCTCTCTTCTCTCTTTGAAGAAGTCTCCTCCTTCCCTCTCTGGAGGATAAGATTCAGACAACTAACAAATAGATACAGATAAACATGTGGAGACTCCCAGATTCCCACTCTACTCGGCTATTCTTCAACAGACATTGCAACTTTCAATGGGAAAGAAAAGAAAGGAAGAGAGAAAATAAAACACAACAGGGATAAGGGAGGTGGCAATTGGGTTAACCTGGCATGGTGGTTAGGGAAGGTAGGGTTGGTAAGTTGTTTCTGATCTATCTAATCTTATTTGGAGGAATCTTAACATGCAAATATAAACAGACTGGATGATATGATAGGTTGGCACACCTGTCTTTCACTAACCAACCTGTCAGCCTGAGTGCAAACTGCCCCACCCACAAAATAATCAAACAAACTTTAAAAAACATCCATTAATAGTAACTGTGAGCATTGTGTTAGAGATTGTTCAGTGCCACTGTAAGTGCTATGAATGTAAATGTGTTTGGTTGAGATCGTAATAGTACCAAAGTACCACATAACACCAAAATTAGACAGACACAGTTTTGTGGTAACCAGACGGTATCTAAGTTGGTTTTAAAAAGTGTTGATGGCAGTTAAAGAAAAAAAAACATTTTTTCTATAAATAATCAGATAACAAATATTCATTAATGTCTCAAGTAGACAATTTTAATGTCTTAAGTCCAAACCTCAAGGGGATTTTATCTATTTTCATTAAAGACTGAATAAATCAGGAAAGATTCACATTCGGGAACAGAGGAAAACCCATAACCATTTAATTCTGGCTTATTATCTTTAAATAATGTGTTCAGCAATTTACATGCTTTTTTAATTACTGACTGACAAGTGGTTTCAACCTCAATCTACTGTACATAAAACCTGTGTGAGCAGACATGTTTGTGCTATTATGCAATTTAGAAGCCAGGCCAGGAAATGTTTAACCAATTATTAAAAGATGTGAAAGTGAAAGGAAAAAAAGAAATGGCTCATGTTAAAGGATAATTACGATGATTATGTTCTACAAGGTGTAAACTTCTAGTCAGTCTGTGGCTGTTATATTAACACAAACAATGACTCAAATGCTCGTTCCACCTTTTTTTTTCAATTTGATCTCGAGTAAATATTTACAGATTTATATCATCTTCAAATTTTTTACAATCTGAAGTTTAGGAATAAGAAAGGAAACCTCAAAAAGTGTTAGAAGATATCCCTTCATCAGACATACAACTGATGTCTGTTTAAGAATACAACAATAGTAGATAGAGTATCCTTTATTACTGAATGGAACAGCATTGACAGTTAATACAGATCAAATTAAAATTACTCCTGTGGATTCCAAAAAAAATTAACTTTGTTGCTCTCTCCTTCATAACCCTCTTCCACTCTTCGGTCCTGCTTTCCTCCGGTGTCGTCTACAGTTCAGGAGAGGTGGCCTTAGAACCCTGCACTTTGTCTGTCAGCAGGATTCTACCTTTTCTACAAAGGGCCATGTCTCTCCTTCTCAAATGGCCCAGGGAAACCTAACTCATACATTGCGTAAACAACACTGAAGAAACCCATAGATCGAGAGCTAGAAAATAAATAAATCATATTCTTAAGTTGAACTTGAGTTTCATGGATGAAACAGAGGGATTCCCCGCTGTATCCCTCTGTGCTGACATGTGGGGGAGAGCACACCTTTCTCCATGTGATTTATGAACGGCTACAGGCCCAGATGTGGATCTGTCGACGCTGGCAGCCTGAAGGGAGGCAGACGCCTGCGTTTCAAAGGGAGGAGCTGAAACACGCAGCACCAGGGGAGACTCAGCACTTTCACATCAATAGCCCCGTGTGGACGGCACTTTAAAGACACGTCAAGTCTTAAAACCTCGGCCTGGACTTTCATGTGCTGCAGAATTTATTTGCTCCACTATCTTCATTTTATGTGGTTCAGTCTCTTAGTCTTGCTGAACAGAGAGGAAGGCCCCGGTTAGTCAAAAGGCATCGGGGGTTTCTACTGTGTAGGACTTGAAAGCTAAAAGAGATATTTATTCATGTTAAGATGGCGTTTGAGTTTTGCTTAGTAGTGGCTGGTGTGTATTTTGAGGTATTTCCCTCATGGACGGTTTTCTTTGCAGGTGTGGTTTCAGAATCGCAGAGCCAAGTGGAGGAAGAGGGAGCGTTTCGGCCAGATGCAGCAGGTCCGCACACACTTCTCCACCGCGTACGAGCTGCCTCTACTGACTCGGCCTGAGAACTATGCACAGGTAAAGAAAAAAAAACTTTGCAAACCCAAATCCAAACTGCACCGATTCACACGGGTATAAGGTTATTCTGACATGAGACAACACAGACTGCAGAATGAATACAGTACATTTTTGAGGCTGCTGTCCATGGACACAATTATCCGACAATGCAATGCACGAAGGCGATGGTGGAGCTGCTGACAGATGGAAAAAATTATAATAAATCATGGATGGAGAGAAAATACTCCCCCAAAACCGTCGAAAACCCCCCAAAAAACATTTGGTTTGTGATGTGTGAAGTTCACTTGGCAGAAGTTTCCCAAAGTCTAAGTTTGATTCACATCCAACATCACACGTTGTGTATCCTGTTCTGTTTAGTGTTGACATAAAAACAGAATACTACGACACTTAATGTGTTATAAATATTACTTATAATTATGAAGTAGTGTGAATTTTGGACTAACCACAGGATGGAAATGATGAGAACCTTGTTTGCTCTAATGCGTACATTTTGATTATTGGTTTTGACATAGTGTTCTCACATACAGCCCTTCTGGAATATTAGGAGAATATCTGTAGTTCAGCGCATGTCTGAAAGAATCTTAGTTCTCATTCTGTCCCTCTCATCCTCCAGATCCAGAACCCTACATGGATCGGGAGCAGCAGTGGAGCGTCTCCAGTGCCCGGCTGCGTCGTGCCTTGTGACTCTGTCCCATCCTGCATGCCCCCTCACCCTCACGGCCCCGGAGGCGTCTCCGACTTCCTTGGCGTGTCCAGTCCTGGAAGCAGCCACATGGGACAGACGCATATGGGCAGCCTGTTTGGGGGTCCCGGGATGGGCGGGGGAATCAATGGCTATGATCTCAATGTTGATCCAGACCGCAAGTCCTCCAGCATAGCTGCGCTGCGTATGAAGGCCAAGGAACACAGTGCAGCCATCTCCTGGGCCACATGATGTCCCAGCCCAGCTCCGCCCTGCCCCCACTGGGCCCCCTTCTCCGGAGCAGCCGCCGGCCAGCGCTGCGAGGGAGGAGGGACTTTTCCTGAGAGCACTAATGATAACACAGGTCAAATGACAGGGAGAGACTGTGGAGATAACAGAGGCCATTACAGCGGCCACAGCAACCAAGATAACAACTGTGACAATCAGCAGATGCTGAAAGTGAGAGAAGCTCAGAGATGTGACTGAGACGAAGATGGTAGTTGGACGTTGTGTTCATTCTTGATTCCTTGATCTCTCAGGTCTCATTGGGTTTATTCCCTGATAAACTGGGTACGATTCACATAAGTAAAATAAGTAATATAAGATACATGGTTTACAAAATACCTTGATGCAGGAACTCAGACCAGCCGTATCGTACAGTATTCTCATTTACAGAGTTAAGCTTGATTCATACTATTTACTTCATTTAGCTTAATTTTTTTATTCCATCCATCCTGTCCCACTCACGTTGTTTGTGCGATTGCCTCTCGAAACTTATCTCACATGATGTATAAAGATCAGTATTTTCATTTGAAAAGCCATTTAAGAAAATAGGGTAACTCGCTGAAATCAATATTTATTTATTTTCTGTCGCCTTCCAGTGCAAACCTTCCAATAAAGCAAAAACAATACTTGGTTATAAAAGGTTACTTTGGTCTTTGCCTGCTGTGGGTGGTTTATGTACCTTCAAACTAAGACAGAGGCTGAATGCAATCAGTGAACAGGGTCTAATTGAGCAAGAGCAGACGTGGCCTGTGCCAGGTTAGTCTGGGAGGAGGGCAGGCCTTGGATTGGCAGCCATTTCAAACCAGTGTGTCATTTCCTCCCCCAGGGCTGCCTCCACAGGTTCCCCCTGCGAGGCTCAGGCCTCAGGTTACAGGAAGCAGTGTGTGACCACTGGCAGACAAGGCGCAGCAACACACAGCAGCAGCCGTCAACACCAACTAACCGCGCCAGCTTCCAGCCGACGGCAGTAGATACACGTAATTAGCATCAGACCGAGCTGCCCTGCCCTGTGAACACCACAGTGTACACGGTGACGACAAGCCATACACGAGCTGTAATAATCAATTCACCGTTAGACGTGCGCTCAGCAGAGACGACTCCCGGACTCGTCGCTCGCACACGGAATCCGTCCCATGCCAGAGACTGCAGGCCGAGTCAGTGGCCCTCATCGTTCCAGAGGAGCGTTCTGTAACGTTTAGGTAATGGGGAGACATTAGAGCTGGACGGCAGGAATGCAGTGAGTGTGTCCAGTGATTGCAGGGGTGTCTGTGTGTGTTACCCTGCTGGAATAGGTTTGTCACCAGAGCTGGGCTGAAGGCTGAGGCCAGAGCCAGGCTTCATCAGCTCTTTTGGCTGATCCCCTCGATGACGCCCGCAGGGCCACAGATCCGTTTCCCCTGTGTGGATGATGGCAGGAAGGTCTGGCTCAATGCTGGTTGATCATTACAACATATGAGTGACCGTTGCAGCCCTCCTACCAGAGAGTAGGACTGCAACTAACAAGCATTTTCAGTATAGATTTTTCTCCATTATACATCATTCTTTATTATTATTTTCTCAATTAGGCGAATGAAATGAATGAAAATGAGCCACGAGTCCGTTCAGTTTAGGTTAAAGTAGTTTGAGTTAAGTCAGATGGTGTTGAATGTGAGAGGTGAAAGCCAAAAGCATCCTTCAAAAAGTTCAGGGTCAAAACAGGATGTAGTGAAATTAAATGTAAAATAAATGTGTATGACTTCTCGCTGGTCCTCCCTCAAAGCTCCACTCCTCTGCAGCTCCGTCCATGTTGATACTACTGAAATAAATTGAAATCCATAGTTATGATGTCGTATTGTGTGAACGTGAACAAAATAAATGATATTGTTCTTTTTGCTTGTACATTTTTTTTGCTTATTTGTCAAATAAAGAACCTCCAGAGATAAGCCGATGAAGTATTACAGTAATATTGCCAAGACGTGTAAAATTATGTTCTGCGTGTTTTTCTGAAGAGTTGCTCTGGCCTCTTTCCGAGGTTGAAATTTCTTTCTAATTTTCGTATTGCTTCACGCAGCTTTTTGTATATTAATCAAGTATTTCTACTTCTGATTGTTCCTTTATATAATGTGCTGTTGCAATAAGTTATTGCACTTAAAAATAGTTATTTTTTCTACTTGGGAATGGGACCGCAGTATTTTTCCATTTGTCTCCCAAGTCCGTCCACATTTAGCACCAAGAACAGCATCACTGAGATCTGTTTGAGGTGTCGACCATTTGTTTGTACAGATAAGTAGCTCGCTGTTTGTGTTGATGATGGTTTTGAAGTGACTTTGAAATAAATGACTCTTTAATGGTTTAACGAGTTCAGATACTTTCTTCATTAAAAAGACCTAATGAATTTAAATGTGGTTCTACTGAGCGCCATTCTGGTTTAGTATGTAGTGACATTAAACCGACATTTCGCAGATGTATGATCATCAATTTGCATAATTGTTAAGAATCATCACGTACAAATGTGGTATCACAGAATATAACTTTCACATTTATAGAAATCATTATCATTCTAAGGCTGCAGGAATTAATCTTCTAATAAGCATGTAATAAGCTGTGAAAGAATATTCAGATAAGATAAAGTACACTAATCCTTGTAAATGCTTCAAGGTTGTAATAGTGACCTACAACTTTACATAGTCTATTCCAATAGACTGCTGAGTAACAGAATAAGACCAGTGAAGACACACACACACACACACACACACACACCCAGAATAAATGACATAAAGGACCTGATAGAAAACCTTCACTGGCCAGGGGGGTGGTGTGGTGGGGGTCCTGTTGAACATGGATGATACGTGATCACATTTATTTTTTCTCACATCAGCAGCTTCCAGATGGGATTCTCTGCCCGAGCCATTAGGCCCAAAGTTAAGCCTAATAGTTTGAATGGGCCCTAAATACCTCCAGGTGGTCTCTGGCTAACGGCCTAGCAATGGTTGTGGTGAGGGAAAGCTGTCATGCAACACAATGTGCAACATCATTCTCCACAGATGTTCCTGGTTTTTGCAACACAAGCTCAATCGTGCAACAAAACAGTCCCCAGAAAAACATTTTCATAAGCTCTTCTAAACATCCTTTCCTACGCAACAAGAGCTGCCTGTGATCATTCCAGCCTTTATTTCAAACGCTGTGCTGTGTATCATCCGCAGAAGGCTCAACCACTTACGACAACTCTCACGTTAGACAAAGGCGAGGCACAGCCAGAAAAACAACAACACAATAATGTGTGCCAAATCACATCTTACCATTGCTAGGGTCTTTGCCCTCCAAAGAATGTTGGAGCCCTCTCATCTCTGCTTGCTCCCCGCAACAATTGTCATCTTTTCCACAGTTGTGCAAGAGTTTAAACGCAGCGCTCTGATCGCACGAGAATGGGAAAACTCAAGTGAAGCCTTTCTGCAACACACTGCGGAATCCAGCTCTAGGTGAGGAACTGGAGATCAGCAATGAGACGACAATAGAATGAACTTATAGACCTGCTTCTGTACAGGCTTTTAAGAGTCAGATGAAATACCTCAGATAGAACAAATATTCCCTCTATTGTGTCCTTTGAATGGCAATAATAGTAATGACATCTAGTATGTCACTCAGTAGAGAGCATAACTCCACCAAGGCCAACAGTCCTTATATGAAACCGCTTTGAAACTGACTAGATCCAGATCTTTATTTGGATCTGCACCAAACTCATAAATATCCGTCATTTAAATCAAGATGAATTAATTGTTCTACAGAGGTGTACTTCTATTTCCAGTTTTGTGTGTTCATGGGATGGGATGACAAACTACAATGTCATTCAGAAAAGAGAAAACCTCTGAGTCCCTTTAAATTCAATCATATCGGTCCCTAAATGTGCCTGATTTTCTTCACCAATGTCCAATTATATTTCCATCAAAATGTACCATCTAACAATAAAAGTAAAAAAATATTTCCTCTCTGACCTGTTCCACATCTCTCTACCAAATTGTGTGTAAATCCATCCAATGCATATTGAGAAGAAACATTTGGACATGGGTAAATACTTAATCTCCTTATTACAGGTGAGATATAGGATATAAACACACACTTATTTTTTAATAACTGACGATAAATCGTCTACGACCCGTGTGAGATCATCTTTCAGCAGACAGAGTTTGGAGGTCACAGAAACTCACATGACAATGGGAGCACTGTAGGTAAAGGGACGTTGCCCCTGCCTCTGCTCTCCCCACGTGTCTAAAACGTGGGCCGATGAGATAAATAAACACTTGCAGGGAGGAAGAAGAGCAGCACACTGTGCCCTGAACAGCACTCATTAAACCTAATGGGTCACGCTGCTCCAGCCAGGCTCCACTGACACCCTTAATAGAAGGCTGCATGGTTAGGGGACCATGAAGACCATTAGGGCACTTCAAAGTTCACTCCACTACATTAGGGCCCTGCAGAAATGGCAAAGAGGGGACAGATCCGATTCCCCGTTCAGCGCTTTATTTTTCCATCGGTCAGCCTGTCAATCAGCCTGCTCCATAAACAAGTGGATGCTTGAGCTGCTCATTAAGAGCCGTCGTTAGCAAGGCCCAGGCAGTAAATCCGCGCTTATATCAGCTTTCAGTAAGAAAAAAATCTAATTTTAGAGCTCACACTGTTAAATGATCCCAGTGGTTTGAGAGTAGCATTGTAAATCAAATTCCTCCACTCATCTCTGGACCAGCGAAAGGACGCCTAAGTGCAGAAGACAAGCACAACATGTGAATTAACACACGCCACGTTTGCTGCCACAAAACTAAAATCGACCTAATTCAAATGACTTCCAGTGACATCTTGCTGTAAATCAAAAGAGGCAGCAGAGGCTTGATATATTGATGCCGTCCACAGGGACATTAAAAGACAGAGCAGTCTCCAGCCGCGGTCATAAGTCAGAACGCTACAGCTCCTCAGCACAAGGAGAGGAGCAGGCGGCCGAGGAGGAAGAAACGCGGCACACGTCACTTTGTCTCCTCGTTACGAGCCCAGAATGCCAGTAAACAGATCACATTTAGCGAAGCTTTTCACGCACATAAGAAAGTAATCCTAAACAGCATGAATATACCAGGCATCTAAAAGTAGTGACATCTGTTTTTTAGATTTCCCATCAAAGTACGGAAATAAAACAGCATGAACAAGAGACAAGATGGTTCCTCGCTAGGATGAAAATGTTATTGAAGTTTATGCTTGAGGGGACATTGTAGGCACATTTAAAAACAAAAGTTAACTATATCAAAATTTGCACATCAGATCATTTAAGCCTCACAGGGCCTGACAGGTCATTGTGTCTGTTGTAAGTGTAGGAGGGGGATGTGACTCAGGGGTAGGATCGGAGTGGAGCTTTACTGAGAGACGAACATGGATACCTCACTTCTCTAAGTGCCTTCTAATGGGCTCTCTGGCTCTGAGACAGCCTCCCCTATCATCGCATCTACAACTCCACTCCATCACTTACCTCTCTTTTCATGCTCACACTATCATGCACATCTGAAATGCCGTAATTCTGCAAATACGCTTGTGATCATGACTGACGTGCAAGTAAGAATCGGCGATGGGTTTGCAGAAAGGCGCTTTCATTCTGCCCTTACGTACGAAAGGAGATACAAGCATCCTCCGGGTTGGCGTGGTTGCTAAGCCACGCGTCTATTTGAGGGCAGCGCAGGGTCGAGAGTTTCTAACAACAGCAAACGTGGCGATGGTGGAGGAGGATGTACATTAAGAGGCAAGGGTGGCTGTCTGTCCCTGTGCCCCGGCAAAGGCTTAAAGTCTCTCCTCCAAAAAGTTACACCGTTGGCTACATTTGTTTTTGTCTTGTAGTCTATTGGCAACACTGCCCCCCCACTATTTCCTGTGGTATTGCCCCTTTTCATCTGATTTGTCATTTTCTGTGAGCTTTTGGAAACCTTCACAAATATGGAAAGGAAGTAAATTAGCCTCAAGTGGTTCCTTCCTTCTCCACTTAAAAACCCCTGGGCCACAGTCGGACCATCGCTGGGCCAAGGTCGAACCGTCTCTTTAACCTATAGATAATCTCTACTATACCAGACCATGTGGAAACAATATGAAAGAATAATAATTACATAATTTCATAAGCCATTATAGGGTATAACCTTGAACTTGGCACTGTCAGTCTCTGTAGCGTTTTGCCTGATCATTCCCTGTCATGTCCTGAGCAGACACACACAGATTCTGAGCTGAAGTACATCTGCAAAGTAACCAGTCAGTATCAGCTTTCAACATTCAGCAGTATGTCCAATTGTAACAGAGTAGTCTGTTCAAATTTTTCAAATGTAGAGCGTAATCACAATGAAATACAGAGCAAATTGCCATGGTTTAAAGTATAACCATTCTTGCTTGCACTTTAAAAGAAGTGTGCAAAGTTGGAATCAGAGCAGGTGGAACAGTGGATCAGTGGTTAGCACGGTGGTGGAACACTGTCACTTCTCAGAAAGGGGGACCCCAGTTCGAAATCCCAACTTGGCGGAGGTCTGTGTGGAGTTTGCATTTTCTCCCTGTGTCTGCGTCTGGGTTTCTCTGTGTACTCCGGCTCATCTCACAGAAACATTGATTGATTGAGACTCTAAATTGTGAATGTCTGCAATATGCTGGGGGGAACCCTGCCTCTCGCCCCAATGTCAGCTGGGATTGGCTCCAGCTCCCCTCAAAGTATAAACTGTATCGATAATGGATGGAATGAATGAATAGAGTCAAGCTCCACAAGAGAATATTGGAGTGAGTATGTTCCCATATCATGGCCCCCGCTTGCTTTGTTAATCTGCGGTCAGTCCACGGTCCCAGATCTATTTTCCCATCAGCTGACAGCGGGCATCAAACAGCTGACCCACAGCCAGCTGCCTGACAGGCATCTCTGTGGGCTGTTACCAGGGAGACAGCCCTGCAACGGCTCCCATCATTCCCTGACTCCCACTAATAAAACTCTGGTTTATTAGAGTGTGGAAATGTCTAGTGTGGCTTTCTGACATACTAACATAAACAGCGAGGGAAAAGATTTAAAGTGGCACTGACACATGAGAGTAAGTTTCGGGCGGACGAAAAGTGGATGTAGCAAGTGGGTTAGTGGGTTAAATCAACGCTTGTGTATTATTGCAGAACAGCAGCAGTGTTCAAGTAACAGGCCAAGATAAAAAAAATCCATATTCTCAGAAGCATTACATACAAGAGCAGATTTATTAAAGATCATAAAAGGAGCTTTCTTTTTATATTTACGAGCTGCATTTGTAAGAACATAAATAATGTGGCTGATGAAACATGCGTGAACTGTCAGTTGGCATGCTGTAGACACGAAAAGACTCTCCCTGTTAAAACATGTAGTTTCTTGTGCAGCTTTTTAAAATCTAAGAGTCAACATAGTGAGAGCAAACTTCCCCCTGACGCTTGAAGTTTGTTATCAGCCTGTGTTTCTAACCCCTTCAACCTCTCAGCTCCAGAGCAGCATTTCCTCTCTCGTCTCAGCAATATGCTTCCAATTATGAATCTTGTGGATATGGGGGTGGTGAAGCATCCCTCTGATTTATCGTGCGCTCAGGCCCGGCCTTGTTCTGTGCATTTGCACACGCGGCCCTCCTGCTGCAGAGCTCAAAGGTCAGACATACACAACAGTTGACCTCTCACAGACGCAATGTGCACGGGACCTGAGTGGCAGGCCGAGTCGACGGCGAGGGCCACAGGGTGAGAAAATCTGGGGTTCAATGAACAAGGGAGCGCGGCATTAGTCTCCAGCTGTGCGTGGAGTTTGCATTATAGGCCAGGTGAGCAGAGAAAATGTGTCCAAACAAAAGCCATTTCTTTCCACAGGATAATTTTTGTTGCATCACTTTTAATACCTGTCCATGCTAGCACGCCTAAAAACGTAGATCCTCTGACCACCACGTGCTCTAGGGGTGCACGTGATGATGTAAACAGGAAGTCATGCGGGTCCTGCTGGAAATGTGATGTCGCAGATTGCTACAGCTTGTCACCTCTGCATGTAAACAGTTAAATCATTATAAAATGCAGAAATGAACTGTACGACTTGTAGTAACTCATCTACGTTGCTGGCTACACTGGTAGCCAAGGCTGAGGCCAACTGTTTCTCTTCCAGAAGATGGTCATGTGATGGGAGCCTGATGAATCGGCTAAGGATATGTCGTCACCACAAGACCAAATGATCAATCAGTTTTGAGTGTCTTCATCATAAAAATCGCCATTTATCTCTGTCCAGACTACATTCCGGGTTAGCATGGACGCAGGTGTATACTTAGCATAGTTGATACGTTTCCATATAAAAACATAGGAGTGTGGATGTAGCCAAAGAAATCTAATGAGAAAGTGGCCTAACAGTCGCCATCATTTGGCTGAAGGCTGACTGCTAAAGATTAGTTTTCTCCCTTTGTAGCCGTAAAGCACGTTATGGTTTTCTCACATGGAAGAGCTCAGTTCATCTATTTGTAGTCATCAGTTAAATCCAAGTCGTGCGGACTGAAAACACATGCTCCACGAGTGAGTCACAGAGCACAAGAGACCTCTCAAGACAGCGGTGATGCTCAGCCTGAGAAACGACACATCCCCGCGGACTCATTTCCCGGCCCCGTCCAGCTCACTTCCTGTTTCACACTGGGTTAGGGGCACCAAGCTGCCTCCCCGAGTCCAAGAGCACAGGTTGTGTGGGTCTCAGTAGCTGTAGGATAATGAATCTGTTCTCCACCAAGACAACAAGGCGGCTGTAAGAGGGGGCTGCTAATGCAAGCCTTGTTTATTAAACTGTGCTGTCGAGTGTATTTTCTAGATTTCTCACATTTTCACTTTGGGTTTTGCGGTCTCATCGCAGCAGATGTGAGGCGTCCGCCCCTGGTATGGTTTCTGTTGAACGCTCCTCGGGGGGATTTCTCCGCGGCCCTTTAACTCCCCACCGGACCTAACACCTTTCACACTGGATAAACACAACACAAAGGAGGAAAATAAGTTTTATGTTAGAGGCTGGGTTATTACATGCAGGAAAAAGGGGGACTCTCTGATTCCCCTGGGCGGCTAAGCACTCGTAAATCATCAGGCAATGAAAGTTTCCTCTCCAAACAGGGGGCTAAAACAAACTGAACACAGAGTCCGTCGCCCCCCCCCCCCCATACATCCCTCACTCTCCTCTTCCTTTTTCCTCAGAGGAATTTTTATGAGGAAAGAGGAGATGCAGCACTGCAAGACAAAACTTGAGCAAAGAGGTAAATACGACAACGTTAATCCTTTGCAGTGACACCAAACTCCTCCCAAAAAACTACATTACTTTTAGGAGATTTTACACGAGTTACTCTAACGGCAGCATAGGGACCGTAACTGGTAACATATTGAGAACAAAGGAGTAAGTTTGAATGTATGATTCTCTCTGTTTATTCTTCCATTATGATTTGTTACTTTATCGAGGAGCCAAAAAGCTTTTTCAAGTATTTATGTCGTGGCCTCAATCAAAGAAGATGCACTCAGAGATGTTCCGTTTCACCACAAACTGTCACTGTATAGGCGACTCAAATTCTAAGCAGAATAAATAATTAATTTTTTTGTATTGTTCAGTAAAATGAAAGTGGTCTTTCATATGTCTGATATCAAAAACAGAGAAGAAAAAGAGACACCATGTTTGCATCAGGTTGATTTTTGCCAGATTTTGAAACTCGACTGCTTTCAGTTTGATTTTGTTTCATCCTTTGGTAGGATGTAACAGTACATTTACTTAGTTACTGTGCTTATATACATTATTCACATCTGTATACTTTACTTAAGTAGATTTATTTTCATGTACTTTTCACCTTACCTTTACTTTCTAGTCAACTACATGTTTACAATGCCTTGCTTTACATATTTACCTCATCATAATTTAAGATAGGAATACGATAGGGGACGATTCTTGAGTAACAGTGGCAAAGAGGACAGTCACAGCACATCTTTGAAAGAAATAAACTAATTAATAATGAGACGGGAATTGATCAACTGATCCATTCAGAGCAGGCAGGTAACATTGGGCCCGCCTCTTTTAAAGACAGCAAAGCTCGTCTGCGGCCACAGGACGCTTAGATGAAGAGGGAGAGTCTCAGCCATAATAATGTGGTACTAATATGAATACATTTAAAAGCAACTACTTAGTTGAAACGTTAACTTGGTACTTTAACCTGAGAACATTTTTGTCTGTTTATTTATACTGTTACTTAAGTCAAATGTTTGGGTACTTCCTGGACCACTGAACTCAGATCTCTCTCTTTATGACCTACCCTGATGCCACCAGGAGGGTCTGCGGCTTCAAGCTTGTGTTAATACCCCTTGGATGCGAAGTGACACGAGCACGCTGAGGAGAGTTAACCACCGGGATCAGGAGCTGCTCATGCTCTCCACCAGTAACACTTAGCAGCTGTTAAAGACTTGGTAGTGAGAGCCCGACCTGCCCCGATGCAGACCCTTCAGATGTGAGGCAGGGTGAACTGACATGCCGCCTGCTACTGGTGCTTACTTTCTGATCAGCAGGTCAAACACAAAATCTGCCTAAAATACCAAACACACACTGTTTTAATTTGAGGGCTCTGGCCTTATAGTCATGTCAAATTTGCTTCAGTCAACACGTTGGAGTTTGCAGGATAAAAATATCAGCCCTCCTGAGAGTCTTCCTATCGGATGTAGTGTTTACAGAGTCAATGAAAGGGAACCAGGGGATATTTGTATACAGATGGTGTTGTGTTGTATTAGTGTGGCATGTAACTACATTCATTTCTAATGTCCTTTTTAAAATACCACAAAATCCATCACTTTCATTTAAAATGACGATGAATTAATACATGTGAAAATCTTGATGCCACAAACAGCCTCAAATACAATGGTCCCCCTCTTGTTAATGCTGAGAAGAAAATATACATCTGCAAGCACTGGATGGATGGATAGTAGAGATGCTACTGCCCTCTTGAGTTGAAATAAATAACTGCTGGTTACTGAATATAAACCTTTCCAGCAGAGAGTTAAGAGAAGGCACTGATCAGTAATTTTTAAACTATATTTAATTTCTAACTTAGTTAAAAGAATGTGTGGTTTGGTGAGATGTTGGACTTGGATATGTGGTTCTGCTTGGTGACGACTCATTTTACCACCACTGGTTAGTTTTTTGTGGCTATTCTTGATTACCTGTGACGCATATGGCACGAGAAACGAAACTGCACATTTCGCTTTTTATTTGATGTGACTGTAATGAGCTCCAGTGTTTCGTAATGAGGCAGGGACACTAACATGAGGTCAGCTGACTGCTTCACCCTGAACTTTACATCTACTTTTGTCCCCATGTGACACGTGTAAGGCATTATATAAATTCAAGTTATTATTTATTTATTCAAAGTCTAAAAATGTTTAAAATTGGGTGGTTAGGAAAAGTGTGATCACATGTTCAGTGACTTCATCTTCACTAATGTTACTTTAGTTTCCAACAAGTTGAAACAAAAGCTATAAAAACCCAAACATTCCTGAGAAATAACATTTTATGAACTCAAGTACTGAGGAGTCTAATGTGAAAGTACATTTATAGTTAGATCACCTTACAGGAGGTTTAACTAAAGCAAAGAGAGTCTGTGTTTATCAACTTCAAGTGAAACTTCTCGCCAGTCTAAGCCTGACTCCACCCACTGTGTGATTTTGAACATTGCTTAAAAACTGGGCAGAGAGCTGAGGGCTGGATGTGCGAGGGTTTGAGGGATGCGAGGCTCGATGTTTGTGTCACTGTGGGTGACGTCCTCAGGCCAGAAAAAATGGAGAGCGACAGAATTGCAAGGCACCCCTGCCACAGAGGGATCTTCTGACGTGTAGGATTCTCCCATCCAGATCCCCTGAAGTGGGCATTAGTGTGGTGGAGGACCGTGGTGGTCCCGATCAGTTCAAGGGGTTATGCACCAAGCCAGAGCTCTCATAGCCTTAGCAAGTGCAAGAGAGGGTGGAAGCAGTGGTAGTGGTAGTAGAATGGCACTCAGAGTATGGACAACATCTCCACTTAAAACCACATTTAAATTCACTAGATTTGCATTTGTTGAGGGGATCTGCACCAAATTGCACATAGCAATAAATATCAGCCCCCTTAAACCCTACAATGTTAAAGAGAGTGTACAAAAAATGGTCTGACTCCTCCCCCTGATCTGGACAGAACAAAAATCAAAGTTTGTGGTAATTGGTCTTGTAGTTTATGTAATGTATGATTATGTATGCAATCTTGGATGAATGTAAGATTAGAAACAGATGTATGGGGTGAAAACTCCATAGCAGAGGTAATTAGAAGGCTAATGTTAGCAAATGTGTGAATAAGTTGAGAACATGTGTTGAAGGGAGGTGCCAAAGGAAACAATACACTACAGGATCTGGATCTTTCTCCTGCTACAAAATATTCCTGTTAGGACAAAGCCTCATCCATTTATCCACTGATGCTTTCTAATGTTTTTCTGAGTAGGTGAATTTATCTTGAACACTCAAATTCAAGGAGCCTGTCTGATAGCCACACCACATAATGTAACTTAATCAATGTGTTGATGTATGCAGAGGTCAACAGATCAGGGTGAGCTGCAGAACAGCCCAGGCTGGAGGAAGGGGTGGTTGTAATAGCTGTGTTTCAACCAGTAGAGGGCAGTCACTATGCATATCTACCCCAAAAAGTGGCAAATTCAATCTCTTTGCACACAAATGTCAAGGTTTGGACCTGAATCACTACTTAATACCTGTATACATTATTCTTGAGCTGGAAACAAAGTGGTTTAGGAGTTTCAAAATACTTTTAATACATTCTGAACAACCATTTAAATAAGGATTAATGATGAAAATTACTTTTATATGCACTGCCTATGAGATAATCACTGGAATATAGTCTGTTGAATGTTTGCAGTTTAAATACAGTAGCCCAATGTTCATATGTTCACAAAATAAATCATATTAAAATGGAAATAAAAAAACAACTTTATCTTGGATTGTATGGAGCGAGATGAAGTGAGGAAAAGCAGAGAGAATGAGAGTGACGTCCTTTTCTTGAACCAAATAACTGACACACACTAAGTGACATCCATGATCTTACATTATAAACAACTGTTGGTTTTATTCCAGAAATAATATATGTTTACATCTTAACAATTGATCACCTTGTTCTGAAGCTTTAGCTCAAACTCCTATTTATTTAATTTTTTTTTTAAACTAATCGCTTTTATGCAACTGTTGATTGTATTTTATATCCGAGTTCAGACAGCTGAGTAAAACTGAAGGTGGAAAGAAGAGAGTGGAAGCTCCAACGGGACGGCGTGAGGGAGGTCTGGAGAAAGATGGAAAACGTGTCAGCAGTCTGAGCAAATAATGGGGAGCAACCAGGAAACAGTCTAGGAGTAACACCTGTGCTGCTTGACTGGGTAAGTACACATCTTCAGATATGTCCACCCCCGGTTCAGTGGGCTGGCCCGCTACAATACTTCTCCTTCATAACGTTGACATCAAATTCAAGCATCTTTAACAGCCTGAAACTGTACATATCACATGTAGGAAGAAAACTGATGGTTACACAAGTTCTCCAGCACAGCTTACAATGAAGGTTCTAATTGTCAGAAAAGGTTGCCCTAATGTCATCAGTGTCTCGAGGGGAAATGAAAATGATGCAGTATACTGTATATATGACAATAGCCTGTTTATATGACCTGTTCCAAGACACAAACACAATTGTTGTTCTGGCAATTACGCTGCAGGGGAGGAAGTCATAGAGCTGGATTCAAGTCTGCCTAACCTGTATTTAATACACACTGCAATCTATACTGTCTTCAGTATAGATTGTTTAGTGTTTTTAATGTTTTGATTGAAGTACTTTGATCATCTTTAGCTTCTTTCTTATGATTTCATGATACAATAGGATATTTAAAGGAGTTACTACTTTTTGATGCGACAGTACAATCACTGCAGGTAAGGTTAACACTAGTAGATTTGTTCATGTATCTCCCTTTATTATCTCAACTTGTAATTTCCATGTAGTGAATGACTGACTCACCAGATGAAGGCTGAAGATGGAAGCCTGGCATTGGTCTCTTGTCTCCTGCAGCATCTCTTCCTTGGATTGGGGAGTCACTCAATCACCATTTGTTTGTGTTTGGTGATTTCTTTACTGACAATCGTCAATTTGATTAACTCTCAACTTTAAAGTCCCAACGAAATAAGGCCTCATTTACACCACTCGTATTTTCCTCCACTTAATCCAGAAGTTCTAGTCCCTTCAACCTTCTTCACGTTCAACCTTAACCGAAGACAAGGTTGGAAAAGTACTGGGTTATTCTCTAACAATAGGTTTTTAAAGTATGTTAAATCATCCAGTATCTAAAAGCCAAAAATATAAAAGTAACATTTAAGTAAGGCTGTCAAATATATGTAGTAAAATAGAGAATATTTTCTCTGAAGTTTTAGTGATAATTTGTCAATGTTATTAAACTGCTTAATTCCTCGTGGCAGTCATCAGGCGGTGTGGCCTACTCTGCAAGGTGTCCGCTCTCCAACAAGAGAGACCCTTGTCCAGCTGTTTACTGACGTTTGTCAGGCAGACAGACAGACAGACAGACAGGCAGGCAGACAGACAGGCAGACAGACAGACAGACAGACAGGCAGGCAGACAGGCAGGCAGACAGACAGACAGACAGACAGACAGACAGACAGGCAGGCAGACAGGCAGGCAGGCAGGCAGGCACACAGGCAGACAGATAATTTAAAGGCAGTTTTACTGTTCTACAAATTAGACAAGTTCACTAGTTTTGTTTAATTTAAAATCGTTATTATTGAAATGAATGTTAGGTCTTAAGTTGAGCTACATGACAGTCTGGAGAGGTAAATGATGGTATATTAGTGTAATGCTGCTTATGCTTCCACTCTGTCAGAAAACAGTAAAAAAAAATGTGTGTGTACTCTGTTAGATAAAAAAAAAAACTAACACTTTAGTAGCACTTTGATGGCACTAGAACAGAGCGACCTGTATATCCATTTCTTTATTTCCAAACTGTTCACTTCTTACACATGGCACTAATCTCACTTCATACATGAACAAAGCTGGTATGTTTATTTAGTTGGACCTTAAGTCGTATTTTAGATAATTAATGCAATTTATGATAATTGAGAACCAATTTTAACAGAAATTATGAGACATCCATCTGATGTCTTGTTGCTTGAGCGTAACCATCCACATGTGTTTAGGAGGAAACCACAATTACCCAAATCAGGTAATTTTGAACCTTACCCAAAATGTTCCTGCACATCCTCCTTTGGCAGATGCAACCGCATAGCTTGAAATATGACATAACTTTGGTGGGAGGTAGCAGGGAAAACTATTGTTAACATCTAATATTTGAGAGTGATAAAAGTTCTCTGACATTACCTGCATGGTGCAGTCAAATGACCAGGTGAAACAATTATCCCTTTTTTAAAAGCTGTTTTATTCAATATTTTATTAATCATATTTTTCAATTTATGTTGTCTGTGTATGCTATGCTAGAGTTCATACAAATTATGATTTTAATTTTCATTCTTTGTGCAGTTTTAATGTTAACTGTTTTAAACAAATTTTTTATTGCTGTTGCTGCTGCAATGTTTACATCTTCTACTTGCTTACTTTTGCTTTTCAATTGTTACTGTATGTTGTTCACGCTTATCATGGATTTTCATGTAGGAGGGAAAAAAATTAATACAGTAGCGTATTCAAGGTGAAATCAATCTAAACACCAATAAGACCAAGAGCCGAGGGTGGATCCTATAACCACATTTTATTATTTGGCTCATCAGAAAACAAAACCATCCTTCATGTTTCAATATTTGAAATGTCTAAGAGGTGTAGCAGAGGAGAATGATTTGATCGTGAACGAGACTAATCACCCATGCAGAAAATCTGTCATTTCTGACAAATATCTTGGTCTTACATTCTAATGAGAAAACTGATTTTGTCATGAGGCAAATTATATATTAAAAGTTTTCAGAGCATTAAGCAATGCTATCGTCTTTCTTATAAAACTGTAAATATGCAGTGGAAATAAAACATGTGCAGCCAGTTCAAGAAAAAAAACACAAGGACGGTCATTTAAAATGCCATTTATGTCACTGACTTTTCAAGAACCTAATACAAATGCATACACTTAATGTACATTTTCACCGCCTAGGACCACAGAGGCTACAGCCACTACTGCAATAAACATCACCACACGATTAGAAAAAAGTATCAGAAGTCGGCTTTCAAGCTTGGGAGGGGTCATGAAGAACCACAAACTCACACATGCTCACAGACTAGTTCTAACACATTCAAAGAGAGCATTCAGTATGTACACACACACACACACACACACACACACACACACACACACACACACAGAGCTTATATAATACAACATTAAAGGAGTGGCTGTAAAAAAGGCGTGTGGAGGAGGGAGTGTGTTACAGTTTACAGTATGTAAGGGAAAAGGGGAGACAGCCACCAAAGTGTACATAAAACATGTACATATTTTTTTTTACAATTAAGCCAACTTTACTTAATATAAATATTCTTCTTCCAAAAGTCAGTGCAGTGCCTTCTGCTCAGGCTTTACCTGGTCCTCATGCCCGGTCAACTTTACAGCCAGTCTGTGATAGACCTGGTCCACAAATCACTGTTTCCACTTCTCACATCAGTTGTGTCTCTGATCTCCCACCTTTCTCTACGGTTTGTGTGTATTTATGTTTTAGTTTTTTTTGCCACCCAGTACCTCAAAAGTCCAGCTGTGAAGTACAAGAGTTTGTGAGTTGGGTTTTTCTACCTATTAGCCAATAGAAAAAAAGATCAACAAATTTACAAGTGTCTATTGTGTGTTTTTTCTCCTGAAATCCCTTTTTTTTTTTTAAAGAAATAAGTTCATAGAAGAAGCAGCTCTACTGGATTCCCCTGAAGAGACACATCGCAAAGACCATGGCGAAGAGCTGAGGAAAATAGGAAAAATAAATCAGTAGAGCACAGAAAAAAGTCACACATTGTTTTTAACAAAATCATTTACGTAATGTTTCATAATCGGATTATGACTCATGTCAACATTATGTAATATTTCCCTTTGAAACTAGAACCCAGGATATTTGTCCTTGAGCTGTTGGTAAATGTCATATGTTGATGTCGCAAAATGTTGTAAAAACTCTTATAGGACATTCTAGTACAATTAAGACGTTCACAGTCCTAAATAATGCAACAAAGATTGTGACACTCCACATGTCTTGATTCAATTATTGCTTATTCTGAGTATGACCTTGTTCAGGTTAAGTTAATCAGTAAATGCTGTTGTGCTGTGACTCATTCAAACTTTTGCTTTAATCAGGCAAATAACAGAAAGTATGCATAGCTTTCTCCCTCAAAGGATTTATAACACAAGTAACATCCTTGTAATCATTATATACAGTTCACCTAAAACAAATTTAAAATGCCTTATTCAAACCATGGATGATCTCCATCAAATATCGGTTCCAGAAGAGAAACAGGAACATGAGAAGATAACATTCAATTTGATATGGATGAGAGCTTGACTTACACCACTATATGCATTTGACTGTAAAATGATACATATATGTGTGTTTATTATTTCATATTACTGACAGTATATTACAATACCAAAATAAAAACTCCATAATAATAACCATTTGTAAACAAAAACTGTGAAAGCTGCCCAGTTAAATCCTGTAACACCAAGTTTCACCACTAGGTGGAGAGCTTGCCCCACAAAGAGCTTTAAGAGAACGCCACACACAGAGAAATCTTGAGCCTAAGGCAGAATTCCTCATTTCGGAAATGAACATCCTCATTACTGGAAAGACCGAGAAAGCAGCACGTGTGATCTTTGCACCGTCATACCTCGATGGTCAGAACCACGATGGCGAGCGCTCCGGCCACATAGATGTACAGCTCAAAGTAGTCCACCACTGCGGAGTAACAACCCTGCGGGTGACACACAAACACACGGTGCTCAGCAGAGAATCAATGGGCTTTAAACTTGTAGAATTACAGAGACAATTAAAGTAACATCACAGCTTTAATTGAGTGAGCTTCGAACAAAAGGCCTGTGTTGAATGAGTGGGAAGCGGGGCCTCCAGCCTCACTGCCTTTTAATGAGGCTTCTTTGTGTGACTGACAGAGACACACATTGTGGATATCTCACATTGTTCTAGTGGCTTGAAAAACGACAGGTGGGGAGTGCACTAAAAAAGAAACATCCTAACAGTTTTCACAGTAATTACATTTCTCCCCGAGACTTTCTTTGGGCTGCTGTGGGTGTAGGTGTGTAACTGTGATGCAAACCTTATCTCACACATTCATTTGGCCCTTATCCTGCAGTTGTGCACACTCGTATGCTCAACCGCAATTCAAATTTACATATTTAGGTATACACACATCTGTAAAAATGTGCACACGTGATGCATACATACACTGGTAATCCACCCTTTATTACAAAGAAAGATGGTGTATGACAACCGAAAGGCTAATCACCCATGGAGGAGTCAGCTAGACCCTGGATGTCAACCCTCAACTGTCTCCTGCTCTAATTAAGCCTGGAGGTGGTTTGGCAGGAGGGAGAGAGATAGAGAGAGGGAGAGAGGGAGAGCAAGAGATAGAGAGAGAGAGGTTGACACAGTGGATGTCAGAAGTTACCTTGTTATTGCGGAACATCATATTGCCTGATAAGCACTGCTCCTGGCTGATATAGGCCACCTCCCCGGTCTGACTGGAACGCTGGCAGCAGGCTTCTGGCACCATATGATTTTGGTTGATCAGCCTGAACAGGCTGTCCTTAAAATCCTCTGGGCTGTTCACCCCACAGCAGTCAAACTGAAGAGAAGCAGAGAGGAGAGAATAGGAGAAGATCACCTCACAGTTGTCAAACTCAGGAGAGGAGAGACTGGGGGGAATCCACCATTATTGCAGAGCTGCATTGCAATGCAGTGGTTGGGAGTGATGCTTACAGCAAGAAGGATCAGAATTCAAACGCTGGTACCGTTCAGACCTGAGAGATCTGATCACAAGTGGTCAGTGTTAAGTACGTTTGTTTACAACTGGCTTTAAATATGCATCCTGAGCAAGTCTCCTGTGACCAACTGTGATCTGATCCCACTTCCTCACTATATGTGCAAATGTTTGGATCATTGTGAAACCGCAGCAGGTGAGAAGGCGTCAGGTGAGGAGGTGGTCGTTCTTATGTGGGAGAGGCGGTGGTCTAGTGGCAGAAACTTGGACTATGGGCAGAGAAGGTCTCTGGTTCGTCTCTGAGAGACAACAAAAAGACGAACCTGGATTGACCTGTCCAAATCTCTGTTCAGACCTGAAGTTAACGCTGACAACTTGATCAGATCTCTCAGGAGGGATTTTTATTTGTTACGACAGAAAGGCCCCAGTCTTCCTGTGTGCAGGCGTTAGCGTGGTCTCCCTGCGTTGGTTTTCTCCAGGTACCCCGGCTTCAGTCCAGGGACATGTAGTTAAGGATTAATGAAGAGACTATAAATTGCCAGTAGGTGTGAGTGTGAATTGTTTATTGTCTCTACATGTAAGCCTTGCGAGAGACTGAAGGCCTAATTATAGTCCTGCGACTGCAACCGCGGAAGGCCACGCAGCTGCATCGACGGATCCGTTTTGGTTTATGCTTCCTAAACGTGTTGCGCGTGTTGCAACGCAATTCACCGGCAGAACACTAGGTGGAGTAACTTTTTTTTTCGAAAACAAAACACACAAAGAAGAGACGTCTTCTTCTTCGTCGAATGTTTATTTACATCGCCACTCCGGCTCCTCATAGCCTATTTCTGGCGGACAAATCGGCCAGTCAGTGACGGGTTATATAAGTGGTCTTACTTTCGGATCTCTTCTGCCAAGTGCTATTCTATTTGGTCCATATTCGTTCTTCTAAATCTCCCGTGATTTCCGCATATTGTGGGGCATGAAACCGGAAACTAGACTCCGGACGGGATGTAGTCAGCCGACCAATCACAAGCCTTGCGGGCTGCGTGAGGCTCGCGTCGTTTTGTCGTATAGTTAGAAAAATTGGCGGACGCACGCAAGCCGCCAGAGGGCTCGAAAGGGGCGTGTTGCGTGTCTTGCGTGCATGCGTGCGTCCGTGCAACACGAGTATAATTTGGCCTTGACCTGTCCAGCTTTCACCCCCCCTCCCCCCCCCCCCCCCACGCCTGTCGCCCAGTGTCAGCTGGAATAGTCCCCAGCCCCTCACTGACCCTTAAAGTATCAACCACCTAACTAATGGATGGACCCTTATTGCTGAGTGCCTTTTTGTGCACTGGCCTGTGTTCCACTGTGTGTGCGCAACAATCCAGAAGATTGACCTAAATGTCTGGGATTTTATCTATAAAATATATCCCCTCCACGCCAGCCTCAACAACTATGGTGAGTGAGCTCTTCGCCGTGTGTGCTGCGGCCTTACTGTAGACATGATGGCGTTCCATGTGGAGGTGAAGACGTCAGTGTTGTTGTAGCCCTGATAATGTCTCTTCAGCTCCTTGGTGAAGTACTCCCTGGTCAGCTACAGCAACAGACAGAAAGAGGTTAGTGTCACCATCAAAATTATATCTGTTTCTTTTAAAGTCGGAGCACATCACTGGGACACGAGGGCTCTGTGTCACTTTAATGATAGACTGCTACATCTGAGAAAACTGTAGTATGAAGCCTTTTTGTCAGCGGTCAACCTGGATAATGCAAATGCCAGGTTTTGGAAGGGCAATAAAGACACAAGGACATTTCTGCTTCTGTTGAATCAATTCTGATCCTTTTTTAAACCAGGACATCCTGTCTGACAATGTTATCAGAATATGGAGCAGTCTAATCTCTCTTTCACATTAAAATCAGCCGGCATACCAGTGGTTTTTAAATGTGAGGAAACCCATTAAAAAAGTCTATAGACTCAGAAGAGGAGTTTGCCTTGTCGGCTTTTTGTTCCCCCTTGAGTTTGACGTCAAGAACGCACACAAGCGTTCTAACGGCTGTCTAAGCACCGATGCTCGCAAGTTCAATACACGTCGTAACGTCATACAGAAAAAGTGCAAGCTCAACGTCTAGACGAAATAAGAAGAAACTTGAAAAATTAGCACTTTCACCCAGGTGTCAAGTTTCCATTACAACCGATCTGAGATGATAAAAACCTGTCTCTACTGCAGAGCCATTTAACCCAGGACTGAATACCAATCGTATCCATTCCCATTGGAGACAAAAGCCAGATTAAAGGTTGTTTTTTTTTACCGATAAAGGGGCTTCAGAGTTGTTAAAGCAGAACGTGTCAAAATAAATACACAAGATTAAGATTTGAATCAGAAATGCCAGATTTAATGATTCTGATCCTCTGTGCCATGGACATATTTTAGTATTAAATATTGATGGCTGCTGATCAAAGTTGGAATAAATACTGTGGCAACTCACATGTTCCCGGAATATGAAGGCCAGGATGGCAGCAGCCAGCTCTGCTAAGAAGATGAGGAGGATGAGCATGAAGAACTGCAATCAAACAAAAAAAGGCACGAAAAAGGGAGAGTCAGACAAGGTGGACGAGTATCAGGAAAAACTGCATGTCAGTCACAAAAACAAAATCACACTCTGGCTGTGGAGGCTTCACTCAGCATTAACTATGTATGAGGCTTGAGGCACGAAGGCAAATAGGGGAGCGCTTTGCTCTTTAGACTTTCTGTTTCAAGCATGACAGTCCAAAAAACTGACAGACGGAATAATCAACACAAATGCACAAAAACAAGATCAGTAACAGGAAGCGGTTCCAATTTGTCGGCCAACTCACAAAGAGGAGCAGACACTTGTTTTCGCGGATGGCTCCGCAGCAGCCCAGGAAGCCCAGGAGAAACAGCATGCCTCCCATGCCCAGGATGATGTAGACGCCGGTGAATAACAGCGGATTGGCTGCCACGATTTCCCTGAACCCTGTGGGGTCCACCAGTACCCACACTCCCACTCCCAGGAGGAACGAGCCCCCTAACTGATGGAGAGAAAGAAGATGCCTGTTAGGCCGAAACAGAAACTGGCTGCATTTTAGAAATTAATAGGAACTCAAAGGATCGCTGGGCGTCCCCAGTGGCTCATGAAACATTCAACAAGATGTCGTATGATGGGATAAATAAAGTTGTGCTTATCTTAATAAGGACAAGATAGGAAATGTGAGAGTGAGGTGAGAGCAGAGATAAGAGGCTGGGTATCTGCACAGCCACAATGGGGTGGGGGTGGTCGGGTGGAGATATCAACTCTGCTTCAACTAACCCCCCAACCTGCTAAAGCACGGCAGTCTCAATCCTCTCCCGTCCTCCCTTTCATCTGCAGCCACTGTGGGGTGACTTATGTAATTAGGAAAAGAAGGTATTGAGGAAGGGGGGGGGGGTACCACAATCCCCTCCTTCCTGTCACAGAAAGACCTGGACTCCTCTAAATGAACATCAGCTCAGGGGAAGAGGCCGTGCTATGAGGACAGGAGAGAGACATTTTGAAAGCTCATTCATTGGGTTTGACAAAAAATTCTGTCCTGTTACATTATTGTGAAATGGACACAGAAACTCTAAAGGACGGGAAAGTGAACCAGTGGTTTTTACTGAGCGATGCTAACGGCCGGGTTCGTTCTTTGCTCTGCTGGATGCATTATTACCTCCCTCTTGAACTACTGCATCCGAGCTCAGTCTCTAACTGGTCTGGTTGAGCTTAATAAAGCAGGAAAAGAGACAAACCGTCTTCACTCCGACCCCCCCCCCCCCCCCCAGACTAACAGGATTACCCTTGATTGTCTGATCAAGACTGATAAAGTCAGGTGCCAGTCACAAACTCCACATGGCACAGGGAGCCTCAGATGTGTGTCAGCACACTGAAATCTAATCAAAAGAGAATTTGATAGAATCAAGATTGCCTCCGTCTAATGAAATGCAAATGTGGCTCCATTAGTCGGTGGCGCAGGGGGGCAGCCGGAGACCCATCTCAAATCATTAGGCTGACACTAACTTCAGAGATGGCAGAATCAAGTGACTTCGAGGGGAGCCCTGAGAAATACTTACGAAGATGAGGAAGTTGAAGACAAACATGAGGTACTTGATGCAGCTGAGACAGTCCCCCTCCATGGTCGTCCCGCGCGCCGAAGCCTCTCCCTGCCCCTGGGAGGAAACAGAAAAACGTCATAGTTAGTGAATCCAGCTCACCGGACTCTGGTTCTCCTGCACTGGAGAAGGCGTTTCGATGAAAACTGCAGAGGAAATAAAACTCTGCAAAAAAAAACACCTGCTCACATTTTAATGAGTTCTGCCAGTCAAACCTCCAATACACACACACACACACACACACACACACACACGCCGTTCAATTCATTCAGCCCAATTCCAGCAGTAAATCCTCATATTATCCCCTCAGACGCAGCGTGCCACGTATAAGTTCTCAACAATCCCTGAGTAACTACAGCGTCGGAAAGACAGATTCTTTATCCTCACTTCTTATCTTTGGACAGATGGGTGATCTCAGAGCATTTTAAAGATACGGCTTCATGTGCATTAACTGTGGACGCATGGCCTTTACTGAGAAGTTCCTTCTTCTTAATGTAATGAGACGCAGGAGCCCTCTGCTCCCATCAGGCAGCTCTCTATCTGACATAAACACACTTTACCTGATGAAAGGCCCGCCCTGGAAGCACTCCTGCTTAATGAAGACTGCCTCCCTCGCATTAGGAGACAACACAGGTGTCTCCTGTATCCCTGACCCTGTGTACCTCTATATCTGAGGCACCACAAAGCCTTCACAGAAGCATTTTGTTTAACATTTTAATCCAACAAGCTGCAGATATATATATATATATTAAAAAAAAACATTCTCCATCTCAGGATTTATCTCTCCACATTCTGCACAGGCTGAAGTGGAAAACATCTGTGGGGGCAGCTATAATTGCAGTCTCGGGGAAAGAAGAAAATTAATTATTTGGCAGAAATGAACCAGCACTCTTTGCTTTATAGTGTGATTATTAATTTGCTCTCCCATAGTGATAGCCGGGACTGAGAATGGGTAAGCAAGATTCAAAAGTGATTTAGATTCACACGACGAGGCAACACCTCCAAACTGGAAAAGAAAAGTTAAACGCTTTTCTTTCACGTCTTTTGTCTGGACTCTGCTGCACGTCCGTCAGAGGTAATCTTCTAATCTTCAGGCAGTCTCTCCGCTGCGTGATGCCTGTCAGGCGGCTCCTCTGGGTGATCTCTCTGCTTCTCCGAGGCAGTGGTGAAACCCAGGTTAGGATTGACGCCGGCTTTGATTCCCGTCCGTCTCTGCTGTCGCTCAAAGGGGATTCAGCCTTGACCCCTTCACCCTGACTGCACACAATCGAGTCAGGTGAAATAAACCGTGAACTCGCTGACGCCAAGTGCGTATTTGACACAGAAATAAAGGCAATAACTTATCCCTGTCTTCTGATGTTTTTCACCCTGCTCTTAATTTCTTTAGCTTTTTCCCCACCTCACTGTAGACTTGGGTAAGTTGCTGTGACAATAAAATTGAACAATACTAGAGATGTGAAGGCAGCCTTTGTCTGCCGTGGGAGCGAGCTAATGCAGAATGAGAACTTTTCCTCCCCTTGCCAGCCCAGGGGCTTAGTATTCCTTTTCCTCTCCTCCTTTTCCTCCCCAGACCCGGTGAAATTGATTTAGAGCTATGGTTAAACACTGCCTCTAAATCATAATGATATGCTTGGGTATTGATCAGCCTCCGAGTGGTGCTCTGAGAGCGGCCCCGAAAGCCTCAACGCCCGAGATGGGTTTTAATTAACCCCTCCCTTGCCTGAGCCTCACTGGCCTAATGAGGGCACAGGAGGTCTTAATTGAGATTTGCATACATTACAGTCTCATAGAAAAGCTTCGGGAAAAGGGTTTCTCATCACCCTGTGCTCTGCGCTGTCAGTCCCGAGCCCCGATGAAGAGCTGTATTTATTGGAGCAGAGGATAAGGAGGTGGAATGATGATGGGGGGAGGAAAAAGGGGTGGGTTGGAAAAACTCTCTGGTCTCGGCTCACGCTCATTCTCCAAACAAAATGTCTGATATCTCTTCCAGCTTTGCCCTTTTTTCTCTTTTTTTTTTGGGACTCTTCTCTCAAGTCTCAGGGGTCAAAGCAGCTGTCAGATCTGCAGCCAAATTTCTTCCATGCATTAAAATACATTGGGGTGCGTATGAATAAATTGGACTGTGCAGGCCTGCGAATAACCAATAAGCAGCAATCGTATAAATCAAAGTGCCACAGAAACCCCAGAGAAAGTGCAGCGTAAACAAACCGGCCTTTCCCATGACTCCCTTGGGATCACAGTTCTTCATCGATCACAGCCCAGTCGTGGAGATCAGACCACTAAGGGCTCTGTGAATAGTCTGCATAGTACATTAGCATAGGGGGGGGAAACGTGGTTCACGCCCCGGGAGCCGCAAGTTTACAACAACGTCGACAAATTGCCTCCAGATTTACAGGCAGATCCTCCTCAGGTGTGTGCAGCCTGCCAGGATGAGGACTAGGGTGATACTGTGTTTGGACAGAGGAGCAAACAACGTGACACATCGAGCGGCGAGCGGTTTTCCTCGCAGCGATGTGTGTCATGTTTGTGTATGCCTGCTCTCACTGCAGACAATGTGTTTGCAGACAGGAAATAATGTATGTATGGCCTCAATCTGACAATCTAAGTGGCAGGCGGTGCCCCGAGGTACTCGATAAATGCCAGCTCCATCCACGTCGGCGGCGGGGTCTCCCGCTGCTGACATCACAAAATGCCATGCAGCCCTGTTTAGTCTCGCTGAAGTCGGATCCATAGCCAGCTCTGGACCGCGGAGCCTGGCATGGTTATTTGATAGCAGATTAATGAGAACTGATGCTAACTCAACTCCACAGTGCCAACAGAAGCCGGAGCCCTGTAATGAGGGCAAACCCAGTCTGACCTACATTCTTCTCTGTGCGAGGAGGAGGAATTCTGAGACACTGCTACAGGCCTTGTTTTACCCACCACGCTTCACTCAGAAAACCAGAGGTCTGTTTGGCCAACATCTACACAACCAACCGTGATGGCCATGTCAACCCACTGTAATTAAAAGATAAGGAAGACATAGGCCCACATTGACAACGCTCCATATCGGAATAGCGCACCCTTGGGTGGTTCTCCTTGAAGTTGACACTTTCGGCACGATTAATGAAGTGAGCCTATATTCCCCCTGCTCCAGCGCCTGGACAAATCGAATAACCCGACAAGGACACCCCTCCACACCCCCAGTACCAGCCAGTTCACCTCATCTTGAGCGTGAGCCTGCATAACAAATATCCATTAATACCCAAACCCCGGTGAGATTATAAGAGCTGCAGCTTGACCCCTTTAAATGTCATTGACCCCCTAAATGATCGTGTGTAATTGAACCCTGGGGACGGAGCAAATCATCCTCCGACTCCCTGACGCAGCTGGGGCAGGTGGGTTTTTCCGGCTACTGTATGCCACTCTCAAGCTCTCTCCAGAGTGGGCTAATACTCCCCGGCGGTGACACTGAGCGACCACGCGTGTGCCACATCACCTTTTATCTCAATTAAAAACCCATTTTCATGTTTCTCCATGAATTTCTAAATCAGCCACAGCATAACAAACACCCCAAAATACCAAATAAGGACGGGCTAATGTGGCAGCGAGCGAGGCTCCCCTGAGGGACACCATGTCCCTTAATGAACCTCCAATTAGGAGCGAATGAGCCCGGGGCTGTGCTGCCACACTGAGGAGCTTTGAAATGTACTTAATGCTAACCAGCTATAGCAGAGTACGCTGCTTTAGAGGGCGTACACCTCGCAGACAACAGGGAACAACCCCAGAGAGACGGTGCATGAAAGTAGCTCAAAGGCGAACCAGTACATGAGTGTGTGGGTGTAGCTCCCGCAGAGAGCAGAGCATCCGAACTCAGGCGGGTTGGGGAAGTTCAGGAAACTGTAACGTATGTGTTGTATGGACGTATGAGCAATTGTTGTGAGGGTCCTATTGCAGCCTGGCCTCTTTTCCACTGGACCAAAAACACACCAACATCTGGCTTCTGTCTGCAATGAGAATGTAGACACAGGTTTCTATCTGCTCCGATTGTCAGTAATGGAAACATGACACCCGGCTGAACACGCAAATTTGGCAAGACGGCGAGGTGAGAGAGCGTTTGTGGGACGAACCAGGGGAAAACACTGACAGAAAAATAAACTCCTCTACTTTCAAAGCAAAAGGACACGATTGCCTTTTTTTACCCAGGTTTAAAAAAAGCTCTGTATAGCCACTAATTTCGGTGTAAAAGAGGTATTAGAACCTCTGGAGGAGACAAACAAGTTCTCTCTCCCCTCAGGCAAACTCAGCTTAATGAGTTTTTTTACCGTACACTCGTAGGATTGATGAACATTACCAGCGTCCGCACATTACAGGCATTGTTAGTTTCGCAAAAACAAAAAAAGAGAAAAATAAGCAGACCTTCACTGATTAATCTGCTTTGCCTCGCAAAGCCATTCATCATTTAAACGCATTGTCCCAATATATGTGCTGTGAACCCCCCCCCCCCCCCCCCCATTTGGTAAATGAGATAGTGTGAATCCCTCTGACCAGGCAGCTGACACACTCCTGAACAACAGGCTGATTAACTCTGGAGAAGGCTCCCGGAATGAACAAATGCACAGTCAGAGACGCACTGACCATGTGTTGTCAACAGCACCGCAGGCCACATTCTTGACATCCCGACTGGGCACACATCCAGCTGCTGGTTCAGTATGAACAGTTGCTCACACTCCGACAGTGAAATCGATTCCGCAGTTCCTTATGCAAGAGGCACGGGAGGCAGGGGGGCACTGGCATCTTCAAACTCAAGCGAGAGGACATGCGATTGAGATGAGGAGATTTTTGGGGGTTATTTTGAACAACCCTGTGTGTGTGTGTGTGTGTGTGTGTGTGTGTGTGTGTGTGTGATCCACGCCCTCTCAAAGCAGAGATCCTCCCTTAATTGTGTCAGCACCTCTATCTGGCCGAGTGAAGATACAAACTGGCTGCACAGAGCCGGATCAATACCAGGCCCAGGCACATGGTCAATGATGCATTGATCCCCCGGAGTTCCAGCTCTCAGTGCGCTACTTGTCTGCTAGTGAGGGCATGAGGCAGCAGCAACACAATGACCACATAAACACTTCTTCCCAGACGCCTGTTAAGACTCAGCTCGGGCTTTTCCCACGGGGCGCTTCAGTGGATGACACATTGCTTTTCACAAAATTGAGTTACATCTCGATTCAAAACTAAATGCTTGGTAATTGCTGTGGTGACAACAGGGGCAGAATTATTTCCTAACATTTTTCACTTTTCTAGTTCTGCCCGATGGTCATATTCTTCCTTCAGTTCAGTTCCTCTAATCTCAGCCAAAATCGTATTGTTATGTCAGAGTCACGAGAATCAATTTCAGTTCCTTGTTTTTCAAAAAACTGCTGAAAAATCCAATCAATAACCTCCCCAACATCGCTCTGACCAACGTTTGACCCTCAGGCTAGAGACCATTGAAATGTAGGCTCGGTTTTAAATGTCGGTTGAGTCGAGGTTGCTGTAGCTGTGAAATCTCCATATAAAGAGCGTTTACATCACAGATGGCCTAGAAATAAACAAAAGGGAGATCTGAGGAAAGACAACACTTTCAGCCTCAGGGGGAGAAACACAAGTACACCCAACTCACATGGACACACGAGTGTGCACTAAATTCTGATAAAAAAAAAACGGAAGAGAAAATTGGAAGAGATTCTAATTGAATTGTTGCCCTCTAATGGGTCAAATACGACATTTTGTGAAATCCATTGGGGAGTTTTGAGCACATGTTGGAATCTGTCCAGGCCTCCACTGAGGGCCTTGGTCTCCACGGCAACCCGGATATGGGGTAAGAGTGGCCTTTGTCTGCGGAGTGGTGTTTGGAATCTCCACTTAGCACTAGTTCCTGTTGGAAAACAAAGGGGAGCGGAGCCAGGCCCTTTACGACAGGGGGGCAGCCTGGCCAGCCATTTGTGTAATGAGCGATCACTCACACCCTGTAGCAAGGCCATATGTTAGTTAGCATACAGCCAGTCCCCCTATGTAGAGGAGCAGAGAACTGGTTTATCACTTACTGACTTACTTACTGTTACAACACACACACACTTGTCACTTTAAAGTAGGGAGGACACTCATAAATAAAATGCATTCCCTAACCCATTATCATAACCTTAACCAATTGCGTAAGCCTAACCTAAACCTAATTCTAACCCTAACCCTAAAACTAAGTCTTAACACTCAAACAATCCTTTGAGGACCAGTGATGGTTTCGTCACAATGATGGTTTTGAAACAAAATGTCCCCTCAGAACTACAGAAAGACATGTGAACCTTCACCTTCACACACTCAGCAAACAGCAATAACAACAGTATAACCAGTCTCAAGAGACTTTGTTCTGCAGGCCACAGTTACCATGATTATGCAAAAACTACTCAATAGATTTCCATGAAATAATGTGTGTGTGTGTGGGGGGGTTGGGCATGACCCAAGGATGAACTTCTTACATTTTGGAGAATATAAATCAGGGAGCGCATCTGGGAATTCTCTTTTCACTTTCTTTAACATGGGGGGATAGGGCGTTGGCCTTCTAGTTTCGAAAACAAAAGGTAAACCGCCTTTGTGTGTATTTATCAAAAAACGTTGAAGTTAATTCCGGTTTATTACGCCCTAGGTCCTATTTGTATCTATCTCAATTCAGTATCACACAATCTTACCCTGCGGAGGGAATTTCCTCAGTTGCTGCTGTAGATGTAAAGATTTCCATTCCCCTCTCATGAGTGCATTTTGCCTACTTCTTTTTCTAAGATCCAAAAAAGTTATGAAATTCGTTCTCAACTTCGGAGCCAACATGAACAAGAGCTGGGCAAAATCTCAAATGTTCAATCTGCTGAAGAAGATTTAAAACGATCAAGAGCTATAGAACAGAGAATAGACAGAACATGTGGTGAGACGGAGGCCCTGATTAAGAAGATTAATCTTGCTTGATCTGATCAGAAGTGGACGGTTCTAACTACAGGTGTGAGTGCACTCGAGACGCACTGAGGACGCACTGAGATCAGATGTCACTGACCACATTCTGAGGTGGTCTGGGCCACATATGGCCACATTCCTTTGGCAGTGTGGACGGAAATGTGTCCTGGGGCACGGTGAACCAATGTCTGCACAACGGAATGAGTCTGTGTAAGAGGAAACATTTACGAAGCTCATTCAGGATTCTCAGATCGTGTATAATCTGCTTTTTCCACAGCATCTGAAATTCTCAAAAAGCCCACAGATTAAGGGAGGGACATTAGAGGAGTAAATCCAACTATCTAGAGCTTTTTGGTTGCCTGGAACACACCGTGGAGAAGATCCAGTTGAATCGTTCATTTCTGTCAGTTTAGGCACATGGAGTCTGTTGTGGCCTCCTGCCGGTTTAACAACTACAACACATTAGTTCTGCTGATGTTCTTGTTTATTTGCATACCGAGGAGGGAAGTGAGATCCCATCACAAGAGGTCACTCGAGACACGTGTGGATGATTTGTCCACTACTTTCTTTAATTAAGCATTATGGGGCATCAACAAAAATGCTAATTCAATTTTATTTGAGGCTTAAACTGACAGTGAACACCCAACGTTTTGTATTATGTCAGTCTGTAAACTGTACTGGATTTGGTTAATACTTGACAGATAATAATGTAAATGTTTCTTATTTTCTCCAAATATCTTGTTTGTTTTTGAAAAAACAACTGGACATAAGGGGACTGTTGGGCCTCGGTGGAGGTGTGCACTCTACTAAGTGCCATTCTAGTAAAAACTAAAACTGGTACGGTTGTCTTATTGTTTGTGTTTCTTAAACAATCTGGCCTGTTTTATTTTGTCAATAATATAATGTTCACAGGTCTCAGTATTTAATTAGTTACTTACAATCTTATTATCATAATGAAAACTCACAAAGCAAGACCCAAACTCTAATAAACCAGTTCTATTCTAGACAATAGTTCGAAAATTGAGAATGGCTCTAGAATATAATCGTACATGTCATTTGCAAGTGTATATTTGTCTGGTCGGCTGCTTTTGCGGTTATGTGCTTTGACTGATTACAGCTGACGTGTCTGACTCCAAACTCCCCTTTAACCTCTCAATCTATACATGTCTGCTGCTCGGCCGTGTCTGGAATACTAATGCTACGAAACGCCAATGAAAATCAGAAGCCAACAAAGCCCAGTGCCGGGCCTGCTGTGTCGGTAAAGGAACAAAAGCACTTGTCTGCCCCTTTGCCGAACCAGCTCCACGCACCGTGCAGCTCCGCGCCTCCCGCGTTGACAGTGACAATGGCTTTGCACCTGTGCTGTCAGCATCTTACTGAAAAGAGTCTGTCAACAAGCTCTTTCGGCCATTTCTCTCACTGATTTAACACGTGTCCGCCGGTGCAGAATCACGGCTGCATTCGGTGGAAATCACTCTCGGCAACTCCCCCCACGTTACAGATGCGCAGGGAAAACTGAGGGTAAAAAATACATTTCACAGAGGAATACGTGCTGCAGATACATGTTTTTTTCTTTAATCCGAAGCCCTGTGTGCTTGGATGGAATGACATACCATCTGTATCTGCTGGTGCCTCCCCTTTGTTCAGACGGAGCTGATGACTTCTCTCTGTTTTCTCTCCTCTCCTGTTTTCATGGGCTGTTGGACAGAAGCACAAGGGAAGAAGAAGCAGAGGTCAGGACTGAGCTAATGAGGTAGAAAAAAACAAAACAGTGAGGCACCGGCGAGGAGAAAGAAAAGTGGCACATTTGTGATGGTATGAGTAATTCGTTTAAGCAGAATAAGAGTGGGTGCGAGAAAAGCACAGAAAATAATATTGTAGGACACTTAAAATGACAGAGTTGGCATTTATTATGCATGAAGCGCTCGCTCCCAGCAGTGAGCTAATGTAAGACTGCAACAGCGTTTTATCTTTGTGAATATTTCACTTCGCGGCTGGAAGGCAAAATGCACAAGGACAGAATAAAGACGGGCCCGTGTGCTGCAGGTACCATGTGAAACCTAAAGAAGCTTTGAAGAATGTGTGTGTCCCTTCTCGCACAGCTAATTATCATTTATTAGAAGCTGCAAAACACCGGCCTCCTCATACAGCTACTGACGTGACCTTGATGAGCATCTGAACTCATGCATTATTCACTTGAAGCAGACTCCCTTGCTTTCTTACCATACCTACTGGCCTGTAATAAACATCTCCAACCGAGGGTGTCTAATAAGCATAAAAGCCTGAAAACTTTTTCGCCACTTTTCGCCACTTTTCAGCTGGAAGTGTCTTCCAGCTGAAAATAGCCGCGTCGCAATAACAGCCAATTAAACCGCTGGTGTTCCAGCTTCTATACGTGCAAAAATAGTAAGCAGATCAGTTTTGACTGACAATACTTGGGAGCCGGTTTCAAAGCACTGGCACTGACAACCGCCGCATCAAAATGTGGCGAGGGCTGTCTACGGAGGCATGAACAATATGCAGCTCCTGCCACGATGCATGGCAAACTACAGGCTGGCTTTTCTCTGCCGTGGATGGAGAATGTCTCAGGAGTATTCTGGCTGATGGAGCCGCCCGCACCATCGCGCCGACACACCATATTGCCAGCAGACATCAGATTCACAGGGACGATGAGGCCGACCGACAGCGGTAGCCGCACACCCTCCCTCCCCCACACAGAATACACAGCGCTGATTATATCTAGAGGAAAGGCAATCAAAGTCCGAGTGAGGAAACTGGAGGAAAAAAAAAATTGTAGAAGTGGAGAGATGCACTGGAATGATACCCTCCCTTATCTCACAGCCTTGAATTCAGACACTGCAGAGAACATGCGCAGGGGAATCAATAACATCTTCACAGTGGCTGCACACGCTAGTGAGCAGACCCACGCGCAGCTCAGTGAAGAAGTCATTTACTTTACATATTCTCCATATGGCCGGGTGAACACATCCCAGGCAAAGTACAAGACTGCAACAGCCTTTAATTTAGAGTCAGTCAGGAACAACAGCAGCGTCATCATATCTGTGATCCGGTGCTGAGCGGCGAAGTGGTCCCGTTTGATCCTGAAGCCTGGTTAGAGGGCTGTTAGCCGGCGGAGAGCCACAGAGCTGAGGGTCTGCATTATGTTTTGGTTTCCATGGAGCTCTTTTCACGGGGAAAAAAGCGGTGCGCCCAATAGGATGGCACAGCCTCATTGAATCAGTTATGGGGGCTGAGGAGAGACGTCAGCGCCGACGGCTGAGAAGGCACAACAATAGGACAAACGCTCGAGGGGGACTGGAAAGGCCAGGCCACTGAGGGTCCAACAAAGCGGGGGAGCGACTCAACACTAGAGAAAAGGTTTCATCTACATCCACTCAGCGGCTTCGGCTTTTAAATGAATCTCTCTCTCGCCAACTTGTCGTTGACATTTAAGCCCACGAGCATTGTGGGCAATTTAAACATCAATGCAGCCTCTCAATGATTAGCCTCTGCTGATATTTCAGGCTCTGACAATATTATTGCATCACTAACATCCATCCACTATGCAAGAGAGTAGCTCATTACAAATGATGCCCTTCTACTAACAGGATGTACAGTTCAATTCACAATAGAGACAGCGGAGGAAACTGCAGCCGCCATAAAGCAATGAGAGGTATGGAAGGCGCCAGTACACTCCAACAGAGGGTTCCTGTCCAATGAGTGGATTCATCCATATGTGTTATTTAAAAATGCATCCCTGTTGCCGTGTTTCCCTTTGCAGTCCACACTACTCTTTCCCAGCACCGAAAACTGAGAACTGAAAAACACCACCGGCCTCATGTTAGTTTGGAAACTCCAGGTCTTCTTTCGTTTCCTGATGCAAAACTTTACTTTCAGTCGAGCCTTTTTAAGAGGTGAACTCTTCACCTACATTTTTTCAGACTTTGCTTCTCACACATGAGGAACGAGGAAAGAGAATTTCCCATCAGACGCGTTCGGCGTATCCATTTCTCTGCTGAATTCACGTCATCATTTAAAGCACACAACGACCATCTTTCAAACGTCTTTTGAAAACTTCATATCCATCTTCTATTTGTATGGCATCAGGAGATATGTGTATTGTTTCATCAACACGCCCACACGCTTGCTATGGATTTTACGGACATTATCCTGCTGTAAGCTCACATGAGCTCACTCTGACATTGTACTTGGAGGCTGGCAGGAAAAGCTCAGGAAAATGTAGGGGAGCAACTGACATTTGCTTTCTCACATGCAACCCCTCGGGGAAAATGTCAGTAAGTTCATTGTCTGAAAGCAAGTGAGGTGTGAGCCAGACTGCTTGTGCCACCACCATTTCTCCGTGCCTTCGTCTGTTTCCGTTCACCACAGGTTTAACACGTTTTCCTGTTATCGAAATAACAGGTAAGATTCAAGTCTATACGGTATATGTGTAGGCTAGAGGGACTCATTTGTGTTCCATAAGTCACCTCATCCTGCCATTGAGACGGGCAACCTTGGCTACAATGTCAGAGGTCACAAAACAGCAGGTAGTCTGACCAGCGACACTTCCTCTGGGGACAGGAAGGGGACAGGAAAACGAGGGAGGAAGTGACCATTCCTCCATCTACATCTCGCAGCTGGGTGTGACCTCAATTTCTCAGCAGCGTTGACGGGAAGCAAACATCTGAGATTTAGAGACAACTCAATATTTACATAGCATAACCTATGAGGCCTTCAAAGCTCTGTATCAAACAGACATAAACACAGTTAATAAAAGGAAAAAAAATCCACAGCTCCGGATGTCAGCGCTGCTCTCTGATCTGCAGCCAGCGTCTGACAGATTCCATATACATCAAGTTCTAATATTCTAAAGATGAGAACGAGGGCAATTGCCAGCTGCCATATATCTCCCCAGCTTCCGCTTTAATGAGGGCAATGCTGCGGCAGAATTATCGCCTCATCCCATTTGGATTTATTGATCTCCCAGTGTGAGTCAACCATCAGAGATAAAGATAAACTACCACGATGGAGAAACAATCCCAGCTCTGATCAGAGGGCAACGCACAGCTAATCACTCAACTCTCCTCTCCTCTCTCTGGTCACAGCCAAGCCACGGTTTTTCTTTGTTCTGCACGCCACAGTAGGGACACTCTATATTCGCTCATTTGAAATACACAATTATTCCGGCATAAAAAAACGCAGATGGAACTCATTACGCAGTCCCCTATTTTCTCGGTGTTAAATGTTTCGCGCTAGATAGACCCCTGATAGGAATGGAGCCCCTTGAAACCTGTTGGACGTGTGAAACTGTGATGCTGATGAAAGCTGACACTGTCCATCGCCTTGGTGAATCGGAGGCAAACATTGGCCAGGCCTCGTCTCTGTGCGGCAGGCTCCTCCGACAGCAGCCCTGCATCTCTCACCTCTGCAAACACGTCCAAATCAAAGAACAGGGCAAAGTGTCGGCGTTCACCGACTCTGTGAAACATCTGCAACCCGCTACTATAATTGCACAACACCGACGGCCCACTGGTGACACCTTAACGAAATACAGAAACACAACTACTTGTTGTTATTTTTTTTAACCCACGCCTGTCTAGATTTACTTGCTGCCTTGCACACCACCATACTTTCCCTCCACTTCCCAGGACCCCAAGGCTAGCCCCCTGTCTCAGAGGAGCCAGGGGCCGGGGGGCATCACTATGCCGCTTTGAAGTCGGGCGATTAAAGAGGAAAGACCTGTCGAATTGGGATGATGGGCCTAAGGTTGGGAGAGGGGGAGGATCAGCGCGAGGGACAGGAAAGGCTGTGAATACTGAGAGCTCAGGGCCCCACGGGACACAATTAAGAGCAAGGCTTTTTTAGCGAGGGTTACAAAAACACAGTGAGGATACCAGCAGAGCAGCCTTCCAAGCCAAGGTAAGAGTTCATTACTACACACACAGAGGGGGCTGGGGCTGTTAAACTCTCCCCAGTTTGTTCGCCAATGCCCCCGCCTTCAGGTTCAGTGAGCTGACTCGCCGCAGCATGATAACCACTTCTATCCCAGTTAAATCCTAAAGCCCAGTAAAGCTTGAGAATTGTGCAGCGCGCAGCTCACAGAGCCTCCAACTCAGACAGGAATTGAGATGAAGATCCAGGCAGCGAGCACAAAAAGTTTGTTTACGAGTCCTACGGCCTCAGGATGTTGAACTCAACAAAAAGAAACTGCTTATCCATTTTCAGACATGAAAACTGGAAAATGTCCAGAAAATTGGGTCTGGACATTTTCTGGAGTTTTTCTTCCATATGAAGAATCCAGCAGCAGATTGTTCAGGTCAGACTCGTTCACAATAACAGGGAAATTTGGGTTGGTATCTGGGCAGAGCGTGCAGGACCGAGGACATGACCTATAGATTGAACTCTGGAATTCACATGTTGTTGTTTTTTTGAGCACACTGACACTGCCGTTGGCCCTGATTGAAAAAAGCTATAGAATCTTGTTGTTTTTCTAAGTCGACATCTTCGCCGGCAGTTTTTAAATGCATGACATCTCTCTCTCATCCTGAGATATTTATATTCTCTCTTTTCTTCAAACTGTTAGAAACACATCATTTCCTGGACATTTTCCTGCTGTATTCTCACATGGGCTCACTCAGACGATTCCTGGACAATGTTAACAGGGGGGATGACAGAAAGAAAATCTATAAAATGTCACAAGATACTGAATAGGGAATTTTGTTCTCACATGCAGTCCCTCCTAAAACTTTTCAAAGAAATGTCCAGAGTTCAGTGCATGTCTGAGAGAAGCACTGGTTTGTTTACCAAAGTAGTGCAGTTATAGCATGCTACTACACCTTGAATACTTTGCGATCAGTGGCACGCTGCACTAAAACACATGGTATCCTGTTTAATATTTTCCACAGGACACTGAATATAGAAATACGTGGCCACTGTTGTCCTATAAGTCAAACCAGCCACTTTAACATGTGTTTGGAACACATCTGTTAACCATTTCTAGGGCCTCATTTCAGTTTGACTAAAGTACCACAGAGCAGCGGCTTGTTCTGTATATTTGTGGAAATCAGATTCTGTAGCAAAGAACACTCATTAGCACAAAGTCTTTAGCTGGAACATTAGCTGTTATTTTGGAGGATGTGTTCTGTGCCCTCACCTTGACCCTGCTGCCCGATACAGATTCATGAGGCTGTATAATGTGCTAAAAACAATGTGGTAAACGTCTCAATGCAGTTGAAGTGAAAACAATCCTTGCACAGTGTGACTTGATGCAAGTTATTCTCAAAATTAAAATTAGTGTAGGGCCTTTGAGTTTGTTTTTCTGACTTTTGCTTTAGGTTATCTCGTCCTCGCTCCATTGACATTTAACAACCGTCTGTACCAAACAGATATGCCAAAGAAAAAGAAAAAGTACAAACTGTATTATTATATAATATGGATAATTATATTGTCATTTCTAATAAAGAAAGTGTAATTGAAGCAACTCTTGGATTTCTGCCAAGTAGTTACAACATTGGTTCAGCCCAAACTCTGAGGCCCAGTGGGTCTGCTTCCAATCTCTGATGGATATCACTGCATACCTTTCTAACCACACCCGTAAACACTAACGACTACATTCATACACCAACACCGGTCTGAAACTCAACACGATGAGCGTAAGTATGTGTGATGGATTTATTCCAGTGCAAATATATTTATATATATATTTTGTATTTGGGCTTATTTGAGACAAAGAACTGTTTCCTAATATGTTCAAACACAGCAATGAAAAGGCTGGTTTGAATAAACAATAAACTTATTTTGTTCATGAGAACAAACATGGTGCTCATTCCGCACAAAGGTAAACAGAAAGAGAAAAATGGCTAGAGTGCTTCTTAGTTTATATCTGGTACTTATTTAATTTGCAATAGCCATGTCAACTGGTTTCATAATACATCTATGACAATCTCTGAAAACAATGTTGAACTAAGTGAGGAGGAAAAGAAAGGGGGGTGAAACTATGAATTCACACATTATCTTAGAGGTTCATGACCACCTTCGCTAAGACATTAACAATAACACATTAACTATGGCATTAGTTTAGTCTTGAACGCAATCCATGTGCACTGCTGGTGTGAATGGATTGCTGGTCTACGGTTTGCTGGTCTGCTCAACACCACTAAGCAGTCACTCGCTTTGAGACTTTGGAGGCAGTGGCTGATGTTCGCCTCCTTCCATTGGTCACTTTGAACAGCCCAGTCCCCAGCCAATCTCTGATATTCCTTCGTTTTTCTGCATCAATTTTAACCTTTAGGGTTCATATCACTGCTGTCGACACAAAAAGCCTATGTTATGTAGTATAGGCATTATTTACTCGTGCTTAGAGCTTTCAATAAGTGCCAGCTCAATGTGCCTTATTTTTCTCCAACTCCGACATTTCTCTGCCATTTTTACGAGGATTCCTACATTATGAAGGTTAAAAGATGAGAGATAAATATTAAATCATATTTATCAAACTGTAACACTTACAGCTGAATAACACAAGAATCGATATCACATCAAATCAAATATCTAATTAAAAATACATTTGACTGTTCACAGACCTTGAGATTACTCAGACAATATTTTTTGATCTTATACAGATGATTATGCACAGGCTAAAATAAATTACTGATAAGGTCAGTCTTATTTTCCCCTAATGAAAACAAATGCAACATTATACAACGTAAATAAAACGTTATTAGCATTAATGTGTTTTTCTCCACCTACACACTCAGGTAATGATGTGTGCAGCTGTAACTAGAGTAACATTAACAATAGCAGTACTCAACAGTCTAAAGGATGAGCAGACGTTTAACAGATCCAGTTTATCTCAAGTTAGATCAAATCAAATTAAGGTTTTCTTGAGCTTCTAAACCCCTGGTGGGAGCACGGAACAAGTTTTATATTGTTAATTATGTCAATTTCAGAACTATTAATGTTCGAGACACAATTTAAACTTAAGTAATGACTTTGTCCTTAATATGAGTTTAAATTCCAGTGAACTGAGAAGCAACCAAGGCAACAAACTCTTTGAGAGCGAAAACCTTCTTTGACTTCAGCTCAGCGGTGATTGTGCTCCGTCGAAACGGAAAGCAGAACGCTGTCACAGAGAATGAAAGCCAAGACACAAATATTGCACAAGCTGCATAGAAAATCGGAATGCAACAGCTTGTATAACAGCGTTCTCCCATGCAGGGCCATGTTAGCCTCTTTCCTTGTGGATCTGGTTGGGGGCTGCATACGGGAGCAGCAGGGCAGGTGTCCCACTGGGTTACAAGAGCTGGAAGCTTCGCATCTGGATCATTTCCTCCACCCACAGGCCCTCTAGGACGGGGACCTCCTCGTAAAGCTCCACATGTCCCAAAGAACCCCATATCCCTCTAAATGCTTCATCTGTGTCCGCCTGTATGCGGTGGCTGTGGTGATAGCAGGTAACAAGCTGTGACAACCGCACAACATCACAAGGAGGGAGGAAGCAGTGAAAATGACTCATGCTTTTTTGTTTCTCGCACGATCAAGCAGGCCTCGCGCTAATGGCCACAGAGCCTGGAAATGTGTTTCTGCATTAGGTGCAAAAACATGGTTTTTATCACTGGTGTTCCTCGGCAGAGCAGGGCGGGACAGATGCCAGGAGGATTACTGGAGCGGCGGAAGATGAAACCAGCATTAAGATGAATTCTCAGCTGTTTGAGTTCTGCCCCCCACCAAAAAAAAAAACAACAGGAAACACACCTTTCCACACTGGTTCACTCCAAACTTGTTACTGCCTGGACTAAGAGTTGGAAGATACTCTTTGAGGAGATATCCTGCTTCTGAGTGAGTCTCAAGAGAACGCCAAGAGGGACTGAAATGTGGAAAAAGGGGGTTGGACATTTTCCACGGTGCAATCTCGTGAAAACGTAGGAGTGCGCTTTAAGGAACATTCCTGCGAACGGCTGAGGGAGCTGCAAGCGGGGAGACGTCAGGAGAAATCATGCTTGGCTCAACACAAAAAGCACTCAGAGAAATGAGATTTAATCTGCTGAGCTTAGAGTGAAAAGCCAGATGTAAACAGTCAGCACCAGCTGTGAGAAAGTTAACTTCCACAGCCTCTGCTGCTCGGAACTAGAATGCATAAAGCATCGACACATCGCTGGTGACAGAAACTCTGCAAACACAGATATTTAAAGGCCAAAATAAAACTTTCACAAGACGGGCACTTGTGGGAATCGGGGGGGGGGGGAGATAAGGTTATCCGGCCACACTGAACCGCTCTCTCTCTGAGAACACGCTGCCTTCAGGCCCGAGCTGTGGGAAAGGGAGTTTATGCAATTACATCACATTGATTTATGGGAGACAGAGGAAAGATGGGGAGAGGATGGAAACTGAACCGCTTGGAGGCCGGCCAAGAATAGGTCCCCAAAGAAACACAAGTCAATAGGTTTACACCACAAAACATGATGGATCCGAGACAATTGTGTGTGTGTGTGTGTGTGTGTGTTTGTGTGTGTGTGGGGAGGGGAGGGATGTGGTCAGGCAGCACGGTGAGGTCAAACCTATCTAAAATGATTGGTTTTGATTTAAGTACGAGGACGCTCCCATTTGTAATGCAGACGGGTCTCGGCGAACCTGCTCGTGGGGCACATGCGGATAGCAGGTTCAGAATAGCAATGATGGCAGAGCTTACTTTACATTTTGAGCTTGCTTTAAATTTTGCTCGACTACAGGAAAGTGATGACAAGTGTCTTCCTCGAGCAGATGCTCCAGATGCCATCTTGAGAATTAATTGGGGGCGGTGATGAAATTAGGAGTAACGCGCCCAAGCATGTGCTGCAGCGTTGGCTGGGACAGCAAACCTCCATCGGCCCACCGCAGCCTAAAGGCCTCAAGGCCAATGTATGCTTCTCCGTTTTGACGGACACGGACAGATAGGACCGCCTTCTCCAACGTTGAACGCCCTCTCCGGGCCTCTCCGCGGCTCCTCGGAGAGCTTTTCGTGCAGCTCTCATTTTTCTAACTACACGTCGAAATGGCGGGGAGCCCACGGATAGCCCTTGGCTGTGATTGGTCCGCTAACGCCAGCATTTCGGAATGGAAACTTCCTTTTCCATTCCCTACATCACAATAAACCAAAATCACAACTACCACTCTATGATTAATGTGACAAGTGTGTTAAGCCAGCGGCGTTGTCCGGCTGACGGTGGCTGGTTAGAGCACTTACGGCATGTGTGTACGGTCACATACGGTTATATGAACTGAACCCTGGATAGTCTCCCAAAAGTATCTGGAGGGGCTGTAGGTGAGAAAACAGAGGCCAGTTAGTTTAACTGTAACTTTTCCCGCCAGCTCAAAAGTAAAAACCACGGAGAATATCCGAGAATGTCCTCCAGATAATATGCTTCTACATGGGCTCCATGCGAGCAACAGTAGCATATTATCTGGAGGATTCACAGCGAGTGGATGGGCACTTTGATGACGTTTCATAAAGCCACTTTTCCACTAGTCAAAAACCCACTAACACCCACTAACATCTGGCTTTTGTCTGCCATGGGAATGGATATGGTGGGCATTCACTCCCTGGTCACATGATTCTGTAGATGATGATCCGCAGTAATAGAAACGAGACAGCAGGGGGATCGTGCTAATTTGGCCAGACAGCGAGGTGTGAGAGCTTCTCAGCTCAACCAAATGAGCCGAGGATTTTCCCGTTGCTTTCTTCACATGTAAAAAGGAAAAAGTCTGGAGAACGTCCAGACAATCGGGTCTGGAAGTCTTTTGGAGTTCATGTCTGGAAACTGCTTTGGAGACAAATGTACCTCAGACACATCGGCAACACAACCACTGAGTGTGACTGAAGTGCTGATCCTTTGTCGAGCTCACCAAAGAAGCTCTCATCTAATTTTTCATTTACCAATGTTGCAGGTTGTCAAAGGAAGTCGATGCAAAACCCAGGAGCTATTCACGGGTTTAAGGAGTTTTGAGCGTTACACAAAAATATGAATATGAATATAAACTGAATACAAAATAATGTACGAGCCTCCACAACAAAGGAAGAATGAAGCTCATTCCTTTTCATGGAGCGATACCAAATAGTGAAGATGTGAACAAAGCAGGAGGAGATTACAGCAGTTATTCAGTAAAATGAGCCGCAGAGTTACAGTAGGAGACATTTAATGCTTTTTTGTTTGTTAACCTCAAAAAACTCCAGCTGTCTGCAAATTCTCAAGCTTCTTGGAAACACAACTTTGCGTCGGTTCGGGCCAAAAGCAACAAGAATAAATATACACACACACACACACACACAGCGGCAGCCAAATATTTAAACGGGAGGGGGGGGGGGGTTGAAAGTTCACAGTACAGACTGGATTATCAGGGGTGGGTGAGCTGGCTGAGGTGGGGGCGGGTTTACTCGAGACGTGGCAGATCTATGGAAAGCTTACCCAGAGATGTTTGGAGTTTGAAAAGGTTGAACATCTGCTCCCTATTACACAAAGCAAAAAAACACAGCTTGTCCAATTCCAAACTGCCTGCAGAGATAAGCAGTAGTGGTTTTGGTAATTGCTCACATCATTGGCTTTCTCCTCCTCCAACGTTTCTTATGCATCATTTTTATGCGGCTAGATCAAATGAGATCATGTCATCCAAAAGCTGTTTTATCTGTGTCAGATCCCGACTCGTCATTTGTCCAGTTAAAGCACCAGTTTGGAGCCACCACTTGGATGACTGTTTTTTTGCTGTTTTTACTCTATGGTTTGACAGATGAAGCCAAAATAACCTCTACACGTCCAGGGACTTTCAGAGAGATCCACAAAATTGCTTTGGCTTCAGCACTGGTTTTTTCGAAGCGTTTTCTCCTGGGATCTCGCTCCTGCCAAGCGTTATCGGGAAAGATGATCTGGGCCCGGGGTTTTGTTCAGGGTGCAAACTCCTGGAGAAATGGCTGAGTTGTCTCTATTGGGCTTAACAACTTCAGTTTGGAGCATCACACTCAGGTGGTCAGCGTTGGGTTCGAATTTGCTTGAACTGTGGTGTTGTCTTGTTGTGGGACGGGTAACAAATCAGAGGGAAGCCATCAAAGAAATAAAATCCCTCCGAGCGACTGTTCTCTTTTTTTTTTTACATTTAAATCATTGAACACTGCAGCCCCACACTGGCAAACACCTGCTGGGTCTGTGCTATCTCTGAAAAACACATGCAAAGGTGATCCCTGGATTCTGAAACGTTTCTCCTGAAATACATTTTCATAAAAATATCTAACATCCTATAAATGGTTGAACAGTCGCTCGCTCTCCGTGTGCAGTGGATTCTCCTTTTCCCCTAAGCTTCAAAGGGACGGAGAAGCGGGGAGGTAAAGATTAGGGACAAAATGAATTATGCTTCACGGTGTGTTTATCCTAATCACTATTAGAAAATATTTTTTGCTGTGAACAAAAAAAAGCTCTTTAACTCAAAAAGAAGATATGACTATTTCCATTATTCACTCCACAGAAAACCATATTCCATGCAGACGTTTATCCTTTATCAAATGCGCCACATTCCCTTTCCCAGTAATGGAGGCTTGTGGCCACAACACGTCGCCTGGTATTGACCAACTGTTTGCCCAAAGGACGGAGGCCGAGTTTTAGTGCAGTGACCCATGAGTTGCTGTCTCGAGAAGCACGCTTTTAAAGTGGCAGTGGGCTAAAAATTTCATAGAGCCGCATCAAAAAATCATGAGACACAGTGGCGCTCGGTCTTTGCCGGCTAATTGTTTTCCCCCGCCAGGACTCGGAGTAACCATCTACAACATGTACATTTGATGTGCTGTTAAAAGCCAATTATTTAGTCGGACATGCAGAGGCCGTTTCCGACAAGTAAATTTATCATTAAACCATCGAGCGTAACTGAAATCTTCACAGAAACTGGGCTGGAGTGCTGAAGGATGTTAGGTCGCTTGAATGACCTCAAATGGCTTTATTGCAGCGCTGTGAGCCACAGTCCAGCACCCTTTAGTGCTTCAGCTTCCAACCACATCATGACCCATTACGGCGTGAGTGGGGCCAATAAACAGGACGACAACAGGAGAAACACCGGAGGACTTTAAAAACCTCAGGTGACATAAATAAACTCAGTTTGTACTACTACAGCCATTCTACTATTTTTACTACGTCGATTTCCAGCAACTAAAGCTGTGAAAAAAGAAAACGCGTCCGACCCCATTTCAGTTTGAAAGATTAGACGACGTAGACACTCGGGTTGTTGCTGATTGGGTCTTTTCAGTCACTATGACGCCTTTGCTGATTCGTCAGGCTCCTGTCACATGACCCTCTTTTGGAATAAAATACTAGTTGAATGCAGTTGAATTGTGCATTTTACTATGTTTAAATACATAGCAAACAAGAAATGTTTTGAGCATTTGCGAGAATTCCTGTTTCACGGGCATGCTTTCCTATTTATACCTCCATGTGCATTCCCTTTGTATGCAAGTGGTCATGTGACATATGTTTTCAGGCCTGCATTATAAAACACCTACTGGTGTATAATATCTAAAGATGTTTAGCCATCACCAGCATCTCTCACAGAGGCTTGTGATCCTGGCAGGAGAGAGATCATTAGCTCGGCCCTTCCCCCAAGTTTCCCCAGGTAGAGGCTGGAACCCGCTGTGGATTTCTATTTTCCTCTTTTTAATCAAACACTGATCTGTCCCCCTGATGCTGTGGAGGCTGACAAGGAGCGTGTGTCGAAGGCATGTGTGGAGAATCCAGCCCTGTGGGAGGGATGCTAACGGTTTGTTGTTGTCCCACAGGAGCAGCAGGGAGCAGAGCTGTGGACAAGGTGTGTGGGCTTCAAAAGACGGCAAACAGCAGCCGGTCGAGCGGTAAAGAAAAAGTCTGCAGCTATGGAAAAAGTACCCATCCTCCTACTGGCTGAATATATTTTAAATACGTATGCGCATGACAACACGGGAAGAAGAAGAATCACATTAGCCCAGTTGCGTCTACTACAACATTCTCTTCTAAGTTGAAATAAAGAAATCTCTGCTTAGTTAATGGTTTTCTATGCCATGTTTACGAGTCGACTAAAAATGTTTAGCCTACATTCCAGCCGATACGAGATTCATATACAGTAAATATAAAACAACCCAATCCCCTGTTGCCAGCAGCAGCCGGGCTGCAGGGTGTGTGTGGGAGGGCTGTACGCGTACATAAGTGTTTGTGTATTTGTGGTTGTATGGTTATCACCGACTGCAGACAGCAGATTGGGACGCAAACCCAAATCAGGCTAAAAATAAATCTCTTAGAGATACTCTGTAATTCAACCACGCCGGCGAGGCCGGGACAGGAGACGGGACTACATCATATTTACCGACCAGCAGCCCTCCCTGTATCCGTCAGTCTGATGGAACCCCACCACCGACTAAGGCTCATCACCATCGTCTAAATGTGAGTTAATGAGCAAACATGTATTTAATTTGTTTGAAATTAATTATATATTATTAGAGGCTAATTATCTGGGTCATCATTAACAACCTACTGTCCATATACTATACAGTCTTTCGTGCCCTCATAATTACCAAATCAATTTGTGGTGAGAGCGACTGTTTGTTTTTCCCACTGACAATTGTTACATCGCATTACACTGCGTTGCCCATCGTCAGTGATTAAAAATAAACAGGATATTTACGGGGGCTCGGATCCCCCTCGGGCAGAGGAAATAAAAACTGCAGAGCTAAGTACGGAGTAAAATAGGGCACATTATAAAAAAAGACCCAGATGACTAATGAGGGTTTTCTTGTAAAGCTGCGTTCTCTTATTCCACAAACTTGGATGGAAAGAGCAGTAGCAGTAAAGGAGAAGAACCGGGGAGTAGAGTAGGAAAAGAGCGGTGGAGCAGAGGAGAGATGGGACACAGTCGTGGTTGGGGCAAGTGAAAAAGAGGAAGACCAGAAGCATGGGAGAGTCCCAGTCTATCAGGAAAAAGCTCGGGTCAGGAGGCGGGAGAAGCATTAGGCCCAATGAGTCACAGGGAGAGGCTGTAAAAACAGATCCCAGTACCATCCCAGAAAAACAGCCAAAGAACAACGGATCAGTGGAACAGAGGAATGGTTTTATACTCCTGGAGTGTTTCTCCTCATAAGTGGAGAATGTTTTGATGAATACTTCTGCAAAATGTAAACAATAGTCAAACAGATAAATATACTCATGTTATCTTATCTGAGATTTTATCAAGTAAATTTGCAGACAAGTTACTAACTGCAGATTAGAGATGTCAAACTGGGTTTTAGGTAATTTAGTCTTTGGGCACTTTCACATCTACCCTGTTTGGTCCAGACCTTTGGACACTTCAGCTCAGTCTGAACCAAATTAACATGTGTTAAATGGGCCTTGTTACACGATCCCAGACCAATGGATCAAAATGTACTGCAATGAAAAGAGGTGGTCTGAGCACGGATCCAACTGAACCATTGTTTGGTTTAATTACAGCTTTATAACACTAACTGGGATAATACAGACTTTCAGACCAATTGCAGTAGGTTGAGACATCATTAAACAATAAAAGAGAAACAGGAAGCAGAAGCCGTACTGGTCTCTGACATTTGAACGACAGGGATGTTGATTTGGAGAATCCAGACTGGTGTTGAGTACTGCGCCTGCAGTTCATGATGCTGGTAGTGATACCATAATGATTATACAGTTGCTATGAAGTTAATTAAATTGACCACTTCATTAATTTTCTCCACTCAAATGAGAAGACTACTAGCCCCGATTCAGCAACACAACTACATCATTGGCCCGCCCCTCTATAAACCAATCAACCTTAAGTATAGGTATGTAGATGCAGCACACGTACGTGATGATGACAGGATGTCCTTTTGTCATAAAAAGGTCTTTAGCTCGCTCCATTAACTACATTGTGAAACCAAAACAAACAGGATCAAATAAAAACAATGAAACAAAGACTTGAACCTTGGTTCAGACTTTCAGATGAGTCATAGTTTTAGAGCACTGACTATAAAATATAAAGTTGTTTTGAAAATAAAGGAATCTTGATCAAGATCATTGTTCTGTTATATGTTTCTATGTAAAAATGGTGGAGAAGAGCTTTTATGCTAACCAGGCTGGCAGCTACACTGAATAATAATTAATAATGACGACTGATTATATTGTTAATCTGACAGTTATTTCCTCAATTTAAAATTTAAAAACTGTTTCCTGAAACTCAAGATGATGGTCCAAAACCAAGGAGATTAAAAAGCAGCAAATCCTCACGAGCGGGGAAGCTAAATCTGATGTAGTTGAGATTTGACATTTTACTGAGGAGCAACTTACTTGATTAATCAAATAAAGATAAAGATTCATTTTCAGCTTTGATATAAACGCGTCTCAGACATCGACAATATGTTGTATGGCAGTGTGAATCAGACAAATAGTGATAAACGTCCAAAGCTGGACCTGAAGTGGGCACATACAGTTTACCAGCTCTAACACGGACACAAACCACAGTGTGTACTCTTGACAATACAGACAATGGTTTTACTCTTCATCCACCACACATCCTCTCCTTACATTGAGCAAACAATCCTCTGTTTGTGTTGATGAAGTCTTAATCAGAATCTGTGACAGGAACCATTTAGTCATTTTGTTTAAGCAATAAAAAAAAAACTAAATGCAGTAATAGGTCTCACATGACGTGTTTATGTATGAAATGTTAAAATATTCCCCAAAATATTAGTGACAGTAAAAAGTTCCAGTGTTGGGCGGTGATGGTGGAAAACAATAACACATCCACAAAATGAGCTCTTCCTCCCCGGTGCTTCTTGATTAGCACCCAGCTTCTTCCTGCCCAGTGCGCCAACAACACTGGAGCACATGTGAGTCACCCCAGCACTATTGTGTGAATTTAACCAAAGAACTGCTTGTTCTTCTTGCAAACAAACGCCTCTTCTACTGCATGCTGCCATTTTATTTTCTGCGATATTCTCTTTACGGAAGGAAATCGCTTGAACTCTAGCAGCACTTGTTGGATCAGAGTTGTGCTCCAGTTCCTCTAAAGTCAGGCAGGTAATCTCTTCACACATTAGCCCCGTGTCACACACCTATCAGGCCCCGTCTCCTGGCCGGCCTAAGCTCCTATCGGAGCTTTGACTACATCTGGGGATAAAAAGAGCACAAGGTGGTGAAGAAACCTGCTGCAAAGGCGCAGGGATTTGCCGAGTGTGCTCGCTCTGGGTAATGACCAGCGTCCTCAACAGCAGCCTTTAATGGACACCTGAGTGACACGGGTTATTAGTTTGTGAAAAGCATTATGCAGAGGAAGTGATGGCTGAAGGGGGATTTCGAGATAGATGCGATTTAAACACCCCAGACAGGTCTGAGCGCACGTTCGACTAAGTGCCTACCAAGCCACAAGCCTATGTGGAGAGCCCGCTATCTTCCAGCCCAGCTTGTCAAATACATACCTTTTACCTCATTACCTGATCAGCACCGCAGCTATTGAGGGAAATGGGGTGAATGCAAGATAAGCACATAGAAAATTCTTGAGTTGAGCACAAACAGCCAGCCTGCTTCCTCTTGATTAAAAGGAAGCATCAGCGCGCTGAGGCCTCTCAGCTTCCTGCTCTGGGGCCGCCAGCAGCCCCTCACTGAGGTCACTCCCTGCTTCCTGGCCCATACTGAGGCACTCAGGGGACAAAGAAACTCATAAATGTGCATATTACCGTAACGTGCATCATTTTCTCCCGTGTTCATTTAGGAAAGTGAATTTATACTTCATAAAAGGGATCTATCTGAGTCACAAAATAATCTCTTATGACTTAGGTTTGTATTTTTAGTGTCTGAGGTAACACTTTATTTTAACACCCACACTCCACATTTCAAAGTAGTATATAAACAGGTAATAAAGTTTGTAACTCACAAAGAGACAGCTGTCAACGTTTATAAGGTGCTTTAGAATGTTTATGGTTGCAGATATCAACAAGTAAGGATCATAAGTGGGGGCTGGTAAAATGTCAATATAGTATTAATACGCCTTCATGTTATAACTGATGAAAACACTGAGTGGTTGTACAAATTAAAATGGTTTAATTGTAATATATGTTACATATATGATAAACTACTCATATTACTTATATGACCCCCCCCCCCCCCCGATAACATCATTCTTTCAGGGCCCATGAAACCAGCGCAAACCACTCACACCTCAAACAAAGGAAATTAGATGGAAATATGACATTTGTTTGCTTTGTGCATTCATTGGAGAAAGGTTACACTCCACACAAATTGGATATTGGTGTCTCCTACATCTCTTCAACGGAGCAGAAGATAAGTGGAAATCAATTGAGTGAATGAAGGCTACATATGTGCCATGATTGATTTGTTGACTTTCAACTGCGTTTTTGTCACAATTTGCTTTAATCAATACTCAAACGTTTCCACATCCTCTGGCGTGAAAAGAGGTTTCCAATATTTGGATGGCAAAGACCCAAAATATAGTTTTTTTATTAGGAAGCCAAAGGGTTTTATGATTGCATGGAACCTTTTAACAATACATTAAGGCCACTTTCCCTTTCATTTTGTCTGGTCCAGAGCGTCAGATTTTTCAGTTTAGTCCAAACCAAAGTGTGAATAGTGGCTCCCACCACGATCCAGACAAACAGATCAAAATTTTATCCGACCATAAAAGGAAACTAGATGAAGAAACAGAGGATTGCTTGTACAGTAGTCTCTGCCTTCTACAATATAATTTTCCAACAACAAGAATGTTCATTTAGCTGGTAGTGATCCCATAATGATATTACTGTGGCATTGAAATTAAACTTGTGAAGTGGTTCTTTTATTATCTCCAAAAATGTATTTGGATACAACAGCCGAATTGACTACTTACAAAAGTCAACGCCCATCTCAAAAACCAAGTCAGATATAAGTAGACGTAGTTGATGATGACACCAGGTATATATATATCGTACAAAAGACCATCGCCTCCCTAAATTGCAACGTGAAAACAAACAGATCAAATGCAAACATCGTAACATAGACATGAACCATGTTCGAGTTTTGATATGAAATGACCTTCAGCTAAAAAAGGGTCTGCAGCAGACATCAGATAACACGGTTTGGACATCCAGTACTGACTAAACGTAGAGAACACAAATTGAACAACATACACCTTCAAGCCTTTGTAAACCACTGATGAAAAAAATGCACCTATCCGAGAGTAAATTATTTCTGCCAGCTGAAAAGCAAATTTCATTTTCTCATGTCTCCTGACAACAAAGATGCTGAACCCATTACTGGCTGAGGCCTCCGCATCACACACATTAAATGAAGGGTCCTCTAGCAATCGAAAAAAGCAATTTTCTCATTGAGCCAATAGATACTCCATTTAGTTCCGGGCTCTCTACGGACCGCTGCTGCCGTACTGGGGCTGATACAGGGGAAGGCGAGTGAGGACTGATGACCCACTCTCTGCCTCGCTGCTCCGAACCCATCGATACAGATACAGGCGCTGGATGGTGGCGGCGATAGCGATGGTGGCGCTGGCGGACGAGAGGGTTAGGTAAGATCACACAGAGATGGTTAAAGAGGGAGGAGGAAGGTGTGTGTTGCGGTGAGGCGGGATGAATCAAAAGATGAAAAAAAACCTGGGGCTTTGATCAAAAATGGGACCAAAAAGCAAGAAACGGGGGAGAGAGGAGCGACAGGTTTCAGAGACATCCAACCATGTGGAACCGCAGATTGATTAATTTCAGCTCTTTTAATGAGCCGCGTTTTGTCAGCCCAGGCGGCTGCAAGTCAGTCACCCTGCTCCTCTCAGCAGGAGCTGCCATACACTGCAATTCACACTCGTCTGTCCCTGCCAAGAACTGAGAGGAAGAACACACACACAGACTTGTTCACGTCTTTCTATTGCTGTGAGGACACTCGTTGAATACATTCCCTTGCCCCTTAACCATCACAACTAAAGCTACATCCATAAAGTTTTAGAACGATCATCCTGTCCACAGGCGTTTTTGGCTCTGTACCAGTTTTAGTCCCTGTCCATACAAACATGATGAATCGGCCAATCAGCATGCGGTGTTGAAGGCCATTGATTCCAAATATCTGTTTTTGTCTGTCCAGACTTAAACACACCCCACAGTTTCCAAACTAAACCAGGGCCACCGGCGTTTTCAAACTTCTCCTTCTGAGTGGCTCCAGAGTAGTGTGGGCGCCAAGCATATCAGGAGCAGAGTCGATGCATTTTCAAACAACCCCATAGCAGTATGGATGTAACTCAAATGCCCAACCCTAATCTAAACCAAATTCTTTCCATAAAGTAAAGTTTTAAGCCTCAAACAGCCCTTTGAAGTTGTGAGAACCAGCCCGGATGTCCTCACAACTGTAGAAAGACAGGTACACACACATCTTCTCTCTATAGCCCACACTTCTTCTCCTATTCATGTGTTTTGCTGTTCATTTCTTCGTTGGCACGGAGAATGTGTGATTAAAGAGCAACACATTATCAGAGGCACTATTACAATGAATGCACTGATCACCAGTGGCAAGTCTCGCGCCAGGTGTTCTGCGTCCGTAGGAGGAATAAATACCACGTTGGCTCGGTGCAGATTTGAATCCACTTAAAACATGCTCCCTCCTAATTGTCGCCCACAAATGCATCGTAGCTGACCTTTGATCTCTGTATGAATTACACTGTTGGTTTGCAAACCCTGTTGTTTGCATTTTGTGCTCGTATCCTGCGGACATCACTTCTGTATCTGGGCAACTGAACTATTTCCCAGTGCTCATGTGAATCAAGCCGAGGAGAGAAAGGCTTCGGGCAGAGTTTAGTCATTCGTGTTGGCAGCTGCTCCAAAGCATCAATACTACTGGTTCTTTGTCTTTTTTTTTTTACTTTTCTTTTTTTTGACAAGCAAAATGTTCACCCACAACATGGTGAACAAGCACGCCTCTGTTTTCAGTTTGTGTGCCTCTCTCTCTCCACAACTCTCCCAATCGTTTAGTTTAAGGAGAAAATAGAAAAAGGGTGGAACAAACACACACACACATACACACACACACAGAGAAAGAGAGAAATAAGTGTTTAAATGATGCAGCAGTGTAGTAGTAGGTGAGGTCATTAATCATGATCTGCTGATTTGTCAGTCTGACCGAGCTGCTGGGGCGTGATATGATTCTTTTCTCCTCTTCCTTTTTTTCTGACAGGCTGCAGCAGCCTCGGGGAGATGGAGAGCCAGAGTGAGAGGTTGTGACTTTAACTCGGAGCAAGCAGGCCCAGCACTGCACGCTCACCTGGACACCGGTGTGTTAATGGGTCCCTTGGAGCCAGTGTCCTTGGGCAAAATCGGATTATAACCTGATTTCCAGCTGTTGCTGCAAGCTCCCACACTCATTTCTAGCCGAGTGGCAGCTTAACTTTAAGTTTTACTCCGAATCTGCACTGTTTGTAGCTGTTGTTCTCCAGGAAAACTTTTGGCTGATCAAATCAAATTAAAAATTTGCTTGGACACTTGCAGAGTCTCATGCTGAGCTCTTTGCAGGGAGCCGCTTGGCTGCGTGCGGCCTCCGTCTCAAGTATTGAGTTTTTTCCTCTCCGGAGCTCCTCTCACGTTTGCTCCAGTTGAAATCAGACAGGAGGATTATGGGTGAGCTGGTTTTTGGATGATGCACGCCTCTGATTAATGCAGACTGACAGTGCATTTGTGCCCTACAGCAAAGGTAGCACCGTCAGAGACATCCATCTTGTGACCCCACACACACACACACACACACACTCTGCAGACAACCTCCTCCTCCTCCTTCTCCTCCTCCTCCGGGCTGTGGCTGGAGCCCGTGGGAAGGATGCCAGCTTGGAGACTGACACACATCGGCCCGGCTGTCTAGTTTCTCATATCATAACCTACGATTACAGTACAACTGTATAATCTCACAATGTATATTTTCATATCACAATGTGTATATTATTGCTACTCTTATACATGTTTTATATATTCCTTGCATTTATAATGCATGGTTACTTGTTATCACTCTTACTGATATCTATTTTTTGACTCTCCGCCTTGCTGCTGTGATACAGACTAATAAAGGATTATCTTATCTTATCTTATATTTTATTATTTCATCTTATCTTATCTTAAACCACTGTATGTGTGCACGTTTTCTCCAACCCTTAGGGGGGAAATAAAGACTTACTTGACCTGAGGTTAACTCAAGTCTACATGGTGCAAAAGCCCGATAAATGACTTATAACAATAAGACTCATTATATCATATTGTACAAATACATTATTTGTTCTCTCTTTCATGATGTGATTTCTGGTGCTGGACTGAGCAGAAATGGAACTTGCAGCAACAAAGAATGAGAATCGACAACATCGTCCATGAGACATGATATTGAGCTTGTCAGCTTTCTCATAACCTACTATTTCATTCCACCATATATGTTGTCACACTGTATATTCACTATTTACACTGTACATATTATTTCTCTTCAATTCATATTTTTACGTTTTCCTTGCAATTTATATAGCATGCATACTTATTAATACTTTACTGATGTGTATTTTTTTTACCGTTTTTTCCCCATTGTTGGAATATTAAAGGATTAATTGATCTTATCGAATTTTAAACCACATTTACAATCACCAGTGAATTTATATGTGCATGCGTCTTTTTCAACCCTTTAGGGGGAATAAAGACTTGACCTGATGTAAACTCAAGTCTTCATGGTGCAACAGCTACATAAATGACTTAAAACAATAACCCTCGTCATGTGATATCGCACAAATACACTATTTACTCTCTCTTCCGTGGTGTAAAGGAGGTTTCTGGGGCTGGGACTGAGGAGAAAATGTAACTTGCAGGGGAAACAAAGTGAGCTGTATCAACAGCATCGCGCAGAAAACACGAGATGGAGCTCGATCAACGAGGCAGATAAGGAAAACAACGGAGAGGTTCTCAAAGTGTCTCTCTTTCATTCCAACACTGAACTTTTCTCCTGTTTCTTACCTCAGAGCTCAGCTCCGTGCAGGGACCTCCGGCTGTGACGAGCTGTTGACTTGAGCCTGTGTGAGGAACCCGGGGATCTGTTGGGCACAAGCAAGTATTCAGAGAATAAAGAGCCTCTCCGGAGCAGATCGCAGCAGATCGGGGCTGACGGTGGGTCCTCGGAGGTGAAGCGTGCCCTGCAGCGTCCCACCAGTAAAATCCAGCCCTCGGGAAGCTGTGCGATCCCAGTTTGTACAGACACGCAGTGAGGAGAGGAGTCTGGGATTCAAACACTTCGAGATGTGAACTCACTGAGCGGAGATCTGCTGCTGAGGGCGGAGACATGGGCAGACACGCCCCCACACCCCCCCTCTCTATTGTCAAATAAATATATTCTATAGTATGAAAACAACGACCCACACAAAAGCTGACCGACTCATCTAAATTCAGAGCCTATGACTGATTGGTCCATTGATTGATTTACCATATTCCCTGAAAGACACTGTCTGCTATCTTTGTGCATGAGCTTTTTGCATATTTGGATTTTTCTCTATTTGCCACCATTACAAATCAATGGCACCCATATTATCCGTGATGTTATACATAAAGTCACACACAGACACACACACACACACTCACAAAACAGATAAAGCGCACACCTATGCCAGTTTGCTTATAAAACCATCTTCAATTTCACCAGATCCGGATCTTTAGGGGTTCGTCCCCTGACCAACATTTAATGGGTTCTTCCTTGATCAATGTACTTCCATCAAGTGTTGTTGTAATCCGTCCAGTAGTTTTTTGCAGAATCTTGCTAATTAAGAAACAAATGGGAAAATGCAGATAAAAACCTACTTGAGTGATTTAACAACAATAAATCACAAACTCAGTGCAGCACAATTGATTTGTTTTACTCGTTGACTGATGGTCGATGTGTCTCCACTTCCTCCCTCAACCCAGAGATGAAGCCAAAAATATCCGGGATACAAGTTTTGCTAATTTCGAGCCAGAGTACGCTGAGTAGCTAAAAGTGGATGGAGTGAGGTCCTGCCAATGCACACTCTTGACCAATCAGGAGTCAGGCTCAGCTGTCATCATGACGTTTCACACCATTTTTATATCATCAAATAACTAATTAAGACCAAACTTACTGGTAAAGTTAACCTTGTGATAAGAACTACACTTAAAATGACAGCAACCATCTTTGAGAAAAATGTATTTGACATGTACTATGAGTCTTTCATTTGGTCCATGTTTCATCCACTAACATGGGGGAGGCGGACCTTATGACCTATATTGCAGCCAGCCACTAGGTGGCGATGGAGACACTTTGGCTGCACTTTTGGAGAGCTGTCATGTCGTCATCTTTATATACAGTCTATATCAGTTTGTTGTTAATGTGTCTGAATGGTGTCGGCTTAATCCCTCCGACTGAAATTGATTAATCCAGAATATGAATCCTTCTTGATTTGTTTAATACACCACAGAGCCATTAATGGGGTTTTATAATTAAAGAGCATACAATTTGGGGGAAATACACCTCCACAGCCTTCTTGCTGAGATTAGGGCAATGGGATCAATATCATATTCATGTCAGAAGCAAGATATGTTTGCTTAGCATACAGACGGGGGATGGATGAAACAGTTATCGCTCTAACTATAGAAAACTCTGCCTTCAAGCATCCTAAATGACATGATATATCCTGAGGTTTGAATGTTGTTTAATGTGATTTGTGGGTCGATATCTTTGCGGGGGCTTTCAATCTTTGAGCTAAGCTGAGATAACTTCCTGCTGTTTGCAGTTTTATATTTAACTGACAGATATCAGAGTCCAAACCTTTCTTTGGTTTTAGAATAAAAAACAAGCTGAGCCGAGGTCTGATTTTAAGCCTTTCAGATAAACCCACATGTATTTAGAAAATCAGTTTCTGATCGGTTTGTTAATTGTTCATTTTCCAGCACCATACTGTGACATCTACATCATGGAGGAAATGGAGCTTTGTTGCCTCCATCTGTAACTTCTGCAACTCTTTTCCATCTCAAGTCTCCATTCCTGCAGTTCCTGAGCATTGTTTATTCAGTGTTAAGCTTGAAAGAGAATGAATTAAAAGTTATAAACACACAACAAAGTCCCTGCTTCCATGTTGATTTTTAATGTTGACTGGCCCTGTTTTTTTCAATGTGATACACAAATAAAAAGCAAATGGAAAAGGAGTCAATTGCCATTTAATTGACTTAACTTACATATAGGGTTTAATTTAGCTGTGGAAATCGTTGGCTATTTATTATTCTCAGTGGGGAAACACTATTAAAGTTCTCTTTATGGAGAAAACACATGGTGGAAGGCAAATTCCTTTTTACACAGATAAGACGAGCGGCAGTCATTACTCTTGGGAAAAGTCATGAAAAAGTTTCGCAGCACATCAAATGCAACAAAATGGCTGCTCCCGGCGAGCGGTCAAAGTAAAACTACTGTTGTGGAAGGAAAAAAAAACATAGAGCTTTTCTTGTTTGGAGAAAGCTCGGCTTTGTTTTTTGATTCCAGCGTCAGATAGGCGACAGCTCTCAGAAAGGCAGCTGATTGTTGTTGTTTGTCCCTGGTTCATTTTTCATGCTGGGTGCCTCTCTCACAGCCAGAAAACAAGAGGAGTGCTTTTGTTTCAGGTTCAGAGGGGGTGAGAGGGGGGCCTGAAGTGTTTCCTATCCCCCTGTGCTCCTCGTGTCACAGAACCTCCTGCAGATGGAGAGCCAGATAGGCGCTCCAGAGACTGATCTTTTTGCCTTCTCCTCTGAGGTCGTGACACTGACATTCCCTGTGGCATACGCGATACATCCAGCCCCCCGGTCTCCTTGTGTGTTTGCCCTCATCCCTTCTCTGATTGGCACTCTGCAGTTTTTAGTGGATTGCTCAAGTCGAGATTATACGACAACTTTAGGATTAAAGAGAAGTTTAAAACAAGACAGAGACCAGCTTATAGGGAGGCTGGATTCAAAGAGCCGTCGGGAGCTCGGCTCAGACGCACAGGGGCCCCTGTGTGTGTAAGAAAAGTATCACAGGAATGGCTCGGCTGCAGAGGGAACAGCTGTGAGGTATTTTCTTTTTGGCTCCTTGGGTATTTTCAGAGAGGCTCGGGGAGAAAAGGAAGGCTGAGGTGAAACGCTGACTTAACAGCCTCCTCCCCCTGCCGCTCTTTGAGCACTCACATGGATCAGTGGTTTTGGGGAGGAAGGCTCTTTCTTCAGACTCTGACGCAGTTCAGTTCAGGGATTTTTTGTTTTTCTTGGCTAATCAGTGATTGATCAACAAATGCGGTTTCCGGTGTTCCCGCGGTGCACCAGTCGATGCAGCTTTAAAAGCGAGTTTTACCATCATGAGTTTTGACCTTTTATTGATCTGAATCACTGAGCAGGAATTTAAGGGCATGTTTAAAAGTGACTCAAGATCTTAAACTCACTTAAGAAGGAATTTGACAAAAGCTGGGTCTGAAACACGGGCTGCCAAACTTTAATTAATGACATTTGAGTTCATTACCAGGAGGTGATGGGAGATTCTTTACAAGAACAAGAAGTTACTTCTTTCAGTGAAAGCCTCCGACTGAGGCATGTAAACCGTGGGGAATTTAGGTCTGTGTGCTGTGTGCTGCTCATTACACGCTCCAAAATATAATTTCAAACCTTATGTAGCCAACAGTCTGCATGTTCCTCCTCCATCCATGCTGCAGGCCATGGAATTTACTCTTGTGTCCCTGTTAAGCACACACACATCTCACACACACACGTCTCACACACAAACACCCACACTGATAGACAGACTATGCTCGCTAAGACGCCGTTCCTCACGTGCACATTCTTATCACACATTTAATTCAATTTACACAGCCTGCGCTTCAATTTCACACACATAGCATCATAGCACATGCTATCTCATTTATCAAGTTGTGGCCCGATTCACAAGCTCACACAAAGTCGGCCCTTTTGTTGTACATGCATACACATACATACATGCACAGCACAGTATGAGTAATTAAATATTTCATTTTGTGGTAATGTCATACGGGATGTTTTGTCTACGAAGTTTTTCTTTGTATATATAAATGTTGAGCTCCTGTAAACGTGAGGTGTAATTTCACATCTGTTTCAGCTACGCAGCTTCTTTTGTACTTTGTAGAGAATACGTGTAAGAATAGAGCTGAATGGTGATGACGTCTCCAACATACAATGGAGGGCTCTAAATAAGACGACATACATGAAGAAGACGATGATGAAGATGTGAAGTTGGAAAGACGACGAGAATCAAGAGCTTTGATAATAAGGGCCAATGTGCTGTAAAAAAAATACATGTGCCACCGCAGAATTTATATGTTATATCCTGCCTCCTGCTACCCCCCCCCCCAACTAAACATAGTGGAGGTTTTCCTGTTGTTGTGAACGTGGCTGACATGGAGAATATCCTGCTACATTCTTCAAATGTGAAAGGCAAACCTCGGACATTTCCTAGAGTTTATGTCTGAAAACAGCTTAAATAAACAGCTGAAATGACTCAAGGGAGTTACTAAGTCCACCTGCGCTTCACCATGAAGTGTTCCACTATAAACCTGAGTTTTAATTGTATTAACTGTCGTTTATACAATTTAAACATGAGCATCAGAAACACGCCCAGAAGACAAACTGTGTGGAAACGGTGTAATTTGCACAAAAATGTGATTTGACAACTTTGACTAAATAAACAGAGCGTTAATCCCAGCAGGAGGATCAATTACCAAACAAAGACGATTGTTTTCATGACTAATTTATTTTGGAATTTGTGTTTAATTTGCACGAATAAACAAAGCTGCAGCTTGTCTCCAACTCTGTGTTTAGCCTCGCTTCATTCTGATAAACGTAGCGCCCTCAAGACACAGACAGGCGTGCGTTAACACAGATGCACCCGCGGAGATGTTGAACACAACCTTGCAGCCTCAATCTTTCAGGGGGCATCAGCCAGCACCCAGGGGAAACGTGCCATGCGTCGCAGCTTCCTGTGCCACCCACCCCTCTACAACTGCAGGCCCTGGATCAGACTGTGAGACAGGGTGTAAATTTGGTGAGACTTACCTCCTGATGGAGCCACACATACACTGCGGGCTCGCCCTCTTCAATGTTCCTCTGTGTTGTCTGAGTCATAAGACGGTTTTCCGGAACGTTACTTCAACATGCAGGTGTCTCGAGGTGAAGATTTTTTAAAAAGTAATTCACACGAGGTGATTGGCAAACATTAACCACACCTGATGCTTTTCCTTGAGACACCATTGGAAATGTGTGTGTGGGCTCTCACATGAATTCCTCTGTGAACTGATGCATCTCCATCTGGCTGAGCAAGCTCATCTGCATCTGTCACGTGTAGCCAAGCTGACGGAAAAGAAGAGGTGGAGGAAGGCGACAATTATTTATTATTATTTATTCATTATATACGCAGCACTATGCCGATGGGGGGGGGGTTGGGTGAAGTGTCTGAGTCCACAAAACACTTTTTGGAGTCTCAGGGGTAAACAGTGTTGCAGCCAAAGTTACCCCATCTTCAGACGTAATGAAACCTCAGGAAAGAAAACACAACATGCCTCCATACTGCTCGAGTGGTGTCATCTAAGTGCTCCGGTAGTCCCGACATTCATAAGTGTTTTTAGCCTAAAGTCCACAACCGGACGTAGCGATGCAAACGTGCACCCCACGCGTGCCCCTGGGCCAGAGTGTGTGCGGTTTTCCATTGAGAATGTCAAAGGACATTTAGGCTTAGCATTTTTTGTAAATGACGCTGTTTCTATTCAGATACGAATGACGGGGCTTGCAGACACTTGGATGACACCACCTGAGCAGTATGTAGACATGTTATATTTTTAGGTATGAAGAAGGGGTCCTATTTACTTTAATTGTATTGGATTTGGCTGCAACACTGTTTACCCCTGAACCTTGAAATGTGTTTTTTGGACTCAAACACTTCACGCGCCCCTCTATCGGCATAGTGGTGAGTAGATAATGAGGTTATTTTCATTTTCTGGTGAACTTTCCTTTTAGGCTGGGATGCACTGACTCATCTGTATTTGGAAACACCTTCATCTTAACAACAACCCCTGGTGTAACGGTGTGTGTGTGTGTTACCTGCCTGTAGCCTAGCAACAAGTCCCCGATGCTGTTTAGAGGGGGTAATTGGACAAATCCGTGGGAAGAGGCATAAAGAAGAAAATCTGAGAATTAACACGTGGAATATGGAATCGGGAGAAGCTTTGAGAAGTCGAGGCAGCTCTGCACCGTGGTTCGCTTCAACAGTTTCTGTGTGCATTCCTCTGCATTTAAAAAAAAAAAACACACCTGTAGGCAAGCTCAAGTGTGAGGCATTCCTCCACCTTAATGATTACGGATGTCTTTACCTTTTCCAGCTCAGGCACTGACAGGAGCCTGAGGCTAGAGAGAGTGCGAGGGAGGATGACGTTTAGAGGAAAGTGTGGAGATGTGTGTCAATCTATCCACATATTTTATTCACCCGTTCTTTCAGGACATCCGCCGAGAGAAAAACATCCGCCGAGCATTACCAAGCAGCGTTGGAAAGCAAACACACAACGATTAGCAAACCAGGAATGATCGGACCAGTTTGGCCCCCCCCCCGCTCCCTCTTCATGTACAGTAAGTGTGCTGACTCTCCCTTCACATCCCCCTCTCCTCACCCTGAGTGCAGCCATTCCTTTGCTGCCCTGTGGTGACAGACCAAGCGTAGCTGAAACTCCCTCCATACACTCTCCCCCTCCAGTCTTCCCAGGAGGAACAACTGGCTGGTGAATGGAGGAAAGTAGGGCAGGGGAGCCACCGCTGCACCCCCTCCTCCACCTCCTCCTCCTCCTCTTCCTCCACAAATCTGATTCACCAGGAAGAAATTATAATTTTTTTTCGGGCATGCAAAATTTCTCCTCCCTTGCAATTTGGAGCTTTTAAAGAAAAATATATCAGATAGATCATGCATTTTTAACAGTGTGGATTTATTCCATGAATTCACTCAATTGCTTCAGGTGTTCTCTTCACATTCTCTGTGCTTTGGCAGGACGTCGCTCTGTGTATTAATTCAGAGACGTCTACCACTGTTCACCACGGCCTGTGGCTGCATACGCCAGCACTAGTATGGAGCTCTGTGGTTACTGGTCCCAGCCCAGACACATTTTCTGGTCTGGGAGTCTTGGATGGTGGAACTGTGGGATAAGAAGGATTTTGAAAAATGAATTACAATGTGTGGAGCGAGTCATTGTGGCCTGGTGCACTGTAAAACATTGTGAGTTGATTAAACTAAAGCAAACAATATTCTTACATAGAATCACTTTTTTATCACCAAATGAATCAGTAGCTTTTAGTACAGTAAAGCCCACATCACTGGTGACTGAACCCACTGTGGTTGGCTCAGCAGTGATGTAAAGCAGATGATGTCCCGGTTAAAAGCCACAGAAACGATCACAGTGTGAGAGATGACTGCTGTGGAATTATCCTCACAATGAGAGATTGTATAGGACTGAAAGTAAAAGCTTGACAATCAGTGCTTGAAAATCACAACGGTGCTTTAACATGCTGTGATGCAACTGTTTAGGTGGATTAAACATTATTATTGTTATTGTTATTATTACTATTATTATTATTATTATACTCACAAGAACAGAAAGAAAACAAGCCAGAACAAAGCAACACATGAATGAATAAAAGTATCTAGACACTGTTAAAAGACCTTGTCAGACTGAAGCATTCAGTGATCCCATTACTGGAAACACATCATTTATCTTAAGGGACATAACAAAACCAAAGGAAGACTAGAAACAGCGAAATGAAGTGGTCCTTGAGAAGAGCCTTGAGGCACACCCTTTGGCATCAAATCTATTGTACAACCTTGTACAGCAGCTCACTCCTCTCATTTACTTTCAGTAATAACATCTGAACTATGTATCCTGGAAAATCTGATAATCAGCTGATTAGAATTTCCCCTAGAGCTTTTGACTTTTTGCACAATGTCAAGGCTGACTGAAAGGAAAGATCCAGGAATTTCAGCTTTGTGTTGGGTCTAATTAATCAGCCTTTAAATAAAGTGGACATGTATTTTGCCCAGTTTAATCTGCAGGACTTTCTGAGGGTGATTTGTTTTGGTGCCATCGAGGAAGTGAGGAGGGAAAACCACTTCAGATTATTTTCCAGTGTCTTTACTGCTGGAAAGCACCAGGGAGAAAATGTGTCAAGCAGCCAAGAACGACAGCCGTCACAGACATTGAGCTCAAGAAGACCGAAAAACTGTCAGGGACTGTGAAGTGAAAAAACGTTGTATTTTTTTTAAACATTGTAATGATAATGATAAATCTCAGTCTCATTTAAATTGAGTTGAATCCACTACACTCCTGTATGATGTTTTACAGTGCATTTGTGTGGCGCGTCTGCAGAAGCCAGGATGACTGCTTTTAACTGGAGAACAGTCACCGGGTGTGGAAACAACACTGTCATGGTGGTCACCGTTTTTTCTCTCCCTCCAGCCCATGGGAGACCCTGCTGAAGATTAATGTGGAGACCTGTTAATATAGTTTGAACCGTGGATGTTCAGGATCATAACTCTTGCTTCTCTCCTGTCCGAACACGACGGTTGTTTTAAATGTCTCGTGAGCCGACAACGATGCTCCTGAAGTTTATTCTGGAATGGCTACTCTTCAAGATGCAGCCCAGTTACAAACGAACAGGTAATTTTCCTGTGTCCCTTCCGAGAACTTGTGCACATAAATGAAATATGGATGCAGCTTGAAATCAACTCCAGCAGCATCCAATCTCCTGAATAAACTTTAGGGATGTTTCCCTGCCAACTCTTGCTTGGATACCAACACTTCCTTAGCAACCGCATGGCCAGTGGCTATGTGTGCGTTTAATGCTGTCAGGAGCTGCGGGGCTCAGCTGTTGATGGAACACAGTTATCCTTTTTCTCATTACTGGCTGATCTATGTGTGAGATCCACCAGGCCTGAGGGAGACCATCAGGGACTTAGCATGTGTGTGTGAGCACAGTGTGGCCAATAAGGAGAACAGACCCGCTCTGTGGAAACACCTGTCCACCACTCGGAACAGAAATCTGAGCACACAAACAAAGGATTTTCTCCTCATCGCACTCCAGATGTCATCGGATATGGATGTAAACACAGCTCGCCGAGTAAACAGCTCAAACACGTGGACACGAGGACGTGCATGCATCATTTCATGAAGGATCAGAAGGCAGAAATCAGGTGCTCCTGCCGTGACAGCAGTGTTGGTTTACCTATTTCTACATGCACACGAGCCGCATCCTTCCACTGACACATAAACAGGGAAGAACCAAAAACCTTTTCTCCAAAACAACACACACCACGCTGGATGGACTTCCTGTTTCTAGGGTTGATTATATAAGCATCTTTGGATGGAGAACAGGTGGTGTCATGCCCACAGAGAAACCTTGACATTTCGTGTTTAATTTGATATTCATCAGACAATAAGTTGCAATGCTCGTTAGGGCAACAATCGCACAACTAAAAAAGTCACATTGGTGATTTTGGAGGAGAACACTACCTTTCCCTTATTAACCCCCCCCCCCCCCCCCCCCTCCTCATACAGACGTTAATGTTAGTGGGCTCCAACATCAGCCCCTAATGGTCATACAAGGTCAGCAGCAAAAGCCCTTGTCTTCTGAAAATCCCTGCGGCACAAAAATATTGTTCTCAGTAGGCTTCTTTGCTAATTTTGCCATAACGGGCTTTCAAAAGTATACTGAAATCGGAGAACATGCAAATACTAGCACTGTAACGGCACTCAGTAGAGTGACTACCTCCACCAAGGCCCAGCAGTCGGCTTTAATACAAACAAGCTGCTCCACAAACTCATGCCTATTAGTTCCCTAATTGTGCCAGATTTTTTTTAATCAAGATCCACAAATTATTCCCTGATCTGGAACCTGCATCCAGACATAATGGGTTCTTTCCTGACTAATTTACCATCTTTCCACCAAGTTTAATTTCAGACGTTAAGGCACACAAGCTGGTGAGAAGCAGAATTATCACCTGGCTGCCGTTTTGCTCAGCTCCGAGGTGTTTCAGCATCTTTCAGCGCTCTCATCATTCTCACTGTTTCCAGCAGCTCTAATGAAGCACTCTACACTACCTGTGGACATAAACAGTCAGCGATGCTCGGGGGAAACTAGCAGAGCATTTAGCAGCTAAAGCATTTCCCGATGAAGTCGGTGTTGACCAAAACAGAGCTAAAAGGAAAGTGAATGTTGGACTTTTGTAAATCATTTAGATATTAACACTCAAAATAAATGCTATAGTGTGTTATATAGTTGCTATAAAAATTATATTATAACAATAATAATACATTTTTCTCAAAACAAAGTTACAAAGAGCTTCATAATGTAAAAACAATGAAAATAGCAAAACAACAAATAGCAACACAGTAATTAAGGAATAAAAAGATGAGACATGTGAGAGAAATTGAAGCATCACATTAATGGAGTTGGAATTAGGTAAAGTTAGGAAATATTTCACGATTTAAGTACGCTGTAAGTTTTGATTCAAATGAAGCAACTGACTCAGCATTTAGCATAAAAGGTGATAATGACGCGATTTGAGTCCTTTGCTTCAGGTGTTTAATCTACTAACAACACCACCCTGCCACTGCAGCTGTCAAATACGTTACAATCTTTAAGAGAAATAAAACATACATAAAATAATTATTATCTACGATAAATAAGTTTATGATCGTTAATTTTAATTCAAAAGAAATGAAGACCAACAAGTCTGCGAAAGAGTGATAGAAACTGACATTTATTCGGCTGCCAGGGCGACGCTCCATCCATCTCCCCTGAGTGATGTGACACATTCATTTACTGAAGACCTCGGTCTCATCATTTGAAGATGTGATATGTGTTCAAAGATTATCCCGGTGATGGATTGTAACCGTCTATCACAAGGAAATTGTGTAATTATTTACAGACAAGGACACGAAGAAGGACGAGAGTGATTGAACCTGTGACCTCGAAGCGCCATCGGCAGCAAAGACCCACAGCTCAACTTATCGGCTGTGAGATATTGTCGCATCAAAGTCCTACTTAGACATCCATCTGTTGATGGATCAGAATTCGGTAAACATGTCCACCGCCATATGAGATGAAGGACTTAATGAAAAGAGGAAAGCAATGCGGGAGTGAAAGGAAAAGAGAAGCAGCACAGGTTGGCTCTCATTAGGCTCCTCTTGTCAAAACTCCACAGGAGGTTTCCTGGGGAGAAAAGCCACACATGCCGAGTCTCATAGTAAAGCTCATTTTTAAATCATAAATCAACGAGTCTGAGTCCATCAGGGGCGAAGTGATGCCTTTGTCAGCTGGCAGTGTACATATTCTCAATAAAAAGGATCTAAGTCTTTGATGCCACAGTTCTATTCCCCTGGGATGAATGTTCAATTTGCTCTGACTCCACGATACCACTCAGAAACTGACAGGAGCATGAAACTTTAACGTGAGATGTGGATTCAGGGAATACGACTCACATTAAATAAACAAAAAAAATCTCTCTCTCCCTCCATCGGTTTTCCTCGTTTGAGCTTTACAGGAAGACGTGTTGTTAATCTCCTCCAGCCGCTCACCTTGTGTGAAGAGCTTCCAGCTTGGCGGCTCTCCGGTTTTCATTAAACTGTTTATCCTGCAGGAAAGTGCATTGTTAATTACTGCTAACGATACAGACGTTTGGCGCCGGAGGGCCTTGTTTAATAATGAAAGCGCTTTTCCTCTCTCTGCTGGAGGGGATGTGACAAACTACACGCTGCTGCACTGGAACAAATTAGCGTTTGTTTTCTTTCAGGCCAACACTGGTTTAAAGATATCATCCACACGCCCAAAACAGGAGTGAAGAGAGATGTTCTGATTACAGCATGGGTCTATAATTTACATTGACCCATTTCTCTGCTTTCCGTGTGGTGAGAGAATTCCAGGAAAACAAGAACACAACACACTACAGGCACAGCACTGCAGGCAGCGCCTCGGCTGCACATCTGTTGGTGTGATTTACCTCCTCATTCGTGAATGTGGCTCAAATATCAAAGTAAAACATGCTGATCTGTGAGTATGCATGTTGTAACATAAAAAAAGTTCTAATTACATAGTTATCTGGCACAAGACTTTTTCAAGAAGCGGTATATATATATATATATATAGATGTGATTTGGGAGAATAATCACATGATTAGAAATGTGGACTGTGTCTAAATCTGAGGCGTTTAGGTTGAGGAGAGTAATGCAGGAGCCAGAAATATAGACTTCCTTATTTTACTATATAAGGAAGGAGGTGGGTCGAGACATTGAAATTTACCAGTTATACCTCAGATCCATGAAGACAGTTGAAGGCAAGATTGGAGTCGATGCCTTATCTGGAGCAAGTTCTTTGTGTTTCGACGGCCAAGGAAGTGGTTCCAGGGTAGCACCAACTCCTTGCTGATCTAAAAGAAAAAAACGCCAGGATTACATGAACACTTCAGATCGCGGTTCACTTCTCTGTGTGCAGAACACAACATTTGTGTCAGTGAAGACTTGATTAATCTTCTTTTCCAAGATCTCACTATAGACTGTGTGCTTTGTCTTCCAGTGACAGATAAGTCACAATCTTAAAAGTAAAAAAATAATGATCAAATATATGGTCGATTCCTATTCTGCCGGTGGCTGAAAACTAACAATATAAATGAAAATCATAAAGTGAACTACCGAACAAAGTTGGACACTTTGGTGGAGATTTTCCTTTTTGGTTTTAATTAATGTCTTAAATCAGAAACAAGACTTTTCTGCAGAATGAGGGGCGAGATGGAGGCGAGAGCCGAGGCCACGTCTGCCATTTATCTCGTTCCCTGTGAACCCTCTTCTAATGGCCATTTAATTCATAGAACTAAGGGATTATCAAAGCCGTTTGAAAATGAGTCGTTACGGAGAGGAGATAGATTGTGAGACAGCCATGGGAGGTGGGTCACGTTAACCCGAAAGGCCCGAAGGAAAAATACGAAGCGCATGCAAATGAAGTATAAAAAGAATGATTATTCTTCTCTCCCTCTAGATTCCACAAGCTCAACATAAGCTCTAATCAGCAATAAAGCATGAGCCCAAAGTGGGAAGCCCGCGAGGAGGAGCCTCCGTCCTCCACCCGAAATAATGTCACAGTTTCGAGGGACTCTTAGGAGGAGAAGAAAAGAGAGACAAAAGAGGATGTGTGTGTTAGAGAACAAAGCTGGACCGAGGAATGGAGACGCAAAGTGACAAGTGTACAAAATTGGGAGCGCATAACCCGATAAAATATAGATCTCAAACATAACAGTGAAGAGGCAGGGTCACCTTGTAGCCACTGAGTGCCACTTAGGAAATAGCTAAGAAAAGCTAAAGCGGCTAGCATTGACTGTATCTTATTCAGTGTTGGCCTTCGTCACTCTTCCTTTTCCCTCTCTATTGTTTACAGGCTGAACTTGATCCAGTAAAATCCCTGTCACAATGAAAACAAAACCATTCTCCTGCTGGTTTTCTGAAATATGTAATTTTCAATATAGGTTTGGGTGCAGTATGGATGAGGAAAAATTCATTAAATCTTGGTCTGGATCCAGATCAGGGAGATTCCAGGTTGTTGTTTCACTTTAAATAATGTTGCAAGACATTTTGTTTGTTTGTTTGTTTACATGTTCACTGATTTACCCAGGGAATAATTCATGGGTCTGGATGAAAAAATCTGGCATATTTAAGGAACTGGTACCTATGAGTGTGTGCAAATTTGGTGCATCCTGATCGAATTTGGGGGGACTGTCAGGACCAGTCTACCAGCACCTCTGAAACTAACATTCAATTATATCTTTTTAAATTTACAGTTTAAAAAACGAATTACTTTATAGTTATTTTTACGATGGTTGTGGGGGTTTGTTGGATTGTCACTATACAAATATCTATGAATAATTCATGGGCACTATATATACCATAACTGAACCAGAAACCCATTGTTTAAACACTACATCCGATAAAAACAAGCAAATCATCCATGATCAAATACATTTAAAAAGTCTAACATACAATACCAATACAATTCTCGGTTCAAATCCCGATTCAGTTGGCTTGTCAGCCATAGCCGTCCAAAGTGTTGGGGGTATAGGTGAGAATGAGACTGGCCTTAATTGAGTCAAATTCATGTCCATTAGCCAAATGTATGCATTATAGTTTATCATCAGTGAATATCATTTACATCTTTATGAGATATTATTACAGCCCTGGATTTAAAGAATATTGCGAACGCATTGAACTATCAAGGCTCTGCCCTGGAGACTAATGACTCAAACCTGAGGCTGCACTGGAGATGAGAGGGAGATTTAAATGTGTGGTACACACAACAAAAGCCCTATTTATATGTTACATTGAAATGCTACAATATTATTCCTGTGTGTGAGATTAAAGGGCGGTGAGAGAGGCATGCACGAGCACGTGCACGGTCACAGTGTGACACAGGCCACTTCATCAGCTCATGCCTCTGCTCACCACGGGCCACCGGCTCTGCTCCACCGTGAAAATATCTTCCGAACCATATAAATATTTATATCCATTAATAGTAAAGAGGCAGCACGAGTAGATGCATAATGCTGGGCTGATTTTTTTTCGAGGAAGATGCACTCCAACTGCCACAATGTCTCCGTCGCCATGACAACAGAGTTCAGCGCGCGAGCTAGGCAGGACTCGGCCCCGTCGGTCTGATCGGGAAGAAACACTGTGCACAGTGAGTGTGCTCCAGCAGCAACATGCATGTTAATGTTAACTTGTTGCTATACTTGTAGAACACAAGGACACATGTTTTTATATGAAGTAGAGAACGTGCGCCGCACACGCTTCCCCGGTTCCTCTGAGAATAGGCTGAGGCACAGATGTGGAAATGTGGATGTGGACGGGATCTGATGATCTCAGGCCATCTCTAGACATTAGTTACCAAATAGCAGGAGCCACACAGAATACTTTGACCATATAAAGATGTGGACGCTTATGAGGAAAACAGATGTGAGGAATTACAAGCTACCGCGTTCACATTCCTCAGGCCAATCTGTGCACGGGTCCAGAACTTTGTCTTAACAAGGAAACAGAGATTGGTTGTCCTCCTGCTGTCAGATCTTGGCTGATGGGGACATTTTGAATGAATAATTGTACACATGAACACACACTCACTGGTGTAGACAAACAAATAATTTCCCCCTGACCCCACGTTTCTCAATCTCTTAAGGCTGCTGCACACTAGAGCATAATCGGGCCAATTTAGACCCGATTTTGCCCTTCCGACAATCGCAATTATCGTTAATATCAAACCTGTTTGATATCGATAGATATGGATTCAAGGTTGATAATTGGCTCCGTCAGAGACCTGCAGCAGCGAGAGAGAGTGAGAAGGAGAGAGTGAGAGAGCGAGCTGACCAGGAGGCGTAACCAGCTGGATGTTGTGTACTTGTACAGCTGCGACTAAAGACAAGAATAAATTGCCAACTTACCTCCAGCTCGCAGTGCAAAATGTATACGCCTTCTCAGCCTTGAAATGAACCCGGTTAAAGTAACAGCCCGTACAGGACTCAACAAAGAAGAAAAGCTAACACACCTTCAATGGCGGCGCAACACTTTTATTTGTCAACACTACACAACAAGCAGGGGGTATTAGAGTGCATGCGCAGGGTTTTGAGTGAAAGCATTTCAAAACCTGAACGTGAAATCAATAAGTCCTGTTCTCAAACTGCAGGACGACAATCTTAAATACAAATGGGACACGAAACATTCACATGGACATTCCGACAGTGCTGAGTTGGACGATGGACAGCTAAGGAAGGGGGTGCTTGCATCCATCTGTAGCTCTCCATCCACAGATGGTGGATGAGAAACAAATGAAAGACAGGAGGCCCAGATAAACCTGGTGTGTGTGTCAGAAAACAGAAGTAAAGTGTTATTAGAGTGCGTGTTGAACACAGCAGCTCCATGAGCGATTAGAAGGCCAAGCAGCCGAGCAGCAGAGCAACAACACAACACTGACTGTGTGCTTTCAAGGTAACACTGCTTTGACTTCCAGACTCAGCCTGCGCACACACGTCGGCTCAAAGTGCCTCGCTGCAAGATAACAAGAAAGTTTTCTCATTGTGTGAAGACAACGCAGAATATCTTCCAGCAGACGATGGAGCTGGAAAAGTTTCGTTTTATTTCTGGTGAAAAAAGATGTGAGGTTTACATCATACAGTTAGTCATTTTCCACATGATGAGAGAGTTGCTCTGTAATGACAAGAGTCTGTCTCTGCTGCTGTCCTCAAAGACTCACTTTCCAACAGAGACGTGACCATGTGAAGGAGGAAGAAATAAGTGTATTAAAAAAAGAGAAGCAATTCAAAATGCTTTAAACGAGACAGAGAGATTTATTATATCACTAAAACAACAAAACAAAATTGTGAAATAGGATGAAGTGAATTAAGAAATGGCCCCAAAAAGTTAAGGAACAGCTTTCTAGTGCAGTTGAAGCTGATATAAATGTCTCACATTCAAAAGGTGAGCAGAGAGTTTTGATGTAGATTTGGGACTTAAGTCAGTCCACATTTAAATGGAAATTTCCATTTTAAAATGTTTCAAACTGGGCTCTTTATTTAAAGATGTGTAAATGAATGGTACCTACAAAAACCTTTTGAATCAGAACAGCCTATTGCTTTTATTGGCTGCTGCGACAGTAGTTTCTCTGTAGTATCATCAGTAAATAGTGGATTTCTACTTGGTGTGTAAAAACTGCAGCTCAGCCATGTTTCTAACCATCCGTTCAAAGATGAAGTTGAATGTTTCCTGGAGATCCACTTGGTTTATTCTCTTCATCAGAAATGTATTTTGGCCCCAGAGCAGCGAAGTGATTTATAAACTAGCAGCAGCTCTTTTTAAGTCTGTTCTCCAAACCACGGGGGAAGCCAGTGTGATGATAAATGTTAGAGGATAATTCCACTTTATTATGACTTGGACCTTATTTCTATTGCTTCCTCCCCCATCTTTGATAGAAAGATAGTGCTCAGACTTAACTACTGGAAACCTGGGACACAGCAACATCCAAAAGAGCGACTTCACAAGAAGAAACACAATTTTTATTTGTGTAACTACTCCACCACCACCCTTAATTGCTCAAAGGCATCTCAGTGGTAATAATGAGGGGGGGTGGGGGGGGCAAATCCTGTTTTTTTTTATTTTGCAGACTTGATGTGTGGATCAAGCCATGGACCACTGTCAAAATCCAGTCCTTGATGTAAGATCAGCATAGTTCTGAAACTGTCTCTGTCGTATTCTGCATGAGATTAATGACGCTTTTCAAATCGTGTATGGACATGAAACCTGTCATTCTTTGCATTAAAACTGAGGTAATAATGTATGGTATTGTTTCATGTCTGTTGGTTAATGCAAAAACGACCTGACAGATGACCATGGCAGAAGTATGTGCTGTGGATCAGGGAAGAACCGAATACATTTTGGTGTGGATCTGGATCAGGGGGCAGATCCAAGATCTGTATTCACTCTCTTTAACACTGCAAGATAGTTTTCTCCAACATTTTCACAGTTTTCCCCACCGAATAATTCATGGTTCTCGAAGAAGAAAAAACGACTGACACGTTTAGAGGACTGATTTTTCTGACTGCATGAAATTTTGATTTATTTTAATTGAATTCAAGGAGGCTGTTGGGCCTTGGTGCTGTAATGAGGGCCATTTTCTCTGGCTCCTAACTACTGTATTTCAGGCTTTGTTAGAGCCACTGGAAAACTTGCTTTACTGATGTCTCCCTTTTAGACATGATGTTATTTGTTCAGACTACAACCCCCCAACGTGCCAAAGGAGACCCCATGTAGAGACAAAATAGACGAGGGTGTGGAGGAAAGACCAGCCTGCCTGCGATGACAGCAGGACATTCCCACACACACACACAGACAGACAACCCGCTGTGTCCCACTGATATCAAACCCAAGGGAACAGAAGCAGGAGGGCAGAGGGTTGAGTTGTCCATTTTTTTTTTGGGGGGGGGGGGGGGGGGGGGGTCTCAGCTGTGCCTCAGGACAGTGAGACAGCGAAATTCACACACACACACACACACACACACACACACACACACACACACACACACACACACACACACACACACACACACACACACACACACACACACACGCCACTCACTGTTATTATCGGAGGTTATCAATTAGGCCTGACCTAGAAAGCCTGTCTGCACGAAGGCTACATAACAGAACGGACACAGACGGGCACACACACTCCAAATCCCTTTGACTCGGCTCACTGTCTGAGAGCCTGGATTAACTCACACACATAAACAACAACATTTATGAAAGACAACACACGCACACAGAGGGTGTCACTCAAACCTCTCCAACGCATGCAGGGCTGATTCACAGAAGCAGTGACCCGAGGCACAAAAAGACGGCACAGATACAAAACAGATACAGGAGGAGTTGCCAGCACGGAGATCAGGAAACCAATGCAGAGCTTTTTAAATGGCTTCACAGATGATACATCTTGTAATAGCATGTCTGTAACTTGGCAACTGTGGAGGCACAGTATGTTGCAAAAACAAAAACAACACTAAGCTGCAGTGGGTGATATGGACAATCTCACCTTTGTTTTTTTTTTATTAACTGGTGTACAGGGAGGGACTGTCGGAGTCTCAGGGGCCATGTTGAGTGAATGAGTAGAGGAGGGTGCAGAGGGATGTTCTGAAGGTGAAGAGGGTGAAAGTCGTCCTCCTGTGCCAGGCATGTGCTCACAGTTAGCAGGCTGGGACGTGCCAGGCACGTTTGGCTACGTTCCCTGCACCGAAACCCCCCCCCCCCCCCGCTTTCATTCACGACTTGGTCTTAAGAGCTTTTTCCTCCTCCATTGTTGAACGAGGCCCATCTAAAAGGGTTTATGCCACTGACTTGTACTAAGCACTCTGGGTGACAGAGCAAGAGCTCATCCTAAATCCTAAAACCCTCTGCAAATGCTTTTCTCTTCTTCCTCGCTGTTCTCTGTGTCTATGTTATTGTTTTGTCACCCCCGGCCCTCCCTCTCTGTCCCCTCCCCTTGTCCCCCAACCCCCCCTCCCCGCTCCCTCCCTCCCACTCTCTCCTCATCTCCTAATGCCTCTATCTCCCCTCCACTCTCACTGTGACAGTGGAGTGCAGGCGCGCACTAATCTAAGCCAGATGAGCAAGAAAAACACAGGCTTCCTCCGCCGCTTGCTTTCCCCATTAACCAAGAGGCCCATCATTTCTCTCTCCAATCACAGGGCAGACTTCTGAGGTTTACCAGCACGTCTGCATATGCACTAAAGCAGACCAGCCAGTAAAGCTCCTCTGTGACTGATTTATAATGACACTTGATGGCTTTGCTGCTGCCATTTTCTATCTCCTCACCACAGACCATCGGCCGGTGGCACAGAGCCAGACTTGTGGCACCTGTTGAGAACACTGCGGTGTCAAAACCGTTTTGCATAATGAGCTCTTTTAATGGACAGATTAGAAATTCCAACATATTTCAGGATGGTGGAGGTGCGTTTTGTCAGAACACATGGGTGCAGTGTTGCATGTTAATGTGGCTCCTGATCAGAGCAGCCTCAGAGTCCAGTCACCATCAGGGTCGAAGTGAGGGGCCGGCCCCTCTGTCATGGTGAGTTTCGGCTGAGGCTTTCATGTAGGACTGGTTGACTTTCGCTCACAGCCGAGGCAGAAGGACATCATGTCCCTATGGGGACGGCTGCTGTCCTGCCCTGTCACTTTCGCTCTTGTATCCACGGGCCATGAAGCACATGGCTAACAAGTCCAGACTGCAGTGAGGCAGAAGAGGGGAGGAAGAGGAAAAAGATCACCTGGACAAAAGGTAGAATGATGGAGATAAATGAATATTTTTTAACAATACAGTTTTTGACTCAGAATTAATTCTAGTTATAGGGAGAGGGTGAGGAAATACTAGTTTCTAGTAGTCTGGCTTCCTGTTTACAGTCTTTATGTCAAGCCGAATTAACCAGTTGATGAAAGTAGATTCATATTTACCGAATGTTTCGAGCCACTCATCTAACCTTCAAAGAAATTCCAAATATTTGAATGTCATGGTACAACATGTTAGATAGATGCACATGAAAACTTTGTGGGTCATCATATGATTCCAAGGGTTCATTACAGAAACCAATTTCACGAATTATAGACCAGTTTCCTCTCCTGATTTAGTGTGAACAATTTCCTCCCTCTCAAGGGAGTCTGAGACGAACCCTGATATCTGAGAAGCCAAGAGGTGAAAACAATATTCCCAATCATCTGTTCCAAATGAGAGTCAGGGTACATGACCCGAATCAGTGGGGCCCTACACGTGCCTGTAATGAGTGAAAACATCAGGCTCAAGTCAGATTAGGAGTCAAAAATACTTTGTTTGTCAGGTTCATCTAATTTTCTCTCAGGCTCGTTCGGGTGCATACAGAAAAATGCAGCCGGAGCATCACTCCACTCTTGTGTCATGTTGTCCATGCTAAATCCAAGCCTTCCTCCATGTTCCACCTTGTATCTTCTCACTCACATTGGATAACCTTGCTACCTCTTTGCAGGCTGCTCACAGAGCAGCTGTGTCGGTTCAACACCCTCAGAGTGGTACCAGAGAAGAACAGCAGAACAGGAGAAGCCTCTGAGATGAGAAATGAAATCTTCAAGTATCTACAACCAAGTCGAGTTGCCCTTGATTCAACCCCCTCTTGGATTCCCCCTCACCCTCTTCCCTCTGCCTCCCCCCTCATCTCACCCTCTTCTTTCACCCACATTCGTCTCACAGCTGAGGGTACGATAAGTGAGGATATGATTTCAATCAGCAGCAAGATCTGGGACTTGAGAAAAAAAAGAGAAACCTTCCTCTGTCAATGCATCATGTTATAAGTGCCCCCTGTGAGTACAGATCTCTTACACGGCCTCTAAAATGCTAAGATAATAACACCAGGAGGAGAGTGTGGTGCAGCAGGAGAACTCCGGATCGCACAGTAACACACTCAATAGCGAGTCCCACATGAATCAAAATGACAAAGCCAATCTAGCGACAAATTCTCTCTGGCTGGCTGTAAAGCGCTCGGCTCTCTGGATGGACGGATACAGGAACACGGGCTGAGTAAATCATGTAGTCATTTCAAAAAGGCAAAATTCATTTAGGTGCACAGCCTCTACAAGCCCACCTCTTATTCCCTGCAGTGGAGTTAATCACATCCTGTTTTACGGGACTAGTGTTCTCCCAAGTGATACAGGCTTTCACTTTTTGTGGGTGCATCATAAAGGTCTGAGAGCGGAGACGGAGAAGGTCAGAGAAAGTCGAGTGAGTCCACTTATTCCTGCAGCAGCCTGTTGAGTATAAAACTATATAGAACCACGAGCTAACCTCAAGAGAGTTGAGTATATTCTATATATAGCGCTCGCTTTTAAAGCTGCTTCCTCCAAAAGAACTATCACCACCATGAATAAAGCAGGTTATCAGTAGGTGGGCAAGAAACTAAAAGCTCTTTTGTGTCACATTTCAGTTTTTCTTAAAGCAAAACCACAACAGCACAGGGTTTCAACGTGTTAGGGCCCCACTCAGACCAAACTGAGAAACATCTGGGCTTTGGGAGATGTAAACATGCCATGGAGTCTGCTTAATGTCCACTAGTGGTAGCTTCATACAGTATTAACCATAAACTGTATATAAAGACGGGCGTCAAGTCAGACTCCCCAAAAGTGAAGCCAAGGTATCTTGATCGCCCCCTAGTGGCAGGCTGTGTTACAGGTCATAGATCCTGCCTGCTCCATCATAGTTGATGGGACATGGTCAGAATTAAAAAGTCAAGGAGAACTATAATACATGATGTATGCGAGTGGTGAGATGCAAACATGAAGAGGAGCAGGGATGAGTGAAGGGGTTAAGCTTCCTTATCTAACCAGTGTCCAGGTGCAGCATGTCCCGCCCCTCAGGTTGTGAGCCTCTGTGTTGGTGAGACCTTTAACAACCTCGACATGTAAGCACACTATCCCCAATAGTCCATAAAAGACAGTGTTCTTCTGCGCCGTTCCTCCCAGTCTGTCTGGTATGGCCTCATAAAAAAACTTAACTGGTCCCACGTGACATCTTCTGTCCACTGGTTGATGTGATTGGCTGAAGCCTCTGTGGCAATAGGTTTAAGTGGATGGTTCTTGGATTGTAAAGTGGTTCAGTGCCTCAGAGATGAGCTCCGGGTGTCTGGTCACTCTGATACGGGCTCCTTCAAATCATCAGCTAGGTCTTAAGTGTGAAAATTAAATGTTGTAATGTAAGAATATTATGGTGAAAATGGTAGTGTATGGTAATGCATAATCCTTATAATTATTGCTATATGTAGAAATGTGGTCATAGGCTCGGGGACCAGAAAGAATTAAGTCTTTGTGGTATTCATGCCGTTTTATTATTAACATTTTTTCCCCAATTTCTTAGAGAATAATTCATGGGTTCTGAAAGAAAGGGGGGTAAATGGGTTAGTTGGTTGTAGGCTCTAATTTGACAGGATTTTCCGCTCAACTATCATGTGTGTAACCATCAACACTGGCCTGGCTGTTTCACTGTTTGCTGTGAACCAGCATCACCTACACACAGACACACACTTCTACTTGATAAGAGCTCCTTCAGTTTCCCTTCCTGCCGTCCACAGTCACAGTCTGAACCATTTCCTCAACCCCTCGGTTTCTCCCTCAGTTTCTCCCCCTCACAAACACACAGGTACTCCAGATACTCCAGCACGTTTGTTTCTGCTCATCACATCGGCCCAGTGTTTTGCTCCGCCGTCTTCAAGTGCTCTGTAGCCAAAAATGTAATTAGGTCACAGTTTATCTGAACAGAAGTACTTGCAAAATAGAAGTATCTCCAGCTTCATTGCTTAGGAAAACGATATGTACACATATGTCCTCAAACTGGCAGGATTAAAAGTTTCTTTCTGGGGTCAATGGAGCTGAAAGCTTCAGATGTTCTCACCATGAACTCATCCTCAGGCTTGTTGAGCTAACACATCTGGCTCCCTGCTTTCCCTGCACAGCTCTCTGCCGAGCACAGAGACGGATCCTTCAGGATTTTGCCAGTGGGCAAAACACACACACACACACAGAGACACCCCCCCCCCCCCCCCGCACACACACACACAAACACCCAGACACCCACACACTGGCACGATGTGTTGAGTGACAGCACCTGAGAGGCTGAGCTGAACTACTTATAGGTGAAAAAACCAACAGCCGTGGCCCGTTTGTCATTATTGCAGTTAATGTGGCACAGCTGCCTGCCTGTCACATGGCTCCACCCGTCCTCAAATCCCAAGATGCTTTGTGTGTGTGTGTGTGTGTGTGTGTGTGTGTGTATCTTGGCTGGCTGCTCCTCCTGCTTAAATACCCTGAGGACGAGGAGACAGTGGGCCTGTGAGAAGCGTGTGATGTTAAAGGTATGACGTGTCGACTGTGATCATTACTGAGTTTGGTGGAAAAGGCCAGATCCCTGCTGTCCTGGTGCAGAGTAAACACACTTCCCCCGGCGAGGAATAGAGCGAGAGAGAGAGAGAGAGAGAGAGAGAGAGAGACAGGGGAAGAAAGCGACACAAACTAAAAAGAGGACGATATGAGACGAGGACGGGGACTGAGACGAAGGGATGGCACACACAGCCACAACAGGGGGCATGCTGTTCTCCCTATTAGACTGTCAATGAATCTCATTAACACGGTTTCTTTAATCAGCATCCGAGAAGTGCCATCCGCTCTGCTCCTCTCCTCCTTCCCCTCATTTTGATTACACTGATGCATATACGTTCAACGTTCATTGTAGTTTTTTATTCTCCTCGTTTTATTGAAACATTCGGATTTAAAACGCTCTGTGGTGTCCTCATCAGTGGCCCGTCTTTACTTGTGGAACGCAGCAGGCTGCCATGTTAAAGATCTCCGCTCTGCCCCCGTCACATCAGGGGAACCTGGTTCATGAGCATTCATGCTGAAAACCTGTCTTATTTAAATGATGGTTTCCTACAATACGCAACATTATGTTCGCCGGCACCACATGTTCATCCTCAGCTGTTATAAAACAGGCAGGCAATACTCCTAATGGGAAAGGAGTCATGGATCTTTTTATCAGGCTCACCCCCCGTTTTTAGAAAAAGTATACTCACTAACTTAGGTGTAACAGAGATTCTCTTATCATGTGTTGTGATCCGTGTATGAAAAGAAAAGGAAGTGTTGGCGTTCCTGTTTGGTTTTCACCTCTAAGAAGATGAACTCTCAGGGACAAAGAGGTGTCACCGATCCGTCGTAGACATCTGTCACATGAGGGGGCCCCTACAGGAAGCAGGCGGGTTGTTAAACAGGAAGCTCTGACCCCATGAAGTGACGTTTCCCTTCTTTATTTGCTGTTTGCTCGTCCTCAATGAGAGCAGCAGTGCAAACAAACCACAGCAATTGTCCGGAGACATGAGAACAGTCATATTTCATTTCATATATTCCTCGTGCATACGATGAATACAGATGACACGAGAGGCTGGAAGCAAGCAGGCATGCCAGACACATTCCCAACACCACACATGCTCATTCTTAAATCATGATCAAATCTTGCCAAAAGTGAACAAATCTGAATTCCAAAAGCTGCACAGCATCACATATGGGACCAGCAGCTTCGTCAAACAGACACGGAGACGAGTGGGAGCTCCTGAAGCTTCTCTGCAAAGCCCCAAACCTCAAACACCCTCAACACACTGTGTGACCCCGACTCTCTCCCTGTACGTCTCCTGAAGGAGCCTCGACTTACACAGAAGCTGTGACGCACATCTGTAGGTCCACAATGATGAACTATGTGTCCTCCAAGTCCTCTCCCTTTATTCCACACTCTCCTCCAGCGGCACAAGGCAGCACATTCCCATTGTCCCGTGTGCTCTCCGGGTGTGTTCCTGGCACTGAACGTGCTGATAGGATAAATAAATCACATGCAGGTCCTCTGGAGAGCAGAGAGACGGCCTGGAACAGGCTACGGGGGAAAAAGAAGACATCTGGTGTAGGAGCCGCAGCCTTTCTGCTGAGGAGAAAATCATCTACCTATAAAGACAAAAACTAATATTACAAACAGGACATAGACTGTGAAATTTCATGATCAATTTTGAATTCCAGCTATTTAAAAATGAAAATTCATTTAGAAACAGTCTCAGATCTTTGTCGTTGTTTTTTCATATTGTTAGTACATCTCTAACATGGTTCTTTACATGAAAGGTTCAAGAAACTATTAGAGGAAAGCAGTACAATGAGACCAATTTTACAAATAGCTGCTGCAATAATAATGCTAATCCTGATTTGTAAAGCACCTTTCATAGAAATAATAGTGAATTCAAAAAATCCATAAAAAGAGAAAAGAAATATAGTGATTATTATAAAAGCACAGGAGTGAAGTGCAAGATCTAGTTAAAGGCCGAAGTATAGAGAATAATTGCTACTTTAAGAGAGAGAAGATCAGCCTGTAGCTTGTGATAAAATGTGGAATGTGGAGCCTGTTGTAAAGTTCGAATTTAGTTCAAATTTCATCAATAACAAAATGCTTAATGTTTTGGCTCATCAGCTCCACATTACTATTTGTGCCAGGACTTTGAAAAGATTCTGTAAGAAACTGTTTATTCTGAGGAAAGAAACACACAGACGTGGAGGAAGCTGCCTCTTTAGTGGAGGAGGTTGTCCTCGGTCACATCTGAGTCACATTTTAAGGGGCTTGGTAGATTCTCAAGAAACCGTGAGAATGGTTCAAGATTTTGGAACCAGAAACAATATTAAGACTTTCTTCTTGATTACGAGTTTGTTCTCATAACATTACTCTATTGTTTTCAAAATCTCATTTCTATCTCAACATGGGTCTAATACTGAAGCTGAAACAGTCTTCTAGATTATTGGATGAAATAAAACCACTGACCAGACGGCGAGATCACATTGCTGCGAGCCAGAAAGCGACTCATCTCGGAGGCCTTATGTTGTGTGATCGCACATACTGGCCACTTTGGAGAGGCCACCACTTTGTAGTGCGTACACAAATGCAGTCATGGACGCTGGAACAGTTGATCCTTTGTAAACCCTCTGCTCCAGTGGGTTAGTGAGCACAGATTCTATCAAACACTGTAGCTACTGCTGCTGGGTTTAGTGTGTGTGTGGGGAGGGGGGGGGTCCACCATCCTCCATCTGCGGCGGTCAGGTTCGGCACCGAGTCAGCAGTTCTCTCCAAATGGCTGAGCTTACTTTGTGTGTGTGTCTTATTGTACAGGAAAGCGAGAGGAAATTTAGAGAGAGAGAGAGAGAGAGAGAGAGAGAGAGAGAGAGAGAGAGAGAAAGAGGATGGATGGAGCGAAGATGAGGAAAAAAAGAGAGAAAGAAGAAGCAAGAACAGCATCCGCAGCCTGTGTGCTGCGAGGACCGGGCGTCGGGGTGACAGGTGCATTATCATAGGTTAATGAGAAGACTGGTGCTGCCTGTAGCTGCAATCAGAGGAGTGCTGCCTCCACCGGCACCTCCATCAATCAGAGCCGACGTGCACGCCCACTCAAGCTCCGAGCACGCTCACAAACAGACACACAGTAGGTACAGTAAACAGGCACGCTCACAAACCAGTATCCACGGCACAGATACGGTCACCTACAGCCCGTGGTGCTCAGTGATACAACACTACTGTGGCCAGAGTTCTGTTGAATTCTTTACAGTGTAATTATGAGGTATTTATGAGCACAATGAGAGATAATTAGCACCTCGAGCCCGGCCTTCGGTTATCATCATGAAGAAGATGTTAACTAGCTGGTGCTGAAGTGTGTGACGTCTCTGCAAATAGACATGGGTGGCGAAAGTGCTGCGATCATCATTAACACGTTTGTTCCAGATCGTTTTCAGACCCGATCACGCCACTTCCGCTAAACAAGTTCAGTTTATTCACCATGTTGTGTTTAGTGGGTGCCCCACAACCTGGAAGTAAAATCCATATTCATTTCCCCGATAAGACAATGTTACAACTGGAGCACTTAGTTTGAAAAAGGTGATAGGAAATAATTGATTCGGCTAATTTATAATTTAGCAATAAATATGTTTATATTTATTCATATTTTAAAACAGAATATCATGACTGTAAATACTTTAGGTAGTATAAAATAATGTGATTAGGGTAAATCAGGGCAGATGTAGAATTCTTTAGATACCTTGTGTAAACATGGAGCATGACCCAGCTTTTTGATACGTGATGCTAATGATACAAAGTGTTGTCTGCAATACCACTAATAGAACCAGTAGATACTTCCACTAATGCACAAATGTTCCATAAAATCCATAATAAGTTCCAATAATTATTAAACTGGGTAAATTGTTAAAAGATACAATTTCACAATGTTAAAGAAAGTAAAGAAAAACATTCAAACCTGATTCAGGTTCGGAGCAACATTTTGTGTGTTCTTCCCTGACCTAAACCACATCCTTTCACCAAGTGTTGTTGGTGAGTTGTCTTGTGTAATGTCGCTGACTAACAAACACACAAACCAACCAGCTGCGTAAACACAACCGTGCCAACAGCTTAATAATGTTGGAGCGAATCAAAGTGAATCTGATCTTAGCCACGCTACACCGTTTAAACTTTGTAATCTACAACCGTTCTTCTAAAATACAGTGTAAAGTAGCATTAAATCGAAATACTCCACAGGGCTACAAGTTCTTTATCATGTACTACAGTATTTTACCTGCGTAAATGTATTCAGTTTCTTTCTAGCACTGAAAACACATCTTTGCAGCCTGCTAAATCTATGGTGCTTTTTAAAATGCAAGTTGTGCCCAGTTGTACTTTCTCTCTCTCACCTCACTGCACTATAGTGGTGAAAAATACTTTTCTTTTCACAGACTCCTATTTGCCGTTGTTCACAGGTGTTCCGTGCGGCAGTGGAGCTGTGCCAGAGTGATTTCAGAGGTCTTTACTCTCCGCAGGCCAAAGAGGCCACATGGAGAGGAGAGTTTGCCCTTATCAAACTGGATTAGCCCGTGAGAGAAGAGAGAGAGAGAGAGTTATTAAGAGGGAGAGGGAAAGGGAAGGTGGCTCTGGGTGTGAGTCAGTGTATCATTCTTTTCCAGCGCGGGATCCAACCAGCCGCTGGGCAGGAAATGAGGCAGAGGACACCCGCTGACCTGCAGCCACTTGCTGCCTCTCAGCCTATCACAGAAACAATTTAAACAGCTAATGGAACGAGGCTGATCCTCTTTCCACCGCATACAGGACCTCTGTGGCTCATTTCTGATTAGAGCTCCTCAGGCTTCTAGGTAATGTGCACCAGACAGGGGATGGACCCAGCTAGTTATGTTATTACACATATCTGTCAGACAGATGCGTGTAGCAGACTGCAGAGGGCACAATGTTTGTTTATGTGAGATCCCTGCGAGAGATTGAAGACAGGAAAGCCAGTGCAGGAGGAAGGGGACTGGGCAGTGCGGGGCAGGCTACAGGTGGAGGGTGGGGGGGGGTCCACTGTGGGGGTGAAAGAGGGGTCTGAGGGGGTGACATGAGCACATGTCCGTGACACAATGTGAAGAGGATGCTGAGGAACAGGGGGTGGCGGGGGCAGCCGCAGAGGGGCCTCGGGAGAGGGGCCCTCACCGGCTGGATGAGCACCAGTGGAGCGGAGCGACCACTGAAAACACACACCGGTAGGAAGTCGAAGAGAAACACAGAACCAACACTGTGGTAAACAGACGTCTCATTTAGTAGCTCAAACGTAAAATACATGTCCACTATGGACCGTATGAACAGATTAGTTTACACAATGTGGAGAGAAACTCAGTCCTTAGTGAACACACCAAACTCACATCCTCATTATTCATTCTTTTTATTTCATTTGCTCTCGGCGGGATCATCATCATCATCTGTCCCATTTCCTCTGCCCTGGACTCAGTGACAGTGATGTGGAAAAAACACAGGAAGCTTCCCTTCCCCCTTGTCTTTGGCCTGGAAAGTGTGTGCACGTTTATTTGTGAACGTGTGCTTGTGTGTGTGTGTGTGTGTGTGTGTGCATGAGTATGAGTATGCTCATGTGCCTGAACCTTTGGAACAGATTTCAGATCGAATATGTTAAAGTCAGTTAACTGGCAGCAGCTTGTCCAGTTGTGGACAAAAGCAGCGTTCTCCAAAAGCTGATTTGGAGTCCAAGGGGTTAACGTGTGGGTCAGCCTTTAGTTAGAATTCTACTCTTGCTTGCATTTTTCTACTCATCTGATTTTGTTTTTACTGCTGTAAGAAAGTACAACCAGTAGCTTGTGGATATACCAGTCAAAGCTAGCAACAAGGTGCCTCCCTTCACTTTTGATGCCTACAACAAACTTCTAAAGAAGGAAGCAGTGCTGGAGACCAAAATTCACCAGTTAAAACAACATGGAGTTAAATGGGCAGCGTGGAAATAGTTTACCATCGAATCAGAAAATGCCAACACACGGATCACCAGCACCAACAAGAGGGTTGAGTGCAGAATTTAGGAATTGAATGAAAGTCTGTATAAAGTCAGTTAGTTGTCAACATGAATAGTCTTCAAAAATAAATTGTTCACTATCAACTAATCTTTTAATTTGTTTCCCAAGTAATCCCTCATGACTGGAACTAATTAGTCTTAACATTATCCATCTTTAATCTGCCAATTATTATATTGATTGTTTTTGGCTGTCGTGATGGCAACACAATGGACCAGAAGTACGGTGGCCGAGACGTCTCGTGGATTAACCAGAACGCACAGCTGCAAAAGCCACACAACAGAAACACACAGGAGGTGACAATGAAATCAGAAGAGTTCTTGACTGTGGTGCTCGGAGCCTCCGCAGAACAACAACCCACCTGCACCTGTATATTTGTCACAGTTTGTCAGGTCACTTAATGACTCTCGGTTCTACTTTATACTGCCTGAGTTACTCTTTGGATTTCTAGTTCCAGAAACATCCACTGAGTGCTGGGTTGGTTTGGACAGATGAGCATCAACTAAAGATTTCCAATCGATTCTTTTTTAATGACAACACAAATGTTGTCTGTTCTTCGACTGAAGTAAAGAGAGTTAACCTTTACTTAAACATCGACCCATTTAAGAAAAATCCAACTTAAATCTGTTTCCTATGGGACCATCATACGAGGCCAACTCACATTGGTCATGTTCACAGTCCGGGCTTGAAAGGAAGAGGCCTGCACCACGTGGCCAGTCAGGTCTGTTTGTTCAGGAAGGAGCGAGCTGGCTTCCTGTTAAGCTTCTGTGGGCGGAGTCACAGGAGAAAGTAGTAGGCCAGGTGAGGAGAGGAGGGGAAGCAGGACGGGTAGTATTGTTTTGAATATTTATGATACCTGTCTACTGATATAAAGATTGGATTTGAGCTTCCACACCAGCAGACTGCAGCCTGAACACGTTCTTCTTAAATTCATTTGTGCATTTTAAATGACAGATTGGTGTTTGGTGGTTGAAGCGGGCAGCGTGGCCACGGCTCCCTGATGAGATGTTCCTTGAAAACAGTCTCCTGGGAGAACACGAGCTGTGCTCACAACGCTGAGGTGAAGAGCCTCAGCCCACGGTGGATCAGAGCAGCGAGGTCTGTGCTGTGTTGTGCGTCAGTGCTGGGGCTTCAGCTCCTGGCATTATGTGACATCATAAGACTTGATAAGAGTCACTGCACCCAAGTCTTATGAGAGAAGCTCTTCTTTATTTTTTATTGCGTCGGATAAATCCTGTTATCGCAGTGAAGTGAGTGGATGTGGAGCTCTTTGTTCTGTTCAGCCACGGGGCAGTCAGACTAAATTAACAAGCAAATACAAAGACTAAATTAGGGCGTAATCAAAAAGAAATGACTTGGCTTAGAGCTGTAGAACTAAGAAAGTAGGGAAATAACTAATTTCTTAAGAATCTGCATTAAACCCAGAATTAAACCTGCAGCTTTTACAAATTAAGCTTTTAAAAGATAATGAATACATTGATGACGCATGCTTTGTTTTATACTTGAAGCGACACAACCTACTCATTTGGCTCGTCTTTGTCCAGTTGCATTTCTGCCTGAGCCAGTGAAACAGATAAGTTTATACTGCCCTCTTGTGGTTGCTGTAGGCACGAATCCTGATACCGACCAAGAGAGAAAGAAAAACTGCCAGAAGAAATATTTATATTTTATATTTAGTTACCACTGATTAAATTTAAGAAGTTTTTGACATTGACTGGATATAAGTTTTAATAATAATTAATAATGTCAATAATAAAAACAAACCAGGGATCTTTTTGTCTCGTGCAGTAGTTAGGCCTCACCTGGTCAGTTCATGAAGTGGAACTCAACCTGAGAAGCTAAATTTGAACGAGGACACCCAGAGGGGGACAGAGAGACAGCTCACCTTCAAAGTAAAAGTTCAGGAGGCCAGAGGTTTGATTTGATTAATGAGTAATGACCCTTACTCCTTGTGCTAGTTGATGGGAACAATATGTCATTTATTTGATCACCGAATATAAACTAGAAGGTTTTGCATGAATTTTCAGAATTATATTAAATTAAACATGTCCCATACTGTGATTCTTGTAAGGCGTCCGAAGCCAAGGTTGGAAACTACTGGGTTATTCTCTAACAATAGGTTTTTAATGCATGTTAAATCATCCAGTATCTAAAATCCAAAAATATAAAAGTAACTTTTAAGTAAGGCTGTCAAATATATGTAGAAGTAGAAAGTAGAAAACACAATGTTTTTTTCTGAAATGTGTATCAATTGCAGCCTAGAATGACACACACACACACAATAATTTACCCATCTTCTTCCTGTGCTTAGTTTCTCAGTGTGGCCTGGAATGTACAGTGTTCGTTTTGGGCTAGGTGGTAGAGAGGATGTTCTCCATTAAGAGGGTTGCCAGTTCAGTCCCCACTCTGCCCCATCTTCATGCCGAAGTGTCCTTGGCAATTTCAATAGGGCCTCACTGTCTGTCAGTGCGAGTCATTGCTCAGGCCCTAATAAACTATGTTTAAATCATGATGTACAGGTCCACAATTTTTGTATTTTTTCAACTTGTAACCACACAGATCTAGTCATAACAACACACAAGAAAAACACAATACGAAGGCAAATAATACTTTTTTATTATTAAACTTTTATTTATTATCATTAAAACAAAAAGGAACTCAAGATTCTGCAGGATGTGGTCATCAATAAAGGCATTGGTGTGGCTGTGTGTGTGCATGAGTTCCATTTGTAGATTAAGAGATGATGATTTTGGATGAATGAAAACAAATTTACAAATGGGAGGCGGGGTCCCGGCCAGAAAGAACCTTTCTGATAGGACAGGAGCACTGAGCCTCCGGATAAACTGCTGCCCCATGGAAACAGAACATAAAAAAGAGCTGCTAAGAAACAGAACACATACAGACGCAGCAAGGGACCGACATACAACTAAACAAAAATCATTTCTTTTTTTTTTGTAAAAAGTGTAGAAACATCTTTAAACACACAATAAAAAACCTTCATCTCTCATTAAGTTAAATTAACGTTTCATTTTGGCAGGTCATTAAACAGAGGGTGGTTGGAACTGTAAAAGATCACCGCTCTTTTTCCTCTCTCTTGTCATGAAAACAATTGGAAGTGACTAGTGCGAGATGGCATGAAAAACTACGACTACATAGAAACACTGTATCCACTACACCTTAGAACAAATTCAGTTTGTTAAATGAAGTGGATAAACTGATGAGGAAATATAAGTAATTTTCTGGTCAAAGCACCTTCTGAAAATATGATTATATGGTTTCTGACTGTTTTCTCTGCTTTTGTTACTGAGAATAAATTAAAGTAAAGATCTTCAGGACGAGTGCTACGGTAGACTGTTCACAAACTAATGCTGTGCTAACGAATTGAAAATACAGTTTTAAGAGCGACGACAGATTTGCTTTCTGTACGCCATCAGCCACGGAGAGGAAACAAAGAACAATAGCACTCTTAAAACAAGGGAATGTGACAACTTTCCTATTTAAAACGCTGACAAAGCACCAAGGTGCTTGTAATCCCTTACCGAGGTCATAGATATATATACAGTTGTAAAAAAAAAAAAAAGAGCTAACATGGGAATATAAAAAAAGACATGAAATACTCACACAATACATCATACACACACTTACTTCATGCAAAACTAGTCATTTTGGAGAGCCACTGGCTACCAGCTAGACCCGCCCGAGAGGAGGACAGGAGCTATGATTTAGAGACGCCAACAGATGATTGATTCTGGGAGGGTGGAGGAGGAGGAGGAGGAGGGTGAAAGTGAAGGTTAATATTAAGGCTACTGAGTACAAGGTCTTGATGACAGAAGCCAAACCCTCCACCACAGCAGCCCTGCCCTGCGCCTCTTCTCCACCCTCTGCAACCAAAAATACCAGCTGCAGGATCACAGAGTGGCACTACTCCTTCAGAGCGTCTCCTACATGCTCCCTCCCTCCCGCCTCACTCTCGTCTCCCAGACTGCCCCCGGAGTCCCAAGGTACTTCAGCTCTCAGCTTCACCTAACGTCACTGAAGTGCTCTCTCTACATCTACTTCTACTACTACTACTAAGATAAGCGCTTTTTCTGAGGTCGGTCGAGGAAAAACACAACACCTGAATGACCATAATGTCAAACTGTCCAAAAAAATCACAAACGTCTCATAGGAAAACACAAGTGATAAGACAACAATGGTAACTTGTGAACTTGATCGACACAAGTTTGATTGAGAGGTGAGTGCGTTTGTGTATGTGGAGTGTGAGAAATTTGCACAGCTGTAGAGGCCGGAGAAGCTGGAATGGGGGAAGACAGCTGTCCATTTGTGTGTATTTGTGTGTGTGTGTGTAAAAAAATGTGAGCCGAGGAGAGCGAGGGAGAGAGAAAGAGTCAATCCATCTGTGGTGTGAAGCTGGCTCTGTCCTGAGCTCAGTACTTCGGCACTTTGGTGTAATCTTCCTGGACGACGCTCTTGCACAGACACATGGAGAGAATCATCCCAAGGAGCTGGAGGAAATGAAGTTGTCACTTTAGTTATCAGAGCTGAAACTGAGCAGTGGAGCATTCACTCATACTTAGACAGCATACGTGTCCAAAACAAAGACTTAGATCCCCTAAACAATGTCAGCTAGTCCACTGTATCACAGTGAGAGAACGACTGAGATCAATTAATCAGACAATTGTTTCCCAGATGCATCGACAGTCTATTGAATGCCAGAAGACAATAAAACGGCCATTGCAATTTCCCAAGCACCAGGGAGATGTTATAATCACCCTGAAAACTGAATGTATTCAGTTTTACTGTGACATAAAGCCTCTGGTTTTTCTTATTAAATGATATCAATCACATGTGCTTCTATTAAATGGGAAGCTGGAGACAGGCGACAAGTTCATTTAGCTCAGCATAAAGACTGTGTCTGCCTTCCGGTACCTTTAAATCTCACAAATTAACACATTGTATCACTTTTGTTAACTCAACACTCATTAAGTGCAATGTAACCATTTCACAATGTGGTTTGAAGGGGGCTTGTGTACAACGATGGTTTAATTTAGTTTAATCTATTCCTATACCTCAAAGTCAGACTAACAATCTTCAAACTGGCCAAGAATGCAGTGAATGCACTGATGTATGGATTAATGGTGATATACATCTTATTGTGGTTATTTCCCTCTTATTTGTGTCACCTGCTCTGTTTATTGTTGATAATGAGCCTATGATGTCACTTCCTGATTTATCCAGGAGCCTAAAGGCCATCGGGAGTCAGAACAACTGGGAACATGGGTTTTGCTACAGGAGTTGAAGAGTTGCTGATGTCATCACCTATAAGCCACATTAAGATAGGGTCTTGGTTTATTTCCTTCCTTTGTATCAAGATTCATGGTCAGCATGACATCAAGAGTAGCAGTGACCTAACCCATACATATGACATGGAGATAGTGCTGAGAAATGTCGGCACAAAATGTGATGGAGGGATAAATATTTTACCTCCACGACTGCCACGCCGACACACATTCCCAGAATAACGCCACAGTTGTCCAGGAGCCATTTCTCCACGCTGGTGATACAGCCCTGAAGGAGGGAAGAACAGAGGGAGAGGGGGGGTGAGGCCGAGAGAGAAATAGAAGGAGGGCAGGCTGAGGGCCAACGTGCAGAGCAGAGATGGATGACGACGTGATCCCAGCCGGACATGAACAGAGCCTTTTCAAAACACCACTGTTAGCTCTGGGCTGAGTCGCAGAGGGGAAGAATAACACGGCTTAACTGAGCTGAAGGAAACAGTCGACAGAGTAGAGTTCCTGAAACACGCCGACCAAACAACAGGTCAGCTCTCCATTGTCTTTTCTTTTACAACAAATCGCTGAGCACAAACAACCCGACTCGGCCATCACTGTTCACTGTGCTGATTAACCACCCAGTGTAACTGCAGTGCCCAACTGAGCTGGAAGCCAGAGTTACACAACATGAGTCTAACTGATGTAATGAGCGGAGGTGTGTCTATCAGCACAATGCAGGCCTGCAGAAGCATTGTTCAAACAGCTGAAGGAACAAGGACTATGGTCTGGACCCAAAGATAAAATGAATCAATTCATAAAGAGCTCAGCTACAGCTGGGTGGCTTTATATTGTAGAAGGAAAGTCAGAATGTGTCAGGAAAATGTCACCATGGTACTGCACTAAATGTAACAAAGTGCATTTACTGTAAATAAGTACAGTTTTAAAGTACTTTCCAACTTGTTTACATTTACAGATGCACCATGTTGACATCATACCTAACAGGCTTAATAATAAATACCACCGAGCCAACTTAGTAGCAGTAAATGTAACAAGGTACATTTACTGTATTTAAGTACAATTTCGTATTGCTTTATATTATATTGAAAAAGCTCAATGTTATAAAACCCCCTCGAACGGCATAGTGGTGAGTAGATAATGAGTGAATTTTCATTTTTCTGTGAACTATCCCTTTAATGTAAACGACAACAGTTAACCTAAGTGATATCCTGCATGTGAATCATGAATCATGGCTGAGCAATTTAAATGAAAACACTGACAACAGAATAAAACGCTCAAGAAAAATTGTCCATTCAGCACAAAGAAGCAGAGAGCAGGCAGCAGTTTCATATGAATGATTGAGATCAAAATGAATTATGAAGCAAGGAGCCACATTTTGAGGGAATTTACCGCCGCTCGTAGAATTATGTTTCTCCATAACTAAAATGCATTCACACATACTGACTAGTTTATGTTTCCTATGCTCAGCCTTGATACTGAGACAGAAATGAAATGGAAAAAACTGGATAAACAACTTTGAGTAAATTCAGATATATGATTTGAAACCTTAGTGCAGAAACAGCCTGAAAGACTTTAGAAGAGTTATGTACCGTTTCGTAGACAGGTAGCTGTGGGGACGTGTGCTCACACAGGCCGACTTCCTGTATGTCCGTGCCAGGCAGGTCCTCGTTACGACAGGAACATGGGTAAAGGTTCCTGGAGCTGTTCATGATCAAATGGTTCTCAGACCAGTTTCCTGGACCAGTCCATCCACAGCACTTCATCTGGTGAATGAACGAGAAGAAGGATGTGAAAACAAAGGATTGCACAAAACTGATGTGAAAACCAATAAGATCATGGGAAAAATACAAAATTGTTTTCAGATTTTCTATTGTGGTATTTCAGGTCATTCTCTTGTTGGCTCCTGTTTTCAGAAAGAACCGGGGGAGAGTGGTTTGGCAGGAAAGAGAGAGCAAAGAGTGGTGCAAGGAGATAGTGAAGACAAATCTTAATCAGAGTGTGGCGCAATCTGACTTCAGCTTCCATCAGACCTACTTTTATTTTATATGGGCTGATGAGTTCATTCAAAGTACAAAAACACAGTTTCCCACTTATCCCTGAAGGTGTAAGCATTTCATTTTTAAATATGAAAAAAACTAATAACATCATGCTTTTATTGAAAATACCTGTACCTCAATTTGCAAACGTCCATACCTGCTATTAAAAGTGCATAAGTGCTTTCCATCTAACAACCACTACAATATGAAGTGCACCAGAAGCTTGATGGTGCTGTCAAAACAGTCAAAATGTTGAGTGGAAAACGCTCAGCATTTTGTCTGCGGAGGGAAAGGAAAGCAGCGGAAGATAGAATGATGGAGGCCTAATTTCTAGGCTGCATGAAACAGAGGCTACACACATAAAGTCAAGTGAGCAAAGCAGATGGTAGATATTTTGGTTGGTAACAATCTAGGTCACATGTTTAGCTGTTTATCTTCATTCATTTCCATCTCTCTTGTGTTGGCAGTAAACTTCCGGATTTCAAAACCTAGGCACATAAAACCATAGCTGTCGGCTAAATACCGCTGGAGAAATATGAAAACATTCAACATCTTGTACTTGACACTGTAGAATAATGTTTTACGTGTAACTTATGCTCTAGTATTGTTAGATAGTAATTATAAGTTGGAGAAAATATAAACATCAGCCTTTGAGTTTTAATTACTAGTTATAGATGAGAAGGATTTCTGACAGCTAATTTAAAAGGAGCTGTATAAAGTTTTTTTCGAGGCCAGTGTTCTTCTCATCCTCTAGACATGGTGTGGATGCAGCGTTACAATGACTAGAAAAAACAGAGAACACTTCAGAGTTAAAAGTTGGATTCAAACTAGTGACGTCCACTACAAAATATGTGCATTCAAGTCACTATAAGAGTTATTATATGCATTAAATCTTGTTCATTTATTAACAGGAGGATTAATGGTGCCAGCAATGCAAACCCTTTAAAATACAATTTGTTTGATGCATTTAGTTTGCTGCATTTTCAGCTCAGTGTACTGTATCATTCAAACTGTCGATGACATTAAACATTTGTGTTTGTCTTGTACAAAGCAGGTCAGAGACTTACCGTCCTCTGAACGAAGTCCCATGTGTGCTCTGTGGTTCTGTTCTGCCCGGTGTAGTTGATCATCATGCCCTTTATGATGTTGGCCATCTCATATTTCAACTGCAATGAGAGGACAATATGTCAAAGTCGATTGCATGTAATACAAATAGTCAAATTATTGTTATATACAGAAACAAATAAATTCATCTCTGGTACATGGAAGAGAAACAGTCTTAAAGAAAAACAGCCACTTTTAATATTTTCAAATATTTACAACCATCTGAACTTTTCTGAAACTGAAAGTTCCTTAGGGCAGCACCTCGGGTGGTCCCGCCCTGGGCTGTTGGGCTGAGACATGGCACAAATATAGCTTAGTAGCAGCATGACTGTTTGTGTGTGTGAGACCACAGAACAGTAGCAGCGCTGCAGCGTCAGAGCTCGACTTGAGATGAGTGAGAGCCTCACCCCATTCTGGGAGAGGGCACCTCCCTGCCCTGTGGTGAGTCAAAGCATAGGGAGCGGGACGAAGGCTACACACACACAAACACCACACACGTAGACACACACAAACACACGCAAACACATGCACATGCAGATCAACAAAAGCGGTGAGGTATTATCAACGGGTGAGTATTTGTTTATGTCCTTGCCATCAGAGTAGGAGACCAGCCCTGGAGGTCTGTGTGTTTAAACACTCCCTGTACAAACAGTGCAAACACACAATGCTGGTTTCTTCTATTTAGGCTGGATCGTGTACTGATTCGCCTATTGGTTTGTTCTGAGAGATATTAAAGGGAAAAAATGGAGACAGCTCAAATTATTGCCCAGTTTGACGGTCACTTATTTGTATGAATGTATTGGATCTGGTTGAGATGCTTTTATTGTATTTCTATGGATTTTATAATTCATATTTTACTGATATTGTTACATTTGAAGGAAACTCTTCCTGAGCCACACTGTCATCTTAAAATCACTTTTAGTGTTGAAGTGTCAGTTGTATAATTTAACAGAAAATATATATATGTGTTGTTATTTAGTTTAACTACACATTATAAAGGAACAGTTCAACTTTCTGTCTGTTTTAGAGTCACTTGATTCTCACTGAGCAGTGATCATGTGTGACCTAACTGACTTGTTTTCTCATTTGTGTGTATTAATGACTAATTTAACCCGCCGGCTTATTTAGCTATGCATCTGGTAAATGATTGAAACTTTATTACACTTCTCTTTTTAAAAACAGACTGACACATATTTCAGAGCAGAGGCTGAGACACATTTTAGTAACTTGGTGATTTGGCGAGGCTGCCTGCAGGTACTGTATATTCAAAGGCATTGTTAGAAAGTGGTTTGGGTCCCTGGGCTGATAATTATGGGGAAACACTACGCATACCAATGGAATATGTCAGCATATAACGGCAGCTCTAGGAAACTACAGTCAACATAGATTTGTTTACTCAACACCGGAAAAAACAGAAACACCCAGAGGCTGAAGTGAGACGACAAAGGAAACATGGAAACACAACAAGTGTAGGAGACTGCTTACTATTTCCCCTACACAAAACATCTCAGTCAATACACCCACTTCATCTCACATTCTACAAGCACCAACATCACATCAGCCACAACGTCCATTCACTTTCCGTTCATCGAGCTATGAAACTGTGTTTGACCACAGAATGCAGGTGCTTACTATGTTTAGCTAAACCATAAAAAGCAGCCAGACAGGCTCCAGCTGTACCAGTGAGAGGAAGAGTGGAGAACAAAAAGAGAATCTTTAAAAAAAGATAAAGTAGAAAGAAGGGGATAACATATTTATCAGGGAAATTAAGAAAGAGGGGAACAGAGAGAAGTAAACGAAGATAAAGCACATTGTCGTTTACCGGCTCTCTCTGGAAGTAAATGAGGACTCCAGCGGTGACCTGGGCAATGATGATGAGCAGGAGGCAGGTGAAGTACTGTGGAGGATGAGGGGAAAGTCAGTATCACAACATTTAGAATCCATACTTTTAAAGCACACTGCTTGAAATCAATCATTTTTGACTGAAGATTATGGAAAATTTAATAATAATTAATAACTTTCGAGGCAGCTCTAAACAGCAGACACACACAGATCAATGATCTTGTGAAGATAGTGAAATATTTAGCAGTGAATGAGCCAAATATTCTCCTAAAGAGACGGTTTAGACCAAAAACAGAGCTAAAAGAGATTTAATACTATTAACTCAATCTTGTTGGTCGAGAACCATTCAACTCCAAAGTAATGATCCTTTTCACTGCCAGATGTATAAATTCAACAATTTCCACATATCAACTTAGTACTAAGGTGGTGGTCAAGTCAATGTTATGTTCATTATTTGTTTCGGGTTCCACCAAATGATGAATAAAAATCAATTACTGAGGTTTGAAAACACAACAAGAAAGGACTTAACAGAGCATTTGACACATCATCTAACATTTGTGTCTAGATTCCTCAGATAACATCTGAAGCCTCGAGCAATTCATTAAAGATCCTTCCATTGTTTTGTCCTCTGTGTGTTTGTGTGTGGATGCGTGTGTGTGATGGGCTGGTCTATCGCCAGCTGGTCATTGTCACTGGGAGAAGTAGGTCACAGCAGTTCTTCAGTTAACTCCTTGCAGGTTTAACAGGATAGAGGTCATGCAGTTGACCCCGCTCTTGTTGTACCCCCTGCATCTTGCTGGCTTGATCCCTGTCAGGCCTCCTCTCTCAGTAGATCAACACATGCTGCGAACCCTCTGCTCACACATGAGCAGAAATGCTCAAGGGCTTTGCTGTCAGCAAGAATCTGTCAGGTGTTGCTAGTCAAGCTTGGCATTTCCAGCAGGTGCATTTAGCTTGATGAACAAGTGCTGTAATTGATTGTTTTAAAGGTGGTGCGATAAATTCAAAACAATAGGAGTGTCCTGTACGTGCAACTGACATATCGTGTAATGTATTTTGTAATTATGTATTGTTTGGGGGCATTTAACTTTGTCTTTGTAATAGAAAGATCAGGTTAAAGTTCTGGTTTGAGACCTATTTATCTTCTTTGTCTCGTGGTTCAACATTGAGTTTCCTGTGTGGTCGTACATGAACGTCTAACAGGAGTGTCTCATGCACATTTCCTATTCAGCTGCGATAGCGATGGTGTTAACTGTGTGTGAAACTGAGCTGTGGTACGTTTGTGTTAGAGCTGGACGTGGATGTGATTCCTCACCAGACCCAGCAGGCAACGGATTTCGTAGATGGCTCCGATGCATCCGAAGAAGCCCATGGCCATCGACAGTGAACCCACTCCGATCAGGATGTATGAAGCCACTTTCACCGTGTGTGACGATTCCTCTGGTGAAAACACAGGGAGAATTTAACGTCAACTGCAAACACATACTGCACATCGGCTGCAGCAGTTTTATAGCAAAAGTTTGAAAGTAAAATTCAGTTCTTCAGTTAAACTCAACATCTTTTCTAAAACAATCACTTAAAATGTTTTTTTCATGATAAAGTCTGAGCAACAGGCTCCTGATCTCTAATCTTGTTTTCTTGCTTTAACCACAGCGTGTTTTGCAAACTAATGCAGCTCAGAGGAAGAACTCGTTCACTTGAAAACCCATTTTGAGGCAGATGGCTACAGTGAGCCAAAAATGCTTCACGTAACAAACCTTCTTCTCCTCGGATTTCAGAATTTTCTGCTGCTTTTCTCAAACAAAAATGATTTAATAGGCCACCAAAGAGAGTTGGACCAGGACAAGTAAATGTGTGGCAAGATTAACTGAGTTCCCTCTTTGGTATGTAGAGCAGGCGATATCCAGAAGGAGGGGCTGGCGCTGAGAAGGGAGTTTGGAAGGTTGGAGAGGAGATAAACTGGAGCCATTATGTGACTGTGTTATCTGGGCTGGAGGAGCTCCAGAGTGTCAGTGCTCAGTGTGTGGATGGAGCCAGAATCTGAAAACTGTGAAATGGCTTCAGCTTCTAAAGATTCGTGGGCCAAACAAACCAGCCAGCACTCTCGGAAAACTCAGTATCATCTCTTCAGTGGAGAAGCTGACAGACCCAGAAGCTCCTTCACCAATGCCCTGTGAAAATGATGCAGTGTTGCTTCTGCTAATATATATGTAAGTTACATATTTAAACATGAAATCTATGGATGAAGCAACCAGTTTAAACTTAGACTTTTACTTAATTATACTATTCATCAAAAAAAATAAATGATGCAGTGTAGGCCTCACTAATTAGGAGAGGTGTTGTTTAAAATATTCTAAATTTAATTTTCACAGACAGTGTTAAGTACGATTTCCCCTTGATATTGAAAACTTAATTTCTGGTTTTGGACTGTTAGGACTGGGATCGATGTTTTAAGACATGACTTTGGACCCTGGGGAATTATAATCCACATTTAAATTTTATGAACCATGTGTTTGATTTTCTAATCAGGAAAATGAGCTGCAGATTAACTGCTAAAAATAAGTAGTCGTAGCTGTAACTCGACGCAAAACACATATTTGATGAATAGACGTGGTGCACAGATGTGGTGTCCTGAAACATCTCTGACGATGCTCTCGATGTAAACTTGCATCAAAGCTCGTAAAAAGATGTCATTACATGCATGTACAAGGCTGCGTCTACATGTTTTACCAGAGCAATGGTGGTTTGAGAATAATTGGAAGCTAAAAGTACTTGGGTCAACATATGCAGAGTGTTTATGTGGCTACAGGGTATTATTTAAAGGGAGGAAGACAAGCATACGGTAGGTTCTATATCCAGCACTGTTGGAGCATGTTATTTCAGTCTCTCTCTTACCCACCCACACAGGCAGTGTCTGCAGAAGCAGGTGGTGTGTGTGCAATTGTCTACAGTTCCTTGAAAAATGAATTACCAGAATTTGGGGGAGGGGGGCATGACATGTATGTTGAGGATTACCAGACCAAACCGTTGCAAGAGACAGTTATGGTTGTTTGGTGCCATAAATAACACAACTATATTTGAGAATAAAAGAGAAAAAGGTGACACGTGTCAGTCCTGAACAATAGACTGTAGACAAAGGTGAAAGATGGGACAGTGAAAGTGAAGCCAAAGCCTTAACCAAAATGCCTTTATATAATTTCTGTCATTTTAGTAAGTTCTTATCACATTGCATATCAGCGTTCATATCCGTCATGTTTTGGCTTCACAACTAGATAGCAATGAAGCCAGAACCGTCTCTGCTCTGAAATGGGACTCCCTGCTAATTGCTCTTTCTGATTTTTGTTTGTAATTTTTAGTCTTAATATTTGGTGAAAACATAAAAACTATTTGACTGCACTTGTAGAACATTCAATCAAAAGGCAGTTTTCCATGACGATTAGCTAACTGTGGGAGCTAAAAATTGAGATGGACGTTTCTGTGTGGATTCCCTGTAACTCTGTGAACACTTTTTGTAGATTGGCTATTTCCTTTAAGATCATATAGCAACAGGAAAACCCTATTAACTGGACTTGTATGTCCCACATGTTGTTTCTATCCTACACTCTTTAAATGAAAGTCTTGTAAAAGGGTGTTTCCTCTCAGGTGTATTTGGGTTACAGAGCAACAGATACTGTACTTGACAAGTGTCCAGCTGTTTTAGCTAACATCTGTATTCTTCTGTGGTCAGACTAAAACACACACTCTGCATGTGGTCGCCCTGTTACTGTGCTGTTCTGTCATGTACTATGGCACATTTCCATGTAGGTCTCTGCTCGATTTTCTAAAATAGATCCTTGGGTGGTTTCCATGGAACTTTCCATTTAAAGAGGCAAGAATTATGGAGCACTTCAAGAAAGCTGCCGTAGGGGGAGCGACGGCTGTTGTTGAGAAAACGTGACCAAAGAGACATGGTTGTTCTGATTTAAAAAGTAAAAGAATAGCTCTGTGTTGAATCGGTAAAAAACATCTTCTCTCTGTTCACGTCTATGGAAAGTTTCTGAATTACACTGCAGCATATTTCCAAACTCTGCTTCGGCAAACTCTCCAGCTCACAGACCTACTTTCCAAGTCTGACTTTTGTTAAGTGCCAACAACATCAACTCAGGATTTTATATAACTGGGGTAAACTATTAACACACCATTGTCTTGATATCGAGGGGCGTATATTTAGGGGCAGATGGTCTTTTAAATTAAAAACAGGGGTCATGAAACCAAGACATTCCCCAAAGTTCCCCTGCTTGGGAGTCAGTGGGACAGCTGCAGAGGCCTCTATTAATATCACTCATAAAGAATGGAAACTGAAAACACAGAGATCCTGTTTATGGCCAGGCAATGGGACAACTTCTGAGGAGCGCACTGAGTCAATAAACATAGTTGTGTGCTGCCTTGGTTTTTCTGTCCTTTACAGAGTGGTAAGGGATTTCCAGTGAGAATATAAATCCATGGACACGGGTAGGAGCTGAGGTCGAACCCATCCTGAGTACAGGGAACAAAAAGACGTGGAGGAGAGAAGGTCATCATGTCCCACATCCAGCAGGAAGGGATATCCTCAGGGTAGCAATGATGCAGGTTCTCTGCTATCTCTGGAAGAACAGCTGGATTATTGTAACAGTTTGACTAGGGGAGGCTGGGATGATTGATACTGTACCGTCTTTAGATTCTGAACGCATGACTGGATGGAGATAAGCAAACTCAGCTCAGTGATAACCTTGGAGTGATTCCTCCCTCGACAGTGACCTCGAGAGCTGAAATAAAAAAGAGGTCTCTGGAGTGTTCAGGACACAAGGTCAGATCCTTGGGTTCTTCGTCATAGCTGCAGCCTCTTCACGACTCATTAGTCAAAGCAGCACAAAGCTTCAGCCTAAATATAGATTTCTTGAGTAGTGCCTGGCCCTCACAAATGGAGCTTTCTTATCCAAAAAAACATAACGGACATCATGTTATCCCAGAGCTGAAAATAATGTGTTCAGATTTGATTTGATTTTCTCTGATCAACAATCCAATATCAATTATATAAGGTTTTATGATAACAAAGAAAACAAGCCTTTTATGCTGTAAACCACTGGAAGATGCTTACAAATTAAAAGGTGCCGATGCTGGCATCTTCTAAAAACTGAAAACATTACATTTGAAGAGGCACCTTTCAGTAGTCTGTTTAGCTGGTTTTAATTAACCCATTTATATAATTTCAATTTCTTTTGTTTCTCTTTATTTTATGAGTCTAATTATTATTTTATCTAATCATATTTTATTCCTACTTTCAATATGCATGTTGGGTTTCATTTAATGTTTACATTTACACTTTCTACAAAGTATATATGTTTACAACTTCCATGGTAGCTCATGCTTCGTGCATCCACATGGAATTACATATGTTATTTAAACAAAGCTTTATCTTGTTTTGCTAGTTAATAATTAACGTAATTTAATCAGCTATTTATTTCAGCTCAATACATTTCTGTTCAGATAATGTCTACTTAAGAGCAGTAACTCTCACTCTCCTTTCCACAGGGATGCAGGTAATAACCAAATATGAGGCGGATCTGAATGTGTTAACAAACTTAGTACTAATAGCTTAGTGATCCACTTCATTAAGTTCATCTCATTTAGGACAGACAGAAAAGTAAAAATTGACTTCCAACAAGTACGAAGTTGTGAGATAATAAACCGTAGGAATTCTTATTTAGAAACTGGGAGAAAACTTCTCCGCTCGCCTCGGCACAGCTCCATCTGGGAAGAATACACTGAAAGCATTCATAACTAGATTTATGGCAACTAAGAGTTTCCATCCTTGGTTCCCTGTTCTTTTCAGGCAGGGCTGGAACTGGGTTTCATACCATTTTCTCTTCACAATAAATAAAATCAGAGAGACACATTGCTGTCTATAACAAAACTGATACCCTTGCCTCTTTCAGCAGGGTATTGAGAGTCTTGCTGTCTCTCTTACAAAACCGTGACTACAAATAGATCTGTGGCAACATCTGTGAGGGTGGGAGATTCTATCTGTGCGTCTCCACCATCTGGGGAACGGAGAGAACACGCATGCTCAAAGTATGACTCTGTGGAAAGTGTGGGGAAATAAACCTGCTGATCTCCAGCATAAGCTAAAAGAGCTTGATCGCCTTGATAATCGATAAACCCTCTACTCCCCTGACAAATATATTCCCATGCATCCCAACATCTGTTATCTGTCTGTTATGTATGTGTGTGTCCACAGGGCAGTTTTTGAGTGGCTGAGAGAGTCATCCAGTTTCTATGTGAGTCATATTTTTGGTTTGTTGGAAACATCCTTTTCCTTGGAATTAGTCCTAGGGGATACAAATCACATAGACTGCACAAAGTAGGTCTGGGCTTTTAGGATTTGACAAGCACACTCTGCAATCTCTATTTTCACCTCCACTGAGCTGGGAGTCACTGGGTCAAAAGTGCTGAATGTCTGTTGAAGTGAGTGTTATCAGTAAAGGACGTGGCATGACAGCGGATGCGTGTGTGTGTGTGTGTGTGTCAGTGTTACAAACACTTACGCAGTACAGAAATGAAGCTCTGATTATCAAAGAGAACCCAGAGTCCAAAGCCCATGATCAAGGCTCCGAATATCTGTGAAGGATGAAACAAACAAAAGTCAGGCACCAAATGTCATGGGAGTAAAACACAACATCTGTGCTGGATGTCTGAAACACTGAGGCATATTTCTGCTTCTTCAGTCTGTCACATCTGGGATTAATCAGATCTTAACTCTTCTCTCTGTCTTTTTGTCTTCCTGTCGCTCTCTCTCACAGCAGACACTGATGGAAAGAGGAGGCGTGTAATATCACAACAGGCAGATCTCCCCAGCCTTCAACAGCCCAACTTTCTCTCATCGCCACTTTGCTGGCTTTTATCAAATTGAACATCCGGTAGTGCTGAGTGAGGATAACCGAGTCAAGACTATTGGAAATGATTTCTAGACTGGGACATTTTGTCACTAGCGTCTAAAAATGATCAGCTCTACCCTTTGTGCTATTGTAATGAGGTAATGAAGTGCAGGACTTTTACATAATTGAGAGGGTGCTTGTGTGGAAGTTGTGGGGCACTGTAGAGGGAGCGAAATTTATAGATGAGAGGCTTTGTTGATTCACCAGCTTCCCCCTTGTTAGCTGCCCCTGCCCCTAATCTACAACAGTAATTAGAGCCCTGGTTAAGAACTGCTCATTTACAGGGCCTGTTGAGCTCCCGGCAGCCATCATTAGCCCACCACTTCCTGGCTTCCCCTGAGCCTCCCCTAGTCCAACGTGTCCACATGGACAAACACTGACACAGACACACATGCTTCCTCTTAGACACCCGTTGAGCGCTCACATCAAAAGGTCTGCGTCAGGTTTACAGCCTCACACTCATTGGAAAGGTCTGGACATCCTCGCAGTCACGTTTAGGAGTCTGGGGTTTTATCAATCCCTGGACTTTATGTTGGGGCTGATGTAAAGAGGAGGAAACAAACCACCTGCAGCTGTTAAGACTAGATTGTGATGAGGAACGCGCTTCATGCAGAGCTGCAGCTACATTTCCCTATGTATCTCAACTAATCTCTCATGATATTTGAATGATGACACATATTCAAATAAAAACCTGAAAAACCCCACACAGATCTCAACGTGTCATGAGTACACAGCTGAGTAGAGCAGTGTCTTCACAGGAAGTGGCTAACTAGTTATGAAGTACATTGCTGGGAAGTTGATCAACAAACACGACAGATATGACGATACAGTACATATATATATATATATATATATATATATATATATATATGTATATATATATATATATATACATATATGCACCAAGGGATGTATTGTATATACTGTAAAGTAACTACATTGTCTTTTTATTGTGAGTAAACAAAGCTGCTGAGGAAGTGGGAGTAATGCTATCTGGAGTTATTGCAGGATGGCCACTAAACAGGGATGAAGAAATGAGTTTACTTACAAAGAAGAGGAGGTTGAAGAGGAACAGAAAATACTTGGTGACTGTGATGCATCCTTTCCCCATGGTTGTGATTCTAGAGGACAGAAGTGAACAAAATGTGAAGGTTAAACATCAAATAGAAATAAGTCATGTGAAAGAAAAGAAAGACACAATATGGACAAAGACACATTGTATTGTATTGTAGGGCTTTGAAGGCACATTTGCTCTTTTTATTCTTGACAAACAAGAGTAACCACCAAAATGAGACAGACTGGAGGAAGACCACCACAAAGTGGCTAGTGGTTTAGTCATGATGACTGTTTGGGGTCCATGACAACAGATGTGGTTAGGTGTGCTGTTGTCGTTACAAGAAGAGGGGAAACTAGGCAAATGTAATGTTATTACCAGCAACAGGCTAGGTTAGAGACACATGTCTTTTTTACAGTCCATTTATTAAATACTTCAAACCAAATATTCAAAAGTGTAGCTATTTATGACCATATTCTGGCTATACTCAACAAGTCTGATTCCATATAATAATTATCATAATTATATTTTAATCAGCCATATTTGTAAAGCTTAACAAACGTATGTACTTGTATGCTTAACAAAGTCAATAAACGCCTAAAAAAAATTATAAAGACAAAAATAAAGCAACAACAAAATGGCCACATAACAGACAAAATAATACTGGTTAATTCTATGTCATTTGCTGTCTGTCATTTTGAGTTGGTTAAGTTGGGTTCATTGTTATGTTTTCTTTTCTTAACTCTGTGTGTGTGTGTGAGAGTGTGTGTGTGTGTGTGTGTGTGTGTGTGTGTGTGTGTGTGTGTGTACTCATATGGCCGCATTCAGTGAATAACACTTTCCTTAGAGAAAACACCTGCAGGCCAGGCCTGCACCACACCACACTGCAGTACAATAGAAACAAACTCTCTGGCAACATGGTCCATAAGTCCAGAGAAAATATTTACCATAACCAGACATTTTCCCGTCAGAGAAGAACTGAAAATATAACCAGCCATTGTGGTTGTTTCAGGAGTCTGTAAATATCCCATGAAGACAACTCCCTGTGAAACAGATGACAAGCTGTTCTCTTCTCTCTGTCTCTTGGAATAACTCAGCTGCAGGTTCTTCCCAAAGCCTATCATGTGTTTCTTACAGTCCTTCAACTCTATTTTGAAAGATCACAGAGGAACTACTTTTTCGAAACTGTAGATTTATTGTACGTAGATTATATACACACATGGCACTGAAACTAATGCTGTGTTAATAAGGCAGTGCAAGAACTGGCTGGTTAAGAAAAGTAATGTACTTTATTACTTTAATGTAAAGTAATGTTTCATGAGTAAAAAATGAGTCACTTGTCAGTGTCCTTCTTTCAACAAGGACTTGTATGTTGGATTATCAGTAAATAACTTTTGAGTCACCTTGGAAACAGTCAAATATCACAAAATAACACCTCTCATTTATAACCGCAAGACTTAAATATCCCTCTCATTAGCAGTGTGTCTGTGTTAACATGCAGGTGACAAGTGAAGCATTAACTTCCTGGTTTCCTTCTCCTTTCGATAAGAGCATTGTCACAACAGGAAATAAATCACTGTCACTTTAATGACCAAAAGGGTATAAAAAAAGTTATTTAAAAGGAATTAAAGAAAAGACAACAGAGATGTAAATGTTCTGTCATGTTTACTTACTTTATGTTGTATCTATGTAACAATTACTTAATTAAATTATTAACAATACAAAATTAAAATGCTGTTTCTCAAATTTAGGCCTTTACTACACTCTGGATATTTTCTTAATAGAAACCTTCCCCTCGATTTAACAATATATCACAGAACGACAACAAAAGCTCAAACAAGCATGCCAGGGCCAGTAGGTGGCGATAAAGTCTCCATCGACTATCCGTTGAGCGAAAAACATACTATTCCATGTAATATTGGGTGATGCCTGACATGGGGAATGCCGTTAATGTGGTGCTAGCAAACTCTTAATTAGACCTAGCAGTGCTAACCAAACGTCTTTCACAGATGCACAATGCAGTGGGAGGTTTTCTGCACAGATGTGTTCACAATAGCAACAATAGCAACGAATCCTCTGCACTATTCAAGCGAGAGGTGGAGGAGCCAGGTGCAGAAGACAGAAGCAGGAAGTAATGTATTTGCTCTGCTGCGTAGATCAAGTGATTTTGTTGACAGCACCCTGATGCAATTGTCAGCTCTTATCACCACAAACTGTTGAGACATCTACGTTTGTGTTTTTTCCGCCAGGAGAAATATGTTTTCTTTGAGTTTTTTTCCATTTGTGCATCTTTCGCAAAAAGAGCTTATAATGAAATCAGGATACACAAAGTCACATCACAACACCATTAGTTATTTTAGTGCAACCAACATATGAACGAATAAATACTGTGCAATCTTTCCCATCCAGCAGACTTGGTTGGGTTTAATCTTTATGTGGACGACACAGTATCTGTGGCTGCTATTAAAAGACATATGATGGCTGTTAAATTCACTCAATAACCTAAATACCACTATAAAATTCATGTTTTCAAAACCGAAAACAGCTCAAAGCCCAAACCACACAGCACATACCCCTGCAAAGTAGATAATCCTAAAAGGAGATTGTTGGCCTTTAGGTCTAGATAGTGAACAGCAGTGGAGATTAAAAAACGGCTTAGTTATGAGTACCATTGTTTGTTGACCGAGCTCTGACCATGTGAGAGCAACTCCTAAAAATGCTTTAGTGCTACTTATTATATTTTTCTAAAGACATATAAGACATGCGAACAGGCCCAGCCCAGTTGATTCTGAAGCAGCTAACTAAATACTGAGGTTGAGAGCAGAGCCAAGCCAAACCATAAAACAGCCAAATGATTTTTGCAGAACTTCCATGAAGATAAAATGCAGCGTTAGAGATTAATTTCTTCCTCTGGCTCCCTGAATGTGAAAGACAAATCTCTTCCAAAGACGGGAAATTGCGATGGAAATTCAAATGGCACAGTGTTACCTTGGATAAGAGCTACAGTGGTATTAGAGACAATGCAGTTTATTTGGACTGGGGCAAGAGAAGAAAGGCCAGAGGAGGCTTGAGCAAATGAGTCATCTGAACTTTCCAAACTCAGTGACCTCACGCAGCCATGTTTTATTCCCCTTCATCGGCCCCAATCGCCCTCCCTGTGGTTCGGCAATGGGGTGACCATTACACTATTAAACACCTCTTATACTGAGGTGTCCCGTTGAAATCTGTGTTTGTTCGCTGTGAAAAGAGCAAGTTCAGAAGCGCGAGGCACAGATATGATTGTGAAGACAGCATGAGAGGGGGATAGCACCTACTGTGTCTGTAATGGACGCAGCATGGATCAACTACAGCCTTGTTGTACAGGGAAACACCAGGCCTTGGGCCAACCTCCAAGTACAACCTCCGATCAGATAGAATTCACTGTCACATCTGTGAGGTCGTTGTGCTGGCATGATCCTGATCCTGTCTCGGTCCTAAACCCTTAATACCATGTCAGCAACCTGCTTTACACATCTGCTACGATGTCATTCATCCATCTGTTCAGAGAGGATGTAGTCTACAGCTGTGTTTGTGACTAAACAGAAATGGTGGGGGAAAGAGTTTCACCATACATTTCCACAAACAGCTACTTGTGTTAATTCAGCTTTTCCGCTTTCCTGCCAGAGGACTAAAACTGAAAGCAATGATTGTTTTTTTTATTATCTGATTATTGTTTATCTGTACAAATGTTTTCAATCATTTGGGTCATGTGAAAGCTGTGGTCTAGACAATCCTTCAAGAGTTTAAGCTTCAACGAATTCTGTGAGATGAACGGGTTTTCCCATCTACAGGACTCTAATACCATATGACATAGAGGGGGGAAATCCCCCCCCACTGGAGTTCAGTGCCCGCGAACTTTCCGACACCCAGTGGAAATGATGAAGCATCTGTAGCATGGTAAAACAGAGCACATGTGCCTTGAACCTGAATATCAGTGCTCATCTGTTTAATTTTTTTCATATCATTTGCAAAAAAGAATGATGTGTCTTACAAGTTACCAGAAGCAAAGCGATGTTCCTAAAAGTCAAAGAACATATTTAATAAAAAAGTATCAGCTCAACTGCAACGCTCTCTACTAAAGCTTTCCAAAAGACAGCATGTGGTTGTATATGAGCTGTTAAAGACTTTGTAATACAGTGATATACTGCAGTTCATAGTCACGACAAGCAGCTGCTGAATACACGGCCAGCTGAAGGCTGACGGAGACCAAGTGGAACCTGGTGTCTAACCCAAAAGCCAACTTTTCTATGGACCCATATTTATTCAAGTCAAGGTTAGGAAAGTTTTAAGTGACTAAGAGTTGTTTCTCCTTGTAAACCATAATACTGCTTAAAAATGCAACTGATGCAAGAGGGACTCAAAAGTACTGCGGACTGGATGTTGCCTCTGTGGAGTACGTGCCTTCCACATGGTTTCTTGAGAGCTTTGCCACAGACAAACTCTAGTACAGCTCACCATTAGGGACATATGATGACCTGTCAAAAACAAGTCTCTGTCCCATAACTACAAGGAACCATGAGACATCTGTGACAAAGTCGTTATAACGTTTACCTGCAAACAATTGCACTTTCAAATTGTTTTGCAGCATAATCAAATTTCATCCAAAGTAGGGGTGTTGATTCTATTGTCGTTTAAGCAAACAACACACAATGTGTTTTTACATTTGCTCTCAAACCAATTGGCTCCGTCACTCAGGGTAAAAAGTCTGATAGGGACTGGGGGGGGGACTTTTAAAGTTCCCACACCAGGTTGAACCACTGGCCGCTGGGATGATGACTGTTATCCTGACACCCTGACCAGAGGACTGTTTTTCACCACTTCTCCGTCTGGGACCAATGAGTTAGGCTGATCCTGGAGGTCCTTCAGGTTCGGCTCTTTTAGAATATCACCAGGTCCCTGACATGAACACTGACAGAGTTTTTTACTTCTTGTACTGATCCCACCCGATCTGTAGATTTGAGTGATGGGGGACAAACTGCTGAGTGTAAAACGCACTGTGAACTGGATTTAAGTTATTATCAAGCTAGTTTACAGACACAATATGTTCCCATCGTTTCCATAGGGTTCCTCTACACGGGGGAGGACTCGCAGTGTTGACAGCGTGGAGCCGGGCACCTGACCAACGGTTTACAACTTACGTGGAAATGTGTTGTGCGCACAAAGTGTCAGAAAGCGAAGCCGAGGCGGAGAACGGGACGTAGCGACCACAGTGACAGACGCTACGTGCAAACACATTCTACGTGTTAACCTTTAACACACTGTCGGTGGTTTTAACACAGTCAGTTTAGTAACCCTAACCCCGTTAGCTAGCGATACGGCGACATTAACCGTAGCCGACAAGCTGTAAACACAGAGAGGGAGTTTGTTCAGCAGCTGTTGCTCCGCGGCTAGAGGAAGTTTCCTAAAGACAAATAAAATGGCAGCTAACCTAGTGGAAATAGGAGGAAAACACTTACCGGGACTTCAACGGAGGAGGTAACAGTTGTCTGAGGGTCGACCGTCTCCTGAGCTCTGCACACTGTGACTGCCCCGTGTGAGTGTGTGTGTGTGTGTGTGTGTGAGATCCAGGACGGGCGTGGGTGCGTGGGTGTGTATGTGTGTGTATTTGTGTGTGTTTAACCCTCTCCTGTCCAATAGTGGAGCAACACTAACGACGATGTAATTACTCTCAATATTTACGTGTACTCCGCTGTATTACTGCACTCTACACCGCATCTACTTTATTTTATATTACTGACACGTTACACTCACACGTTATTCCTCAGATGGTATTTCACGTAATCTCCACTACCATTTCTGACATCTCAAGTTATTTCAAAGTGAAGCTGTGTGCATACACCACATATGAAGTGTTTATCTCACTTCTTAAGACACATCTCTATAGAAAACCTTTATCGTGGGCTGTCTATTACCTTTACATCTATATATTAGTAGTAGTAGTACTAACGCTAGTATAACGCTTGACGCATTTGTTAACAATCAGTGCAACAGCAATGGTATGAGCCATTTAATCAATTAATTTACTTTGATGGTGTTTTCATGGATCCAGGGGATTAGATTTTCTGATCTTAATTATTTTCAATTCTATTTTGAATTCCTTTAATCTATTTCGAATTATTCTGTTTCAAAACAAGCAATGTACATGTGTCACTTTGGGCTCAGGGTAATTGAGATGAGCCTCTCCTTTCGGAATTTTTTGCAAGCAAATTAATTTAGGAGTTAAATCGATAATGAATTGTCCTCTATGGTTAAACCGAAAAGCTCCATCAACCACAACACTGAGCTCTTTATTTTTGTAATTTTGTAAGTAAAGTTTTCTACTCATACTATACTTCCTGCAAAGTGTTAGTAATTGTACTTACATACTTGCATAAACGACCTGAATGCTTCCTTTCCCACAACACCCAGGCGTATGTGATGACACATAATTACTTCATTGTCTGTTTCCTTCTCGTCAGTAAAAATCGGACATTGTGGTGTGCAATATCATCAGCAGACAATGAGCAACCTCTTCTAGACATTGCTTTATATTCTTTAATGCCGTATAATTTGAACTACTTGATTACATCATAGCCATACTATGAGTCTTGGACTAGTGCCGTAGAACTAGTAGTGGCAGCCTGTGGTATTCAACAGTAGTAATTTCAGACCTTGTTATAGAAATGTTAGAAAGAACCTTTATGTGGTTAGACTATATACTCAGCACATGTCAAACATTAGACAGACATTTTCTTGTATTCAACTTTATTTTAACTCGGAAAGATATTGAGGTAGAGACTTAATTTATGCCAAGATGAGACAAATTAACAAAAAATTAAAAGGGAAACATGACACAATAGAAGGAATGAATTATAACAAATCGCAATAAATAGCAAAAAATAATGAATAATTATTCAGCTCCTTCATAGAGAGGAAGGAAGTGAAATAGGGTTAAATTAAACATTTCAGATGCTCTAAGGATAGAAATAAGGTTGTTCAGCATATCAGATACAGGAGCATGGGTTGCAGAGTCTACATGTTCAGGTTACAGGAGCATAAAGAGAAAAAATAGATTCTCAAAGTTCAGTGAAAACCGTCCGGCAACATAATCCAATCAATTGTGCTTGTTTTGGAGGAGCCAAAGTTGAAAGACAAAACGAAAGTAACATATGGTTGTAAAAAACAGTAAAGGCCTCATAAATAAATAAAACCCAGTCTGTCATGCCTCACATGGGAGAGGGCCACCCAACCTTAGCACACAGTGCAAAATCATAATTATCACTGGTGATAAACGTAATGTAGCATGATAATCAGGACCCAAGGGTTACAGAGTCATAACTGAGGCGCGTGGACGAAAAATGTCACCATAATCCAGAACTGGCAAGAAAGTTGTCCCAATAAACACCCGTCTACTATGCATCAGAAACATGATTTACTCGGGATGCTTAGTTTGCTCTCATCCATCCAGATTCCACCATACTTGTACTCCATGACACGTATTCAATTATACAATATCTCCATCTAGTTTTGAGTGGAACGTCCAAGTCAACAAAGCACTTCTGTAAATAATTAAGAGCAGAATGTATCAGATCTGAAATGCATTACAAAATAGACTCATCAGCATAGTGTGAATAGAACAGACCCCGGCATTGAGCCTTGAGGGACACCTTTTTTTTAATCAATTCTGAATTGACATTTTCAATAATCCCAAACAGACTGTCTGTCCATAAGGTAACATAAGGAGCATTTGTTATCAATTCAATCAAGACTTATATGATGAAGTATTTTTAGAAGCAATATCTGACTGACTATATTTAACATCCCAAAAAGTATCAAAAAATACTTTATACTGAGTATAAAATAAATAAAGTTTGTCCTGACCAACCAAATTCTTCAGATCTTTAACTTGCAGTGCATTGGTCACTTCAGCAGAATATAATAGTTGTAATGTAAGACAAGGGGTTGAAGTTGGCTGGGTGTCAGGATCAATGACAGAAAGAAAGGGCACTGTACACATCTCATCAAACACATCACCAGCAGATGTAAAGGGTTTATTTAAAGCTGCACACGTCTGTTTATGGTCTGATACTGAGGAGGAAAGGAAACACTTGTGGTTGACAGAATTTGCTGCCTTCCAGAATTTTGCTGGAGCTGAATACGATTTGAGGATTAGAAACAAATAATAGTCAAATTCAGTCTTTCTTAATGTAGGCGTACGTTTGTTTCTAAGATGCCTAAGAGCAAGAGAGCGATTGGGATTCCCAGCATGCTTTTTTCCTTTTCCTTTCTTCAAGGAGGGATGACATCTCGGCTCAGAAACAAGGACTTGACCCATTTAAAAAAATCTATGTTTGTTTCAAAAGGTGCCTGCTTATCAAACACTTGGGTCAAGGTGATATTATCCACAGTTGAGAAAACAACAGTGTTAAGCTCAGAAAATAATATTTTTTTGTTGATGAGACACAACATAATAATATCGACAGAAATTTCAGGTCTAGTCTGCTGAAAAATGATGCAAATGCTTTATTTACTTATATGTTAATAATGCGGTGTTGCTGGTTAAACCGGACCAATTGTTTACATAGCATTATAAATCATCCATTGTGAACCATTCTAAAATGCGTACCACCATGCCTGAAGACATAAGCCAGGACTCAATATATTAAATGGAAAGTATGGGGAGAATGCATACACACAGAGACACGTGGCAGCTTTTTGCCTATAAACAACCTTAAACAAACATACATTTCCTGTCACACACAATCCTCCTTTTCACCACGTGCCCAGTGTGTGTGTGTGTGTGTGTGTGTGTGTGTGTGTGTGTGTGGAAAGACTGAAGTTAGACTTTGTGGTAGGATACACCAGGTACATTCATTTAAATTCACTGAAGGAATCCAGGTGAAAAACCTGTAGATGATCGTGTTGTGACACGTTCAACAGCCTCAAAATAGAAAAAACTTAACAGAGGGTGACATTACCTCACAGATCTTAAGTGTCCTTGTTGAGACACGTTAGAGCAAAGACGCACATTTTTTATTGTCGCGTATTTTGCTGAATTTGACCAGACGTTTTATGGAAGTCTCTCCATTTTCAAGCAGAGCGAATACTGTTACAGTGATGTTTGATGTAGATAGATGTTCTCCACCTTCTGTTTCCTGTGACGTCAGGCATGGCATCTGTGGTATTTCGCTTTGTTTGAAATTGGATGTTAACCTTTTTTTTTGTTATTGTTTTTTTATTTAATGTCTATAAGAGCTTGGGTTGAGCTTTTAACCATTCCAGTAGGCATTCTAGCTGTCATATTCTGAAATACAGTTACAGGTTTTCACTAATGTTTCATCTAAATTGTAAGAATTTTGGTTTTCTTTAAACTAGAATGAGCTCTTTATATTTATATACTTTATATTTACATCTGGAGCGAGTCCTGTTTGTGAGGCCGCCATGTTTTTTTACAGTAGCCTAGACTGGACAAACTTAACAGCTTTTGAGTTTTTATGACAACTGAAGGCTGCCACAGGTTCTCTTTCATGTTTGGAAGGGGTGGGGGAGGTGAGGGGTATCAGCTGCAACATGCAACTCCACCACCTCATTCGAAACACTAAACCCTTAAAGCAGGAACAATGGCCTTATACCACCATTACATTCTGCATGATTGGATCTTGAGGGCTTCAGCATTTAGAGGGAAACATATATTTCTGATGTTGAAACACTTCATTAATTGATTCATGAATTAGTTGACTTGCAGAATTAATTAGTTTGACTTGCAGAGAACGAATCAGCTATGATAACATTTCTGATTGCAACATGAGGATTTTCAGTTTCTCCTAAATTGAACGCGTTTACTTTTATTTTGGTTTGGTTGGACAAAGAGTGATTTGAAGATTTTAAATTTTGCTTTAAGAAGTTGCTATTGTGAAAATAGTTTTTGTTGCAGGATTTCTTATGATTTCAATGAGTTCAGAAAATAATATATTTTACATAACATATTTCCATCAGACAAGACAACAGGGAACAAAGTTGAAACTTTTTAAGTCTTTAAAATAAACAATAATGTTTTTTATTTCAAACTAAATAGTGGAAATCCATAACAACTCATTTCTGAGGTACAGTATCGCACAAATATAGGCTACATAAAAACACAATGCTACAACTTGGAACAGTTTGACCTGGTATTCGAGTCACAAAAGTACAATATATTTTTTTAATCTACATGAGGGAATGAAAAGCTCAACTTACCATTCCTCTAAAATTTAAAGGACACAACTTACCAATATAATATCTTGACTTATCTACGTCAGAAAAGCCGGAGGATGAAAGAGCCATTTCTTCGCCTCCCTACTGCCGCACATCCCCCCCGACATTGCCCATCCCTCCTAAAATAACCAGCTTTAAAGTCCTCTGAACATTTCACAAGGCTGATGATTTGAGGCCTGCAATATCGACGGAAATGGAACGGCATTTCTCTTGAACTCAATAATTACCATGCCAGCCAGGACAGAGCAGTAGGCTGGGGCATACAATGTCACTCAGGAGACCTGCATTTAATTAAAAACTTGAAAAAAAGGATAATTACTACTTTTCAGGAGTAAGGAAGACCTCACCCATGTTTCACGTTCCCTATCTGAACTGAAAACTCACCCAAACTAACGAGCACATCTGCCTTCGGCGCTGGACTCGCGACTGCAAACCCACAATCACTGGGACCTCAGGACCACTCCCTTCTGGGGCAGAACTCAACGTGGTCATTTGCAACAATATGGACCACCTTTGGAGGCGTCCTGCAGTGTGTTTCTTGTTTGACTCAAAATGATGTTTCAAATTAAATTGACTGTATGATTCAACTGTCTTCTTGACTGGCCTTATGTGCTGCAGAGTTTTAGCTGCAGAAAACGCAGTTAGCATTGCTGGCGTGCTGAACCAGAGCGAGGACATCACGTACCTAAGGGAAGAGATAGAGAATGTTTCGAACATATTGATCGGGTGTTAACTGAACTTTACAGCACAGGGAGTTTAACTGCCTTACAAACGAATGTTGCCTTTTCAATATTTGAGCCATTTTTGGATAATCCATCCACTGTCCATCTTTATTATCAGCTTCATGTTCCTGTTGCTGGCAGCCTGCTACACTTTCTGAGCTAATAACTTTTCTGGATAATATTGCATGCAAGTTGTCGAAACACAAGTGTCACTTTAGAAAATCTGAACTAATATTGAACAAGTTCCCTGTTCTGTTCACAAAAACACCACAAAATGGTAAATAATTCTATTTACATATATACAAAAAGTAGGTTGCAGTGTTGATGACTGTTTTTAAGAAGCTTTAAGGCAAGACTAAGGACACGGTTTGTGTAAAAACTGTGCTACATCGCTAAAGAGGAACCAGTTCAGGTGCGTTAACCCTGACATGTGACACTAGCTCTACAGTAAAGGTCAGAATGTAAAAGTCTCTCCGTAAGATCACTTGGGCTTCGGTCCTGTCGAACAGTGCACACAACAAGGAGAGAACCGCCCGTTTTTGAGTACATATATTAATCTCCGACGTGTAAATAATCTGTACAAAACTATTCCTGTTCACTTTGGTAGAATCTCATGACTGATACCTCAAAGAATAAAAAAAGGTCACCATTTCCCTGAAAACATTGTTTGGATTCAGCATTTCCTTTTGGGTAAGTCTAAGTGTGAACGGCTGATGGGCGTGGTTGAGGGTATAAACTGACCTTAGGGAGGTTCCATGGTGTGCTCAGCAGTATAAGGAAGGGTTCAATGTCACTAAACAAGCGTTTAGATCTGACTGCACCTGAATCCTACACTAATCACAGCTGCTACTTTTCCATCTAGTGCAATCAGTGGGAAGTTTGTCAGGGGAGCATGCGAGAGCGCACACATCGAGGCTTCACTTCAGAATACATACATGTGTGTTAACATCTACGGCAAACAGGAATCACGTTAAAGCACTAAGTCTTGGTCCTTGAGAGGGTTTAAGAAGCCGTGTCCAGATGCCTTTTTTCAACCAAACACAAATACGAAATACCCCTTCTAGAAATCATGTAGCTGTACATTTAGAACACAGTCAGATGTTTAAAATTACTCTGTACTGTACATATTAAATCACAGGACTAGGTAATACAAGAATGCAATGCACTATATACTGCTAACAGCACTCAGCACTGCACAAAGAACGAATGTGTGTCGAGAGGGGCTTGACCTCACAGTCCAGTGAGAGCAGTTCACTTTCACCATGAGGTTTCTCTTTCTTGTTGTGGACTCTGGAATATGAGACTGTGCTCGGGGGTCACAATAGGTTATGTGCCATAGAAAGGGGCAGGGGGCATCTGCTGGCAAAGAGATGCTCCAAGCCCCAGTCAAACAATAATCCAACCTTCTGACCCCACACGTTTGTGATCTTTGCCCAGCTGTCCCCTCCTTGGAAGTATCACATGAGGCCGCTCAGATCTTCTTCTGCTTACGGCCCAGGTGGTAATAGTAGGCCATGGTGATCGCCAGGAAGAGCACTCGGCTGAGGAGCAGGAGCATGGCAGCATGGGGCAGGATCCCGATCTCCATTAATGTGATGGATGTCACTGAAATCACAGAGCAACATTACAGCACTTAAAATATGACTTTTTTTTACCATAAGTTACAGGCACAATGAATTTAAACCTATGGGAAGAGGATATGAAATTATAGGTTCATATTTTCCAAGTCAGTTCACATACCTATATGTATATTGAAAGAGTTACTGGTCACTACTAGTGAAAGTCTCTGCTTAGGTGCTATTCACTGGTAAAACCCTAACACTGGTAAAACACTAACATCTGGATTTTGTCTGCAATGGGAATGGATACAATCAGCATTCACTCCCAGGTCAAATTACACTACAGTAGACAGGTTTTCATCAGCTTTTGGCTGACAGGGCATCTCTTTTCTGGCACGATGTTATGACAATCATTGAACTTCTAGGCATCGGCACAAAAATAGCTATGAACATTTGTGTAATTATTGTTTTTCACATCTTGGGAACAACATGCAAAAGCTTTTTTTGTTCTCCTTTTCTTCGTAACGTGCAAGATGCAACACTGGCTAGAAAGCGATTTGAGAGAGCTCTGCTTCTGGCACGTCTGAGACGTTGAAGAAAAAACGACATATATCCGCTAAATGATGTGTTAAAGAGGTGTAGGAAGCAGCGATGATCATGGATGCCACATGGATGTGTGAAATGAATTTAATAAACCTTGGTGTGAAACTGTGTCAGACTGACAGGCATTCAAAAAAAACAGTCTAAGGCATGTCAGATGAATGATGTGGGATGAATGAGTGAAGCACTATGATGTATCAGAACAAAAGTCAAGTCAAGCAGAGTGAATTCTGTATGTTAAGAGCACATTTAAAAACACTTGACATGCACAGAGATGAAAGTACAAAATTGTTTGACTGATGAATAGAATCAAATCAAAGCACGGTGAAAACAGTGGCAGACTTCACAAAGGGCGGCCGATAGATATGAGCGGGCAAGGAGTGAAACGCATATAATGTGAGAGTAGAAACACATCATCAGCTTGTGTCATCCATCTGCACCGCTCTTAGGTTTTGTTTTGAATATACTGCTCCACAAGGTTTCCTTCTTTGCCAGAGTCACACATGTATAAGGTGTAGTTACTGCCAGTTTATTGTCTGTGCTAATGACTGGTTGGTTTGTAGATGTGGGTTGTAGCATAAGTCACACTGGAAGTTGTTGTTTTCGTTTGCCAAAGGTCCAAGTGGTCATGAGAGGACGCTGAGCCTGGACCACAGGTTCAAATTGAATTACATAGATTTGACAATTTTTGTTATCTTAGACTGGGATCGGAGTTTGAAGGTCCACATTAACACTGTGACCAAAACCAAATTCTTCCAGCTTAGAAACCAAGCAAAGGTTCGGCCATTATGCAGATGCTGAAAAGCTGATTTATGTCTTCATTTCTAACTGACTGTAAGAGTGAAATGCACTTTTTACAGGCCTCCAGAAGAAAGCAATTGAAAGACTCTGCTGATCGGCTGATAAGCAGAACCAAGAGGAGAGGTCTCATTAGTCCAGTTCTGCTCTGCACTGCATTGGCTGTTACACACAGGATTGACTTTAATGCTTACATACAAGGTTCTGATTGGGCCAGGGCCGAGCTGACTCTCTAGTTAACTACGTCCCCTCTAGAGCACTGAGTTTATCTGCAGTCAGTCTATTAGAGGTTCCCATCAACCGCCAAAAAATAAAGAGTTGCAGCTGTTGTATACCACGCTCCAAAGATGTGAAAGAGACGGCCGCTAGATATCAGAGAAGCTAGTTCTTCTAAAAATCTGTTCTCATATATCAATTACAGTATAACATGTTTTTATTTGTATCTATATTGTATGCAATGCACTTTGAGCGACATTCATAGTATGTAAGGTGCTATACAAATTATGCTTATTTATTTTTATTGCGGCTTTCAATGCAGAGACCTGGAAATCACACAGAGTACAAGGGCGTTGAGGCAATTCAAGAGGAAATACAAAGTGTTATTCTTGGTGGGAAATTCCCTCTTTGTGGTTCCCTGGACAGTACCTTCAGCTGCAGTGAAGGAACAGTAACACAAAAAGGGAATTCTGTAACAAAGAATTTTGGCTCTTTGGAACCAGGGCTGTGGAATTTATCCACCACCGCTAAGTCTGTCTAAGGTCCAGTTCATACTGGAAGGGTGTTTATACAGTTTCAAAGTATATGTATATGGGCAAAGCAGTGGTTCCCAACCCGTTGATCGCGAATCTGGCTGCAGTTCCTCAACAGTGTCGGTTGTCTGTTGTTCTCACTGGTAATAGATACAGTTCCATAACCGCCTTGCTTTGTGCATATTCATCCTGATTTATTGCGCCTTTAACAGAAACTGGAAAACGAATATATATAACCTTCCTGAGTGTTATTTTTGGAAGATATCAGGGTGGGAGATCTAGACTTAATGTTTAGAATTAAAAAAGTGATCTTGGCCTTGAAAAGGTTGGTGAACACTGCAATGCTGCAACTCTGCTTACTGAACTCAAGAGGGCAGTATCAACACACATTTAAAACACTGGCAGACTCCAATCTGATTTGTAGTTTCATTTCAACACAAACTCAAGCCCATACGAGAGATACACAGGGGTTGTGTGGTGGTTGGAGTAAGAAGACACGACAATCACTGTAAAAATGATATGTTGGATAAGTGTAATCACCTAGGAACTGGACAGCGAAGTAGCAGGCTTCACTGAGCAGAGTCCACTGGATGATTATCTTCTCTGCTGTGTACAGACCATTCCACATGATGAGGGACAAGCCTGGAAAAGGAAGTGATAAAAGGAAATTTATAAGGTAGAGGAAATGAGAATGAAATAGAAAAACAAAGGAGGCTTTCTAGCAAAGAAGATGTAAGACATGTCTAACAGCACCACCATCAAACTGCTATGAGGGCAATTCACTGCAGCAGTACTCAGACTGCAATCTGTGACATGTACACATGGTGATAATTGGACTATTGATTGTGCTAAATCTCCATACTTATTGATTCTGAGAAAGGCCGTTACAAAATTATTTCATTCCCTGACATTCTTCCCGTTCACTTTCCTGTATTTCACTCCGCCCACGCACGCACACCAACGAGGCTGTGGAAATGAGCAGGGGTGGGCAGAAAAGGTGGGAGTGGTGATGGACTGTATCCTCTCCCTGCCAGGTTCCATCTGTGTGGCAGATGCGACCCCCATCCTTCGCCCCTTCACCGCTCCTTGTCTCGCAAGACATCGCCCTTTCCATCCCTCCTAATCCCCACAGCCCAGCTGACATTTACATAAGGGAGCCGGTCTTTTGTTGGCTTTATGAGATTGAAAGCTGGTTCATATCTTTATCCACAAGTCCATGTATTTGAGGTTGTATCTCTCTACAGGAAAATGCATGAGGACTATTTTTTTATTTGTTTGGATTTGATCGTGTCAAGATTTGAATACGACGTGTCAGAGGACAGGATGTGGTGATTCCTTAGTATCCAATTCATGTCATGAGGACGGAGGCGAGCATATTAAACAGATTTGATATTTTGTGTTACTCTGTGTATATACGTTCAAGGTACTAACGTTCTGTCAAATGTATTTGCCTGATTTAGCTGAAAGTGACAGCCTGGGAAATTTCACTGGATATATTTTAAGCCTGGGCTCTCACCCTCTGTTCCCTTCTTTTCTTTCCCATCGAGGAACAAGCTGTGTGCTACCTGCGTCTCTGCCACAGGCGTGCTGTGCCCCTCACAGCCATCCTAGATCCTGTAATCACTAAGTGACTCACTGACTTGCCTGACAAGTCCTGTCTAACGCAGAAGCATGCGCCGGCCTTTAAACTAAATCTATTAAAATAATGACAATGTAATTCCTCTGTGACAGCGGAGCAAAGAACGAACAACAGATTTATGAGCGTTGATAGTCTCCTGTTGTTGACACGGACGAGTGGGAAAAAAATGATCAATTGAATGCACGACTGAGAGCGAGCATTCAATTGAGAGGAGGTAAACTACCTCCTCTAAAATCAGCCCCCCCCCCCACACACACACACACACACACAGTGTACATACACTGTTCTAACGTCTCCCACTGTGTTCCCACCAGAAATAGACATGGTATATGAGGCGACTGCTGTGAGTCTTTTGGAGAATTAGCCTCTTAAGCCTTCGTGGAATCTAAATGTGCAGCGAAGGACTGTGTTTATGTGGACACCAATATTCCCACTAATGACCTTACTCAGAATAGGACACTATTTTGATTATGATGTTGACATAAGTTGCTAATAAAATATTCCATTCATTATTAATCTAAGACAATCTTTTTTTGGTGATTGTTTGCTCTGTTCTTTACATCAACTTCCATTATGTTGTACATCCTTTATTTATTTTGTGTTTTTGTAAATGCACATCACCATATCTGCTGTGGTAGAGGTTGGTGTTTTCTTATGGAAGCAATAAAAAGCCTGATTCTGAAAAATTATTTTAAACATGTCGACAACAACTTAGATCAGAATACTCCTTAAGTCTTAATTCGATTAATGCTTACACTGAGTATAACCTTGAATAAAGTTATGGTATCAGCTAATGCTGTTTACATGAGAATGTCTCATTCAGACCTTTATATTAATCAGGTTAATATCAGAATATTGGTGTACGTGTAAACGTAAACATTGATGTTACAGCAGGAGGTGTTTTTGTTTTGGTTCATTATCTGAATGTTTGTGTCAGTGTGTGACTTGTAAAGAATGCATTGAGTGGCCTTATCACACTACAGCAGCAGTAAACAAATGTATGTTTAAGGCAGTGTGAAAATCAATATGAAAACATTGTCAGCATCCCTGCAGTACAGAGACTTTACTTCAGTATGCCCAGTATACTCACTGAACTGCAGCTATGCACAACAAATCATGAAAAGCTTCATGAATCTATTATCTGTGTATGTTTCTCGCGTCTTAGAAGCGAGGACTTACTGAGCAGAGCTCCTCCATAAAGGCGAATGGAGATGCTGGGCGAGGAGAGTTCCTCATCAAAAGCAACTTCGTATAGTTGGTTAGGGAACACCAGGGCCTGCGGTAGAAAACAAGCACAACACAGTTCCGTCAAATTAATATAAGAGGATAACATTCTGTATTTCCCCAACGCCCCCACAATAGCCCCAGAATGCAAAAGTACTGACTAAGTCTTCCCGTTTGTGTGTGCTGCCCCTGATACACGGAGGATATTGAGCTCTGTTGGGTTTAAAACAGGATTTGTTCACGTAAAGAGTGCAGAGCAACGCTTACCATCAAGGCCACAGCGGTGAAACCCACTGCAGAGATGAGGATCCACACCCTAATAAGAAAGACATTGCATAAAATTGAGTATAATCCCCTAATTTAGATTGTATATTTGTTTTTCTTGGAATTTAGAAGATGTTGAACTATATTTAACCACACACAGTCTTACGTGTTCACTGTGAGCGGCTGAAATCTCACCTCAGCCCGATTGGTTCTCGCACTGCAAACTTCATCTCATTTCCGAGCATCTGACTGATCTGCAAGAGAACATGGGACAGGAAATGTAACACTAATCATTTAATCTTATCACAAATCAGTGGCTGCTTTCATACATGCGCTCTAACCCTTCACCTTTGTAGACATTACCCAAAGGATCTGTCTGTGTATGATCCTAAAGGGAATAATTAGTTGAACCAGAGATTAATCGGTGTTAAGTGAAGAATGTCCGATTGAGCCGATGTGTGAATGGAGCAGATGATTGCCCATGGAAATCACAGGCACCCAGTGGGCGTGTTCAAATCCAGCTTCCTGCATGTGCTACGCTGTCGACAACCCCTACCTAAACCAGAGGGAGTATTTCCAGTTGGTGTGAACTCCTCTCACAAAGACCATCTCTGATTTTGTTGTGCATGTGTGAAGGCCCGGGCAGGCCATACGTGGAAACAGTTTCTTATGACAACATGTCTTACAAAGCATCGCATGACCACAAAGAAATCATCTCTTCATGGAAGTCTATTTAATGTCAACAGCTCAGCTTTACCGAGCTCCTGGAAAGAAGTGCATTAAAGAGGTGGAGAGAAGAGATGAGTGTCAAAGTAGGACCTATTAGGATGTTAATTAGAGACTGTGAATGTCTTCACCTCGTTATTCAGCCCCTGAGGATTAAGCCGGAATGTCATAACAACATTTACAGTCAATTCTGGATGAACGACCAACTCAAAAGTGTCTGGCAACAGAAAAACCATTTCACTACATATTAACTTAATCTTAGCAACGCCAGGACCAGGCAGCACTCTATTTATATTCCTGAAAGCCTGATGCAAATGGTGAGAGGACTATTCAACAAATTGAAAGCAAAATGTGCCACGCTGTTTCTTAGTAACCAATTTTTAATCACAGCTGAATACAAAGACAAATAATAGTTAGTGAAAAGTAATTAAGAAGGAATGAAGCAATTTTGAGAAGACACACCCACATGATTCATATCTGTTATGATGAGCATCTCTTATCGCAGATGCTAGAAGATTCTGGAATGTTAATAATCAGCAACTTGATTTTCTAGCCAGCTACTGATTTTATCGAAACACACCATTCAGTCACAGTATGTTACCAGCACGATGTTCATGAATGTAAAGCTGTGATAGTGCTGGTATGATGTAGTAGAGTAGCATGTACCGAGGTGAACTAGGTTAGATTAAGATTCAACAGTGACGCTAAACGACCAATATGGAGTCTGAATAAATGTAAACGTGTTTGATTCTATTAAGTGGTAGAATTAAAGAAATGTGTCTGACACATCCTTTGCTTTTAGTTAACTATTGCAAAGCTGCGACTTTCAGGATGTCAGGCAACATTGTGCTCCCCCCGGGGAAATCCACCCCTGAGAGTTTCTGGACAAATATCTGAAAAAAAATGTTCAGAAGTACATTCATCATGTTACTGGGGCAGATTCAGGCTTCAAATAGATAATAACAGGGAGGCAAACCACAAAAACGGCAAGTGAAAAAAATTCTTACAGAGCAGACAGTCAACCACGTTTTTTTTTTATATTCATGAATTGTATATGTTGGCTGGTTGTGAGCAGGGTGACAGCAGATATTTTCGTGAGATGATATCAGTCTCATAAAACATCCTGTTTTCAGGGTTTGATGCTACACGGAATTTTCCAAATACTCTTATCAGCAACAATGAGCCTGGGGGCTGAAAACAGAATGGTAATTCTGGTTGAACCTGGCAGTTTTTATGTTGTTACCAGTGGGGAAGCTATTCACATCCTTTATTTCAGTACTAACACCACACTATAAAAGTACCAGGCATTACAAGTACTCAAGACATTATATATATAAATATATATATGTAGAGGGTTTGTTAATATTTTATGGTTTGTGTCCAATTGCAACTAATTTAATGGTTAGTCGAGTGACTGATAAATACTTTTTTGATAATGGATTTTGATTATTTTCTCAGTTAATTGATTGATTGTGTATTTAAAAAAATGTTGTCACATGTTCTGAACAATAATTGCAAAATGGTTACAATAACTTATTTGTGTGCGACAGGAGAGCCAGACTGAATCTGTCCGAGTCTTGAATACACTCACTTATGTCTGCCCCCGGAGCAAGGAAAGTTTGTGTGTGTGTTTCTCGATGGGGTCAGACTGAGGTCAATGTGTGTCTGTTTTCTAAGTCAGAGGTCAGCAAACGGACAGACAACACAGATGAAGCCAGAGCCCAGATGTGGAGAACTACTCAGAAACCTGTCAGTACATTTTATGATCAACCTTTACAATGTTCAGGCCACCCAATCTTTATCCTTCTCTGAGAACCCCATCCCTCCTCAAAGAACAAACATGTCAGATGCGTTTCCTCCTTTGGCAGCCACTTTGGATCCACATTTTTTGTTCAAACTGGATCCTGAACTTAAGGACAAGCCTGCATTAATTTATAAAATGACCAAAATAACAGCACATTGCAGATTTTTATTTAGTTTTTGAGGGAGGGACATTGGTAGTATCTCTCTTGCGTCTCTGCAACTTTCTCCCCTACATGTGAGTGTGGTGTTGAGAGTCAGTCAAGGAAGAAAGGAGACATGTGTAGGTGATAGTCTACACATGAAGAACATGTATCAGGTATGCATCTTTCATGCCACTGTGAAAACTGCCACACCGAAACTCCACCGAGCCAAACAGTTGAACCACTTCATCCACAGCTTTCAATTATTTCCCTTTATCATTAAACTTCTCTCTTCTCTAAAAAACTGAAACTGAAAATGCAGAACAGACGACTGATTTTCTGGACAGCAGCGTATACATGGATCCTACTGTAAGTTGCCAAGTAGTTTTCTGCTTGACAAGTCTGTGAGCTTTCAAAGCAGAGCTAAACACTAGTTAGATCAGGTCAGGGGGGTTACGAGGGGTTTTCTGAACCCCATTTCCATTGGACCTCGAGGTATCGGCATGTTAATAAATCACGCAAAATGCAACATTGGCAAGACAGCATGGTTGGAGACGTCAGGCATCACTCACCGGGATAGAAAAAGAACACAAAAGACTAATTCCATCACAGTTTTTACCCATGTTTAAATAAACCTCTGTATACTTGCTAAATTTGGTGTTAAAAAGATATGAAAGAAAACTTGAAATAGCAACAAAGCATAACAGAAGACGGGATGAAATCAAATGAGAGCAGAGAATCCACTGATAACACAACAGTGAGTAATCAATATAGTGATTGTTGTACATCTGTTGCTGCATTAAATATTGGCCTGTAGCTGACATCAATACTGTTCTTGTGCTGTGCGCCTTTCCCCCCATATGGAATAATGAGCATTGATGACTATTTAGTCCCTCTGGGATAGAAAAGATCATGAATGATTTTTCTATAATCTTGATATTGGTTAGCGTGTTCAAATGATTGGATAAGTCAATGTACAAAACACATTTAGAAACTAGAACGGCACTTATAACTAAAGCCCTTTATCGCCATGTGTAGAAGAAAAAAATGCTCGATACAAACAAATAATTATTGGTTCTTCCTTGCCTTGATCATGCCCCAACCGGAAATCGTATCAATATTATTTTAGCAATCCTGCTGGCAGCCAATTAAATGGCAATGAAAACATAACCCTCTCGGCAGGAATGTGTTGATGAGCTTATCATCACATCAAAAAAGGAAAGATTTACTTTCTACATTTTTTTTGGCTTATGCTGATTGCATCTCTGGCAAGATGAGAAAGCAGAGGAGTGGGGCAGGCAGGAGAAAAGAAATGAGAGACCTCCTATGGAGGTGAAGATGTGAGAATCGAATGGACAGGAGACACAGCGTTAAAGCAGTTTGGCATGTCAAAAATTTGTCACAGTTCAAAAGAAGCCGCGGATATGACAGAACTGTACAAAGCTTTGCAACATATAATCCATCATCACAGTTTCATCCATGTCAAGGGTTTTATTTCTCTCTGAGAGCTCTACTCCTGCTGCTGAAAATAAACATAATAATGAAGTTGAATGAGCTTCAGATTGCACTCTTTTTGGTTATTAGGATTTCATTTTGTGAAAGGCAGCCTCCACGTCTGACTGGAGGCGTCAGGTACAGCCCAGAAAAGCATGTCTTCTCATCATTTCACAAATATCAGGCAGAATCTAAAGATTTCTGGGCTGGGCTGAGCTCCCAGTGTTTCAACCTCCTCAACAGGGTCTCTGGTGCCAGCTGTGATCACGTGACCAAGTGATTCACTCCTTCCTGTGCCATGGGAAGATTTTGACAAGATCACATAAATATGCATGACTGGCATAAGAAACACTCAAAGGGAGCCGAGCGTCAACCGATGGCACAGGACCGGCTCGGGCGGAATAGAAGCAGAAGGGAGAGGTGCAGAGAGAGAGAAACAGGAAAAGGAAGGGATACACAATGCTGTTTGCAGGAAGAGATGCTTATTCACAGCTGCGATTGCCCAGATTTGTCATCAATCTCTCAGTCCGATGTGTAAAGTAAACAGAGGGAAACTTTTCAACCAGAGGGCAGGAAAATATCCCGGAGAAAAATAATCAGTTTTCCACAGAGCTACAATTTGTCATGTCAGTACGTATATCTGATGGATGTTGCACAGTCAAAACAAATATAAATTATGGCTAAGTGGACATTTTCTGGGCCACACATTATTCATACAACTTTGTTATATCTCTTATTTATGAAGGCCAAAGCTCGAGCTGTCAGAGTTTGTTCGTTGATACATGACCTTAACACTAAAGCAGTCTGCCTTCCAGTGGATTAAAGAAGCCTCCAGCACAGCTGCACTCATACAGCACAGTGGCATGAATACCAACCTCGCTCTCACTTAAGTATGACTATGAGCAAAAGGAATTGCATTCGTATCTCTGGACTGTAGAAGGAGCAGGAAGAGAACAATCAGTGGAGTGCAGCAGGACTTCCCTCCTTTGTTTACAGGTACCACAGGGATAATGTCAACTGTTTCCCATCAAAACCAACTATATGCAGCTCACCGTACTTCAAATTCACAAACACTTGTGGCGAAGATAAATGGAACGACTCAAGTACCAACACAATGTATAAGAGAGGTGGAACAACTAAACTCTCTATGCAACAGTCAATGGCCACTTTATAAAAACAGCAAAGTCACACAATTTTCCTGAAATTTTCCATTGGGTGAACGCAAATGTCGAGTCAGCAGCTCCAAACATTTCCCTGAAATTTTCCACGTCTGCGAATAGGTCAGACCCAGAACCATAACTTGGGCTTAACTCCGGTGAATGTCCACAGCTAATGATTCAGACATTTATGTTCCTACATACAGTTCCTTCGAATAATGTCAGGAGATTGTGTGGAGTTCAGTGGATGTCTGAAAGCAGCTTAAATGTATCTTTTTCCATCCCAATGTTCTGTGAAAGGGATCAAAGCGGCAGATGTCTGGGTTAGGCTAGTTGCTGAGACATTAAGAGAGAACACAAACACTCGGGAGGGCAGAGAAAAGGGTGCTGACATCTCAACACATGCCATCAGCCACCTTATGCCTGCTTCCTTCTGTTCCGTTTCCTGCTCCCACTTGCCTGATTAATATTTCAGTGAGGAAGTGTTTGCTCTGCCTGTTCTCATTCTTATTTCATCAGATTAAAAATGATGCAGTAAAAATCTGAAAAATCGTGATATGTGAGCCCTCTGAACCATAACAAGAGACTCTCATCAGTCTGCAACTGTGCTCCACATGCATGATTATGATGGGTGATTGTGTGACTACTGATATGCACCAGCATGTGTGCTGTTTTGGTGTACACATGACTGTACACTGTCCACACAAATGTTCAAATGTATGGTAGGAATGACATAATACATGGGAAGCAGAAGGCAGGGAGTCTCTCCGGGGAGACAGTCCCATTTCAGTTCAGTTGTGTGAACTCATGGGAATATGTGATCTAGATTCGCTGAAGCATGAGGAGCAAAAGCACACAATGGGTTGTGAGTGATGAGACAATTAGCATCCTATTTCGGCTTTTAAAAGTAATCCATTTCTCTGGGTGCCCACATCTGTGGTTGAGTGCATTTACCTGTTTATACCCTGCATAAATTTTATCTGATTATGGTTTAATACATGCTCATATTTATAACAAGCAGTTTTTTGCACTCATGCAGAAGCCATTTCCCTTTGGTATCTGCATTATCACCCTAAAAAAGGCTAAAAATGACTGGACTGTGTTCATGTGATGTAATCTGACCTTTGAGCGGTGAACTTCACCATCGTCATCCTCACCACCGACTCCGAGGATCTTTCGGCTCTTCAGGCGGCTTATCAAGTCTGTCTGACTGTGCTTCTTCATTAGAGGAGGGTGAGGTTTAGACACCATGGTGCACACACCTAACGAAGGAGGTGATAAAAAAAAAAAGTACAAGGTTAGAGAAGCTGGAATGACAAGCAAATGAGTGCAGAGTCTTCATATTGCAGTAGGGGATAATACATGGAATACAAACACAAGGGGGAAGAAAATGGGGTTTCCATTTTCCATTATGTAAAAATCATCAGTTGAGTATTTCTTATGCGATTACCCCCCTCTCCAAAGCAGCCACTTGTGCAGAGCAGAAGCAGGAAGATGCAGTTACCAATATACAAATAATCCCCTCGAGGACTCGATTTATGCAATGCAATTACATAACACGTGTCTCGCAAATACAAGCAGCAACCCATAAAACCTTCCCCTCAAGTCAAACTAGAAGCAGGAGCCAGAAGTCATGTGGGTCTGTCAGGAGACCAACAGATGTAGGTGTCTCCACCATGAGCCAATGCATTGAACAGAGCTGAGGGTCTCACTTTCCATATCGATTAAGTTCTACTGATGACATGGGACTCGGTAAGCGGACAATGGTTTTGATGTCAGCTTGTACTGCCTACACAGCAATATGCCCTGACCTTGGCTACAGATATATTCATGTCTCACTTAAAATTGGTTCCTCACTGTCTCTTTACGACAATAATGACAATTACTTGTTTTATCCCCACTGGTGTGATTAAAACACCTAAAACTAGTTTTCAATCTTTACAATAAGTTTATGATTGCAGCTTGCAACTACACCTGTTAAGCAGTTATAGTATTCCACTATAAAATAGAGTGGCCCTCACACACAAGGGCAAACATCACCGCCAAGGACCAACCTTATATTCAATCAAACTGAAACGAATTGCTCCTGCAAATATGCCGGATTTTTTTTCATCAAAATCCATGAAACTTTCCCTCAAAATAAAGAAAATCCTCCAAAAACAGTAATAGAGTAATTTATCAACACCTTTGTCAGGATCCACACCAAAGTTGAATGGGTTATTATTTGGCTGACGTCCCAACCTTGTACTTCATTTCGTGGAAAAGAGTTCATTACATTTTCACTGAAAAATCTCATGCAATCCAGACATACATTTGACCATATTACCATTTCGATACAATTAATTGCTCAGCCTTACGCCATTCTCTAGCATTCTCAAACAAGAGCAATTTGTGAACCACTCTCCTGTGGAAGAGGAGAGCAGCTCTAAAAGACAACCGAGGGAAAAACAATCAGTGCTACCAGGAAACAACATAAAGTGCTCACTTTTCTTACAAATGGAGAGTGTAACATCGTAGATGGAGCCACAAGATGAACATTGAATACAAACAGTTGAAACCGTGTATAGTGATGATGCTTATCTCGGGCCACATTGATCACTATAAGCAGTATATTACTATAACCAAATTATGGACCTTCTGTATGATAATATGATATATGTCCACTACCGGAAGTGGCTATGATAGTGGCCAAAGGAAGATGTGCCTGAGGGAACGTGAAAGCGGGACATTTAGGCTAAAAACATGGTGTAAATGATGCAGTTTTCACTCGATTATGAATGTCAGGGCTTGCAGCCACTTGGATGACAACACACAAGCAGTATAGAAGCATTTTATGTTTTTTTCTGTAGTTTACCCCTGAGACTCCTACAGTTTATTGCGGGCTAAAACGCTTCACCCACCCCTCCATCAGCATACTGGTGAGAGGATAATGAGTACATTTTATTTTTGGTGAAGTATCCCTTTTATCCAACAATCTTCTCACAGCCTAAATACCCGCCCTGCATGTTTCCTTTCTTGTTATGCTCTACTGCCATGACCCCATCAAAATCTGTGATCAAACACCAAATAAGACACATCACTGTGTGCCTTGGTAAATCACATGCTTTTCTCACGTTCTAAAATACCCTTGCAAGTCTCTGCCTCTTCATACCACTGCTCCTTGACTCGTCAGCAATGCTGATGTAGTTGCCTAGCAACTGCCAATGGAACGATAGCTTCTTCAATATTGAAAACACCTTTTATGATACTAACCACTTTGGATAATGAGGTTTCTGCTGAGAGTCAGTGCTATTACGCAGTCGCTCTTCTTACTATCACCAGTGACATTTTAGGATACATAAAGAATCTGATCTGTATTCAGTAAATTGGAGTAGAGACATGTTTTCCTTACGAGTGGGTACTATTCAAAATAAAAGGCAAAGCAGGGCTGGGGAGCATTTTTCCTATTAAGGGTCAGGCTAGAATAGCTTCTCTTTACTGAGGCATCAGATGTAAGATATGATGATACGATGATACTTGCAACTACAATGGCAAGAGTCCATTTTCAGAGGAAATGTTGACACAACGTTTCTGAAGGTTTCAACAAGCTAAAGTTAAGACTTTAAGATCATGATGAATTCATTTTAATGTAATAATTTCATTTTATGATGTGTGAAGTGTGACATATATGAAGGGACATCAGGGTCCCAGATTTACTTATACTTCCCCATGATTGAATCAGTCCCATGTTGGTCTTATATTTATTTTTATTACACCATTGTATATATCAATCATTGAGAAAGAACTACAAGACATGGAGACATGTTGCCAATGTATTTATCTTGAAATAATAACTAATTTAAACTAAAGAGATATTAACAAAATTTAAATTTAAGCCTCAAGTTGTTGCAGAATAGCAAAGATGTTCAGTTCCTTTTATTTAATATCCTTAGAACTCTTACCTGTGCTTTTGTTCTTGCACAGCGTAAAAATGCAGTGTTGCCCTTTGCCAGTTGCACTTGCAACAGCATTTCTTGACAGATGCCATGATGTAAGTCGCTGATGACATATAACCACTAGCTGCATGTTGTGTTCACCCTGATTGTGACCCTGTCTGAGGTGCAAGTTAGTCTACTACTTAGTGTTATGGCGACATACATATGTACTCTATTTGTGAACCCAAACCCATTGCACCTCGATGATAAAGGGCTCAGAGACTAAGAATATTAGAAAAAGGAGCTGAAAAAAGGAGACAGCAGTCCACTGTGGGTGGCCAAGATTAAAATTCCAACAGACACAGAGGATGTATGGAGATGCGGTCAAGATAGAAAAGCGGAGTATACAAATAAGTGGAAGCTGTTTACAGGGGTGATTTGGAGAATTACTATTATAGTATTGCTTTAAAATCCTTAGAGTTCTATTGACAAAATCTTTATCGTTGTACCTACAGGGACGTTTATGAGTGAGCGCATAAATGGTCCAGTAACACACAGGCTCTTCTTTACCATTGGAAGACTTAGGCACAGCACCTAGACATGTATTGCAGATTTGTAGTACTCTGGAGAGAAGAGAGGAGAATGAACCAATTGCTGAAAACAATGTACCAGTAATAATCACAACTCTCTCTCTCTGTTCTTTCTGCAGACTCTGTGACAGAACATGTGCTGTGGATGTAAAAAGCTGCTGAACATTGGGGAGATATATTGAGGGACTTGAGGTGAGAACTCCCTAGAAAGATGTTCTGTAATAAAAAATAAATAAAAAAAAGAATAATTGGATCACACGGACAAAAGCAGTGTGTGGGTGTAAAGGATCAACTGTGAACAAATGTGTTACTCAAAATAAGAAAGCAGATTCTACAGCCTGCTCATGGCCTCCTCTTTTCGATAAATAACCAGAGACACAGTTGCTCAATAGTTCCTAAGTCCCCTCACCACCATGTTTGGGATCTCGAGCAGGGCTATGTGGAGCCGAGATAATGACAAAAAAAAGAAGAAAAAACACCAATTCAACTCAACAGACTCTAGAAGCAAGTGAGGGCAGTTAGTCGTGAATGACATGTCTTTGTCTTGTGTGCACTTACAATGATTGACTGAACTCAGTAATCGTATTGCCTCTCGTGGTTAGTGTTAATGTTGTGGATTTCTCATTGCCCTGAGGTATATAGGCGCTTCACCACATTGTGCTTTCAAGCTGAAGACAGGGAGGATCAAGTCTCCGTGCTCTATTTGAGTTAAAACAAGCATCATTGACTCTCAGGGGATTACAGTAAAGTAATCTATCTATCTATCTATCTGTCTACAGATCCACAGTGCTAAGGAGGTGCTTGTTTGACTTACTGGTTCAACTCACTTAACTACCTTAACTACCTCATCTAGCCCTGAGGTTGGAAAACAATTGGTGACTGAAAAATATATGAGGGATTACCATAAAAGTTTATACTCTGACATGAATGGTTCCCATTTCCAATTGAACGGAGTTGTCACTTATCTAGTGAATTACATCTATGAGATGGATGGACGCACATTTTGTAACTGACTTGCATAGTTCTCTGACAATGTATTATATGGATTTATGAAATTATGTGTGACCTCATCTACACACTGAGAAGAGGAGAAAGGCATGAGTTCCCTTGATCCAGAATATCATGACTGTCTTGTGCCCCAGGGGAAGTGGATGTGGGTAACTGTGGAACTTTACTTTGAAGTCTCAGTTCTGCAACAAGCTAAAAAAAAAAAACAGTTCAATGGGAGATGCAGACATGCAGAGTTGCAGCCAGAGTTTCCTTTCTTTCGTAGCGGCTGGCATTTTAAACAGTCAAACTTATACGTGGTACAGCTTCCAATTGCAGAATATTTTACAGATATACATCAATTTTTCAACATCTTCCTGATTCAAAAATGAATGCCTGATGATGGATATGGTGCCGTTTATTTTCAGATCTAAATCGTCTACCTTCATTTTCTATTATCAATGCAAAACTCTACAAATATTTCAACTCCAACCAAGCACCGTCAATAGAAATAGAATTAAACACCAGGGTTGTTTTGAAAAGGTGAAAAGTGTTAATTCTGTTTATTCTTCTACCAACAAGGGAAAGATGAGATAATATGAATTGCACTAAGAAAATAAACCCTCAAATTTTACTACGAGTTGAATGAACACAGTTCTAAAACGACAACAAAAACAAACCTCTTTAAAATATATTTAGTCAGTCCTTGTAATTGTTTTCAGATCAGAAACAGATTACTAAGAGATAAACATGAAGAGTCTAAAATGGCCCAAGTCTTAGTTGAGTGTGGGCACATGAAGCGTACATCAGATATTGCAAAATGAGAGATAGATCCATGTCAATGTATCCAGTTATCAAGGGGCGATGAAACTCAGATTTCTTCAAATCAGCTAAAGTAATAGATTCCTTGCCTGACAGATGCTGGCTCTGATGTAGTGGAAATTACAAATGAGGTTCAATTGTGGTAAAATAAAGAGAAAATTGATGAACACAGAAAGCAGAGCTTACTACAGCTGGCGGCATAAACAAAAGACAATGGAGGAGGCAGTTAGTTCCTGCCTTGAGGTCTTGTCTTGAACAGGCTACCAATACATGGAAACACAAAAGATCTGGAAATGCAGGCGATCTGTGTTGACGGCTCCTCAGTCACTATCAATGGATTATTGTGCATCTGAGTTGAACAGATAAATGGTGTTGTGTAATCATCTGGGAACATTCGACATGAGATGAACTCGCCCTAATGAATCCAAGGATAAGGAGATCCCTGTCTAATATTCAGTTATTACATCACACTAAACCAAGGGAATTTACCCTCTTGTTGCCTGACTCACTCTGACGTGATTACGCAAGCGTGTTGCTGGAGAGATGTCTGAAGATCTTTGGGTAGTTACACACAGAGCAGAGCATACAAGCAGTAACTGATCCTGTGATATGATCTTAGTACAGCATCTATGAAGGCATGGTTTTAACAATGATTTTACAATGATTATGATGTTAAAATGAACATCCTGATGCTGTTAGATACTGTCAGTCAGAACGTGGATCTCTGAACAATTATTTCAAGCACTATCCAATCCACTCAACCGAAGGGATTGTGGATAATGACGGGGTTCACAGGACTGCAGCCCACCATCCCTCCTGGCATTGCTACTTCTCCTTGGTACATCAACCACTAGGAGAAACATATCACATATCACACTTGAATACTTTATTTTTGCAATGCTGGGTTGCTCCCAGTTGTGTTAAACTTACATGTTAAATTAGACACACTATAAACTTGGGAACATTTAAGAATAAGGCTACAAACAACCCATATTGAAACACTTTCCACTTCCAAGCTCATTCTGGAGGAGCCAGTACAAAAAAAACAAATCATAGAGTGAGTGACCGAAGTACGACTTGACACTGCTTTATACCTTATACACAATGCACTTATATTTATTGGTATGTGAAACAGCCAGGTGGTTTATTTGTACCATCTCTTACTCAGTGCTCATGTGGGGTACAGGAATTGGGAGGGGGTGCTAGGGATTGTTTGGTGTTTCCATCTCTGGAGGCATCCTGACACGGCAGGCTCACCGTGAGGCCAGCTCAAAAGCAGTGAAGACATGTTGAGCTTAAGCAGAGCTGACACTTAATGCTGCCGTGCAGCTGGGAGGTAAACAATCGCTTCCCAGGAGCAAAACCGTCGATAATAAACTATTCATTCATGTAAAATATAAACACATCTTTTCTAATTTGTTTATTCAGTAAAAATAAAAGTTTCCAGATCAGTAAAAATAAACACCAATTTGTCTGTCAAGTCTAATATCCGTTGATTTTTTGTCAGTGAACGGAATCAGCGAGGTATGTACTTACAATTAATCTGATTTGCTCATCTCTGCCATGGTCTGTTACTTCAGTGTCACAGTAATTTAAAGATGAGTTATAATTACAATTACACAGAAAATCAATTTAAAAAGCAGATCCTGTCATCATTACTGTAACTAATGACAAATCAACCAAAGCTACAACACTTTCACAAATTATTTTAAATCATGCCAAAGCTTGAAAAAGCTATGGACTTTAAATAATTAAACTATATACACCCAGTCATCAAGACAATCAGTATTGTTAAGGCAGGATTTACTGAATAACTGCAGTATTCCACTAATAGCATGAACACTGTTCATAACTCACAGGGCAAAGTCTGACAAAATGAAGGCACAGGAGGTTTAGTGGAGTCAAAGCAAGAAATACCAGATGTCAAAAGCTTGTCGTCCAGGGTAACTGTTCACCAGGACTTATTAAACCATCTAATGAGGCATTCTTTAATGACACACAACAAGAACTTATTAGCGGATAAAACTCTGCAAACCCAAATACTTTCTCCTCAGGACTGCTGGGAGATTACAGGAGACTTCTTAACTTTTCAGGGGGAACCACAAACACTTCATCACAGAGTTGAATGGTGCAGTGGCAGTGAAAGGGGTTGTGTTACTGCACTTTGTGGATTCAGGCAAATTACATTTAGCTTTAACCTGCACTGCTACAATGCTCTACATTTTCCCTTGCAGGTCACAATTAGACTCATCACTTGCATTACCCTTGAAATAGACTAGCAACAGACCAAGTGGTGGTAACTGGGCTGGGCAGAACAACAGAGGAATCATTAGGGTTATGTGGTTGTATGGAATGTACAAGTGCATCTTAATAAGAGCAGTGAGAAATATATTAAGTATAATAAGTAGATGGCAACTAGTAATGATCAGTTAAAGCAACATTATTAAATCTCAGCGGTGGTTGATTTGTTTTTTTTCTTAACGTTCCTCTGCTGCAAAGAAATAAAATGGACTATTTCAATTGTATCACATTTTACAACATAATTTGGTGTTCTGTAGCTCCCCGGGAGTTCAGTCTCTACCAACACTTCCATTGATATATTTATACACAGCCCACTGTGGCCAGATTAAGAAAATGGTTTTCCTCACCTTCTGAGAAATGGTTAGAGAAACAAGCTTTGAAAAAATCCCTGTACAAAAACCCTGGGGCAACAGGCCCATAGCTTAGGGTAAGAAATTCAAGAAACAACTAACAAAACACTGTCCGGTTTTCTGAACCATTGATCAAAAATAAATTCAGCAGTTCAGCTCCTGTTGTAGACGGAATTCATCAAACTTATTTTTTCACTTCTTTGATTGACTCTTAATGTCGACCATAAACATACCTAACAGTAAGCACTAATCCCTATAAAGTATGAAGTGATATTTTGATGGTACTTTATCAGTTTTTCTGCTGCTATTATTTCCCACAGCTGCCCACCACAATAAAAAATCCATGCATAGTCTGTATACACTTCACTGTGGGCATTTGTGCAACACGCAAGCAGTCCAGGCAGGCAGACCATCGCCCTAGCTCTATATACTGTTGGATGAGTACTTAGTGTGTGCTTGTTTGTGTCCCAGCTATGCCAAGCGTGTAGGGTAATCAATACAACCAATCAACCATCTAATCCAATAGTGGTGACTTGCCCTGGCAGGCGTTTAGATAGTTGGAAGGTCTGTTTTTACTCTCACAGTTCCAAGTGCTGTGACTAACCCTAATGGCATACACTTATCTGTGGCTGCAGCAACATGCTGGAACTGATCTCACACAACAGGAGAAAACCACTCCCAACAACAAATCAGCCACCTACAACTGTGTCACTGGTGCAGACAGGGTGGAGGGAAAGATGAGATCAAAATCCCAACATAGAGAGACTGGGTGGGACCCATATTTAAATAGTGTTTAAATGTTAATGGCTTGGTTATACTGTATTTCAAACACTCTGTTTAAAAAAAAACAAAACACCACACATGATTAATAAATGAGACAAATTTAAGATTGTTCAAATGAAAATGTTCTTAATCCAACTAGTATTCAGTAGTACCCTCAACTACCCACAGTCACAGTGTGCCCTTCAGCCTCAGAAAACACTGAATTATGCAGTTCTAGGGCCAGTTGAGAAGTATTTTAGCCAGTTTACTCAAGCAGACCAAAGATATAATTCTAAACCCTGTCCCACACTACTGTATATGAATCATGCGACTAAGCACTTTGTTACCCCGTTTAGCTAAGTGCTATACAAATTAAGTTATTATTATATTGTTATATAAAAGCATTGTAATTTTGTTTTTTGTTTTCAAACTCTCTACTTAATTACTCTAAGCTCTCTTTCTGTCTTTCCTCTTTGCTTTCTTCTATTCACTGATCTTTATGACGACAGAAGAACTAATCAGGGAGGAGGATTATCTGCTACTACAAGTAGAGTGAACATGTTTCTCAGTTACTAAAGGTAAATCCTCATGGTTTGGATATTTTCTTTGCAAGTCAGTGAATTACGCGTTAAAGCAACTGAAGACTATGAACAGCATTCAATGGAAATACAGTCAGTCACTGATTCTTTAAAGTTGTACCCTAGTGAACTTGTTAAAGTACCGTTTGTGTTGCCGAGGACAACCGCTTCTGGTTGTAGACATACCGTCTTAAGAACAAATCAACCAGGGTCAGTTTATCCATAATTAAAACAATGTTACTTGAAGAGAATATTGATCCATGAGGTGCACCAATAAGGCAAGTTCACCCTTGCTCAGCCTGCTGGAGTGCTACCTGGTTGCTAGGCAGCCGTGCCGAGTGACGAAGACGACTCACTTGCAGGATCCTTCTGCGTCACAAGGGATTAGTTCATGTGGAAATAATTGTAAGATAAAGGGTCAAAAAGAGATCCTTGAAATATCCATCATATTGCCATTTGAGTTGTCATTGTAAAAATGTTATCCTTTGCCATCTCACCTCCTCCCATGAACATGTGTAATCAAGCTGGTCATATATTACTGGGCTCATCATTCTAGCCTTGATAGTGATGATTGATGCACACACACGTAGGTTGGTTCACACAGCAATAAAAACACCTCCATTGCTTATAAAATTCAGATGAGCCGATAAGAGTATTCCATACTAAAAGCCACTAACATCAACATTAGTGTGCAGGTACACGTCAATTTTTAAGTGTTAGGCGAGGAGCTCATAAGACCAAGAACAACAAAAATCCATTTTATTAGCATGTCATTTTCCTAATTGGCCTGTGTGGAAAAAAGACCAATTTGTGTACCTCAAACTGCTAAAGCATTGAAGCAAATATCAACCAGTACATGACAGCAATTACCAAGAATGTGCCATTTCTTTGGTTTATAAAACACAAATGTAGTAATGACTTAGGCTTGATCAGGTAAGCCAGAGATATTTCACAGTCTGTTCTCTGCTTTAATGGCTCTAAAGACCGCCACATGGAACATTTAACAGACATTTAAAAAGCTTTGTGTCCAAAATCTCTTTTGTGAAAACACATTCTTCATTCTCAGAGAGGCCTTCAAACTCCTTGATTTACTACTCAAACCAGTCTTCCTAGATACTATTTCATCCTGTCACTGGCACTTGTTGTTGTTTTACCATGCCATGTTTTCTGTCAAATTACTTAAGAATCTGACCAAGCCTTTGATGTATTACACTGATCAATTTTCAAAACTACAGACACAATGAGGTTTGTGCTCAGGCAGTGCAGTTTGCTACTCAGCCCTCATTCTCTCTCAATAGATCAGCCTCTTGTGATGCAATTGAAAATGCGTGCAGTGTTTCCCATAGACTGTGTCAGTCTGACAGAGTCTAATTTGTCACGCCACAGTTTAATAATGATGCAATTTTGTTTTGACACTTCTCATAACACAGAAGAATCTCTAACTTTGTGTTTCAGACCAGTGCTTCACTGTAAAACTGTGTGCAGCACTATCTGTCCCAGTCTATGTCTCCCTTTGAGCGGTTGCACATGAGAGCGTAGTGGGTGCATGTTACACGATCACATTGATCTACCCTTATCAGCCAGTATTATTGCCCAATAGGCGCTCTTGCTTTTTGCTTTGCCTTGAGTCACTTAACTCAATTTCTGCAGATAAACAGCAAAAAATGAACTGTGTGGGTTTTATGACAATACAAAAAACAGTCGGGCCATGACACTGTGTTACACCTGTAAGACTGACTTAACACTACAGAGCTACTCAGAAGGTAACTAGTGAACTGATTACTTCAACATTATACAAATTGTACAAAAGTAATACATTCAGATTATTTCCTAGCTGTAGTTCTGTGTTTGAAAGTCTTCTCTCGTGAGATTTATTCCTGCGAGACACCTCGTTTCCAAGCCATAGGCCCCTGTCTGAGACAAAGAAGCCTCATATCATCATTTCATCAGACTGCCATTCTGTTACCCTGCTCAGATCCGATGACAGAAATACTTGAATCAATGCCCTTTATCAGAAGGCAGAGCACCTTCCATAAACAGTGCAATACAAACAGCTGCATCCATAGCGGCACAGACACAAACAGCTCCTGTTACTATTCAGACTCTGATTGGAGTGTCCATCACTCTCCCACACTGTGCAAATAGTAAAGGTTATGAAACATTGCCTGTTATGACCTCGCTCAAATCTCAACCCTCCTCTAGTCTAGGCTGTCTGCAGAAAGTATGAAACAGACTTAAAATGTTGGGAACCTCTAACGACATGTCATTCAGCACTAATTAGTTTTAATTACAGGGATAGCGAGGGTTATGTATACTTGTGTTGGTGGGCAGCAATAAGTTGTACAAAAATAATCAACTGACAACATAATGTCAGTCATTTTCTGTGAGATGATAACTCTTCTGGGAAATCATATGTTTTTGTTCAGCCTACAGGTTTACAGAGGCAGTAGACACAGCTCACTTTGCAAGTAGTCAGAGTGACGTAGAATAAGTCTCTGTTTGTTGTATAGCAGCAAAATGTGTTGGTCCTAAACAGCTCTGAAATACCTCGTAAGTCTGGCAGTGGCAAGGCATGTTTGTGTGTTTGGAGGCATGTGTGCAAAGCCTCTGATGTACTCTACTTAAATCACATCCAGGAGAAGAAGGTTTCCCTTAAAACATAATCATTACTGCCAGTTTTGTCACTCTCTATATTGTTAACCCATCCTCAGATATGGCAATGCTGTGTCTTGTTAAATGTGAGCGCGCCCCCACACAGCTTGCTAATCAGGTTTGTGTAGAGCACCCAAATGCCATGAGGGCTCAGCTGAGTTTACACAGAAACAAATGAGGGAATCAACCTTAGCCAACAGCAAATCGTTGTCTGCACAGAATGGTTAGTTCAGGCGTGATGAGGAAGACATCTAATCTGGAAATAGGCAGGATTTGTGTCCTGGACCTGTTAACCCCAGATTATTCCTTTAGCAAGAGTCTGGTTGTGAGGATTGGAATCAATTATAATAAAATGTCTCCTGTCAACTGCAGAATGTTGCTCACTTCCCTGCTTCATAAAAATCAGAAATCACAGTCAGTCAGCCATTGTACAAAATCAACAGATATAAAACCCTTTAATAATTCAGTTATTTGCAATTAATGATGCAACTAAGAATTAATTGATACAGATTAATTATTGTTTATAATTGTGACTTAGTAAAAGCTCTGGTAGACAGACAATTAAACAACCAATCCAGTTGGCAAGTTATGTCCTGCAGCTTTTTAATTATATAAAGGCAAACTATTAGTTCCTAGCTGACAATTTAAACATCTCACCACCCATTTAATATTTGGCTTTTGCTGTAATAAGCTTGACAACACAATATTTCAGAAAAGATTTACAAATTATAGTGTTGTTTATGTTCAAAAAACAACAATAGTTCTTTTTTTGAGAATGACCCCAGCCATTAAGGCTCTGGTAAATCTTGTGTTGCTGGAGTACTGAAGGTTTTGTTTTCGAATGCTGGTATTCAATTTCATCGATGCGGGAGGAAAAAAAGCAACACCATCTATTAAAATGAATTTGTTAAAATGGAAAAGGTGAGCATGGTCTGGTGTTTCTGTGCAGCAGTATTAGATTAATGGTGTTAAAAAATGGCATTGTTTACAGTGTTTTCAAAGGTGTCCTTAGGCAAGGAAGAAAACGTGTATGTGGATCTTGCAACAAACACATCCACAGATTATGGATAACTGTAACTGTGTGTTCCCCTATACTCAGATTCTTGAACTATCTATCTGTGTGTCTGTTGTGAATGGACAGCGAGTACAGTCCAGGCCCATGCACTCAGCACGCTGGGCACAATGCCTCCAGGACCTGCATGTATATACCTTATGTATATGGAGAATAATGGCGGTTTGAGGGACGTTTAGTTTTGGTACCTGCAGCAAGTGTTACTCTTTACAGCACACCAGATGTGAAAGTGTAGAAAAGCTGTGGTAGGGTGAGTCTGAAGTCTATTAGTTACATATTCCATGTTCAGACATGACCAATGGAATTGGCTCCAGAATCTACCTGTAGTCTGCCTTTCACACATGCACAATACAGTGGGAGGTTCTCTGCACAGACGCGTTCACAACAGCATCAAATCCTCCGCATTATCCTGCCAAGAGTTAGAGCAGGCATGTGCGGCGGACAGAGGCAGGAAGTGATGTATTAACCCCGCTGCTGAGATCATGTGATTATGTCTTATGTCTTATGTGTATGACATCACTTTTTCACCAGGAGAATTTTGTTTTTGCTTGTCATATTTTAGAAGTGTTGTCAGACCCCAAACTCCACTGAATCCAGTGGGGGATCCCCCGTTGCTATTCTCATATAGCTAGGGCGCAAGCTTTGCTAATTAGGGGGCCCTTCATCATGCATGTCGACCAATAAACTGTACATCGTGCTAAAAATCAAGAACCAAGGGATGCTTTAAAATGACGTCACAAACGTCACAATTCTGTAATACATAGTTCCCATCCTTCTCACATGTTTTCTGTAAACACCAACTGACATGTAAAGTTTGTTAAGAATCAAAAGGACAGATTTTGGTTAGAGCGGCCTTTAAACATCCTGCTGCCCTGTGAATTGGGGCCATAGATTTGTGGATGTTGTAGCAGCAGCTGTTACCTCCCTGTGTTTTCATGATCTTTTTACCATATGTTGTGCCACAGGCAAAAGCTTCTTTCACCATCTGACTTCGGCGTATGTTGTAAGCACTAAGCTGTACTATTGTGGCTCTCATCTGTCCAGTCTTCGTACTGTTTGACAGGTAGAAGAGGCGAGTGGTGTTTTGAGTCTGTTCTACTGTTTTCTGGTCCATGTCAGAATCTTCATGTCCAAACTCAGTCCACACAGAAGTAGCCCCTCTTTTAAGTAAGAGCTCCTCATTTTGTCTTGGCTGGTCAAAGTCCTTTTTCCGACTCATATATTGTTCCTCCATGTTTGTGTTGCCTTCTTGCAAATGTCCTCCTTCTATCTGTGCTGTGTGAACGCAAAGCATCATCCAAGACTCCAATTTTTAGCCCAATGAAATAAACCCTGGAGTATATTACACAATATACATTTTTCTATCATCATGCAAATTATATATATATATTTATATATCCTAATGCAAAGCCCTATGAGACCCTTCTCTGAGGTACATGGTTTGTAAGCAATGTTGACAACTGTGTTCTGCTTACATTACCTTCTGAGACAGTTTAAAGTTTAATGTCCTTCCTCTCTGTATTCACTGTTGCTATGTGGTGCTCAGCTGTTTTTAACATCTTTTTAATATCATTCACAATGAGATTTGTTTTCAGCCAGAAAGACTGCTTATAAATTGCTTATCACGGGTTCCCATGTGTTTGTGCCCAACAGCTTGTGTTCCAGCTGCTCCTTGGCTCAGTGACTGTATTAACACTAATGCTGAAACGTTTACTGTAGCTGAGTGTCTGTGATTAAGTGCTGTGTGTTTTTAGCATTCAGTTGTTTCTAGCGCCCTCCCTGTTAATGTCATAAATTATGACATTTCATAAAGTTTCATAAATCATGTTAACTCCACACAGAATTTTAACCAAGAACCGTCCTGCTGTAAGGAAATAATGTATTTTCTTACTGTATCACAGTGCCCCCACCCCCACCTATTTCATAATAGACCAAAAGACTTTTTACCTTTCTCATGACATAAAAGATATCTCTCTCTGAATCACAGAAACAAGCCCTGAAGGTACAGACTGCTTTGACAGTGAGCCCCCTTTTACTACGTTTGTCACAGAGTCTACTTTAATGAAACAACCTAGAGATTAACTGAAACGTGAAGTGATCCATGACGCACTGAAGAACACGCACTACAGCAGCAAAAGTAGCAGCAGTTCAGTGGGATCCAAATGATCAGTGACGAGCTGCTGCTAGGTTTCAAAATCGAAGTGTAATCAGTGAGTCAATGAACGGGACAGAACGACAACAGGATGAGGAAACCATGCGGCTCTGAGTTGATGGGGTAAATCTATGACGAGACAAGGCTGCCACCTAAATTTTTACATTTAACATCTTAGATATTCAGATTTCTTACCAATGGGGTCAGTTAAGCCAACGTATAATGCGTGCATTATACGTTATGCTGAGGAGAAATGAAAGGAGACTTTGTCCAAATGACAAATGGAGAGAATGTGAAACCATAAAAAAAAAACGGTTCTGTGCATGCAATCAGAGAAGCAGTCAAAATAATCACAATGCTCCACTGTGAGAATGAATACAGACTCCTCACAACCAGTCTCCACAGCAGAGCTTGTTCACCAGCTGACAAGCACAGCCTGGTATATTCCTCATTTCCAGTGACTGCAGGCCTTTTCCCACACACTTTAAAATGACTAAACCATATACATGCGTGAAGTGAAAAAAAATTCCAACTTTGACTTACTTAATTTGGGTTCGTCAATTGAGGAAGATAATGCTCCTGCTTTTCCCAAGGTCCTGTGACGTCCTCTGAACTTTACCTGTCAAATGAAAATCAAATAATAACATATTATAAAATGAAAAACACAAACTTATAGTCTGAAATCTCTTGGAAGAATAAACCAGAGATTGTTTGAGAAAATAAAAGTGGATGCGACTCCAACTCAAGAAAGCAGCAGATATTTAAAGCATTGCAATAGGAAGTAAAGGGTTTATCAAAGATGATGAACCCAAGATAACATTTTTTAGTGAAATGACTTGCCCAATATACACAGACATTTTCCACAATGTTGTCCCGCCACTCAACAATGGAATTGCTTTTCTGTCAGTTCCCCAGATACAATCAATGAGTTGAGCTGCTTCTGCTGCCATAAAACAGCAAGGTCTGAAAAGCAGCATATGGTCTCAGCTTCTCTAATCTTGTTCACTGGAAATAAACATACTAGCGTGTGTGCTGTAGGGTCGTTATTAAAGCCTAAAGCTACACCCCTGTCACACTAGCAAGTAGGAAATTAAAAGCAAAGATGCCAGGAAGAAAGCCATCCTCCATGGCAGAACAATACTGCTGGTCCTTAGAGACAGACCAGAGGTCGGCGAGTGCTGGAAGATGAAACTAAATATAGCTAACCACCATCTTGCTTAGCTCAATCATATTTGTTTCTATTCTTAGACTCAATCTAAAGCAATAATCACCAAATCAATACAAGAAGAAGATACCTACTGTAGGGAGTGCTGTTCTTGGGGAAAATGAACAACTTATCCATTATTAAATTATCGTATATAAATAAACAAGAAAGTCTTGTGGCAAAGATGCTGATCAGCTACTCACGGTGTTACTTTGTCTGATCTGAAAGGAACAAGTGCCTCAGGCAGTGAACATACTATTCTCACAATACAGAGGCCTGCAAGTGTACATTGGTAGAGTTGAACTATAAATAAATTCAACCTAAAATTACAATGCTCACAGTTTGTGCTATCGGTGGGCTTGGTAGGTCACCCTCTGCTTTGGCTAGCCAGCATGCAGCATGCCAGGAGTGTGGGAAAGACCTGTGGGGATTCCCCGAGCTGTACCCAGTGCTAGTCCTTGCTTCAGTGCCTCTCCACAAAAACCACACAAAGACAAAAAAAACGGTTTCATGTACTACTGTGTAACTCTCCAAGGATCATACCAGCCTCACAGTCCAGCTCCACTGAGACCAGATCAAGTCTCTATCCATTTTCACTGCGTTTGGTAGAACATATAACACAGCTCCCACCAATAAATCCCAGCAGTGAATGCGAATGCTTTCAACAAGGAGGCCATAACAAAGTGTAATATTTAAAGTGCACATGTATGACGGTGTTTACCAATGTAAATGTGTAACATAGAGCAGTGTTGTTGTTCAGCCTGAGGACCATTAGTGATCTAGGTGTTGGCTGGGACATGATATCCTGCAGCCACAAGTATTAAACGCATTAAAGAAAAAAGGTTATCAGACATGGCCCATTTAACAGAGCCACTTCTTAATTCTGACAGTAGATTGTTACTCTATTAACTCCGTGAAAATACCTCATGTTTTTATCATGCTTGCTTTGAATAAGATGACAGGGATGCTGTTGAGCACACACACAAGAAGGAAACATTGTTGGTGGCTGCTTCAGTGCAGCCACTTTTACAGATGTTCAGATACTGATACCACCATCAGAAGTGCCTCAGATACTGCTGAAAATTCAGGACATTGACGATTGGGCAAATCTATCTACTGAACCGATACCGGATCTTTAAAAGGTCATTGGTCTTATCAATCACTAAGTATTCACTCCTCGATAACAGCAGTTGCCCTGTACTTCCACTGGAAACTACTGTTTTTAGTGGCGAAGAGAAGGGGCTTTCCAGTAGTGTAGCAAAAGCCAGAGCTAGCTAAAATGTAGACAATTTGACAATAAATTAAGACAGATAGATAATATAATAAGTTCTAAGGCATTAATTCTGCATATGTATTTGTTTTTCAGCTTGGGTTTAGCCTAAGCCAGGCCACACAGCAATGATAGCAATCATCACTACCATACAGCGTTTGTAGCATACAGCTTTTAAAATATGTAATGTTAGTTTCCTACTTATTACGGCTGATAGTCCGGGTATGGGAATCCAAATCAGGAAGGGTAGATGGTACCGAAATATCGCTAGACACTACCTTCAACAGACATCCATTGTCGCTTACTCCGAGCCTTTTTTAAGATAACTTGGGGGCATTTTTGCCTTGATTGATAGAACATCTAAAGTGTGAAAGGAGGAGAAAGAGGGGACGATAAGCAGCGAAGGGCTACAAGAGAGAGTGGAATCTGCAGCACATGGAGCACCAACTCTAGCAGGTGAGCTACCAGGCTCCTTAACTCCACGACAACTTCATTAACTTCCATCAAGCTGAAAATGAAGTCACCATGGTCGTTAAGAACAGAGAAGAATCCCTACTTCGTTTTTCCTGATTCCTGAGATTGGAAATCCCTGCCCAACCACAGAGCCTGGGTAATATATGGTTTCCTGATCACAACCTGATTAAAAAAAACACTCATTTATCTCCTCATTCGACATCACACTTCCTTACTGAGAGTTATCAGGAATGTATTAGCCACCTTGTTGCCGCCCTCATGTTATTGACCGACTCAAGCCTGCACCTTGGGCCTGGTTTTCTGTTGTGTGTTGGAGTGCTGGCACCAATACAAACATGAACAAGCTCATGTACATTACGGAAAATTACAACAGCCTCTTCTTCCGAGTAAACAAACTGGGCAGGTGGAGGTTGTAAAATGAGTTTAACCTACTTGTCAGTCATCCGGTCATCTGACCTCAAAGGAAATGAACCTGAGACTTTCCCTGCAGACTGGTGAACAGGACGCTACAGCTCAGTTCACAACACCAACAACATGAGTGTTCATGAGAGCGCTGCTTTATTGCTGAACTGCACTTTAGACAAGTCTTGACATGTCGAACACTAACCTGAATTATTAGATGTTGAAAACACTCTCACACCAAGGGCTTCATGCCTCTTGAGAACAGCCATGACCTACTCCACCAACTGCCCTCTCTACCTTTACAGTCAATTTCTGACTAAATGTTGCATAAAAGTTCAATGGAGAGGTAAGGTGCGAATGAAACAAACGTTTTTCATTTCCATACAGACATTACAGCACACTGACCAGCTTGTTATGTTGGTCACGGTTCAGGTTATTTAGTCTTTTCCCTTTGAAATTGGCATTTATGTCTTTTCCAGTTCGTTTGAAATGGGCTATGAAGCATGGGCAGAAAAAAAAGAAATCTTAGAAAAAGTTAAAAAGGATGTTTGAGGAAATAACCCAGTGAAGGTTTGCAGTAATATGTCTGATGATGAAATGTCTACTGCTGCTGTCAGTCAGTCTTGGAAATGTCAATGGGTGATAAACAGTTAAAAGATTTAACTTGTGACGTTGCCAGTCCTCCCTCCCTCCCCTCTCTCTCTGAGACTTGCGGGATTAGACCTCACCAAATGGACACTACACTGTGGTGCGGCACACACTCTCCTTAAAGGGAAGCATTAGGGATGTTTAAAACAATGTCTAGTTTGTTAAGTCCATCCTCGCCGCTAACACATCCACTACGTCTCAATCACTCTCTGTTTCCAGATGCACCAGACGCTTCCTGTCACCTAACAAAGGCCCACAGTCACATTCCATGCACCATGGCGCATTAAAATCGGTCCATATGTTTTTATTGACTCGTAATTGCAAATGTTTCCACAACAGTGGGGCCTCAGAGTCAGTGACAGTTTGGGTCAAACTAAAGCTCATTATAGAGGCTACAACATGTAATCACAAATGCAGCTCTAGTTGAGGCATCACTAGGATTATTTCATATTCAATTCCTGCCAATATATCCCCTTCACCTACCTCTTACACGCTGGATTTTTTTCAGAAACTTTTTAGAATTGTTGTTTGGCCTTGTTGGAGGTATGAGCCCTACAGCGTAATATTCCTGTCCCTACATTTTAGCTTTAACAGTTGTTAAGTTGTTTTCCTAATACTGCTGCCAAGGAGGTTATGTTTACCTCGGCCAAGCTGTTAGATTACACTTTCATCCGTGTTTGTTTGTCAGCAGGATTACCCAAATTTACTGGACAAATTCCTACGAAACTTGTTGAAAGGATGAGGAGCGATGACGAAAGAACCCATTAAATTTGGGTGCAGCTGCGGATCAAGAAAATGTCTCTCAGCTTTCTTTAACACTCTGAGATGGGGCATATTTTACAAATTTGGTCGATTTCTCTGAAAATAAATCGATGGAACTTGATTTTAAAATAGCAGGCATGAAGGGGACTGGTATTTATGAAGGTGGACAACTTAGTGAAGATCCAGATCTTAAATATGCTTTCATGAGTTGGCTGTGTGGCCCCGGTGGAGGAATTCTAGTTTAGCCTGATAAATGAAAAACAATTATTACCCAGCCTTACTTATTAAGCAAATAACTTACTAAAAAAATTAAAAAAAAATAGGAGCCGATTCTTTTAAAATAACAAACAATAACCTACAAAAAAAATAAGATTTGAAAGTAGAAAAATGTTGGTCTGGTTAAAACCCACCAGGAGAAAACTACTTACATGTTGTTATGATGAATGAAGACAACAGAGAACAGAACAAGCACGCACATGTTTAGGGTTGCTGCTGAACCACTTCACAGGTCCTGTTAGTGGGGTGGGGTGCAGAAGCGCTACCGTTACTATGTTTACACATTTTGAATTAAAAAAAAAGCATCGAGAGGTACTTTCCTTTCAAACCTGTATACGGAGTTGTTTATCTTTCGCGTTATATTTGACAGACACGACCGCCACGCTCCCTCCGCTTCTCCTCCAGCTCTTTGCTCCACACGTCCCAGTTAACGAAAAACTACAGCTACGACCAAAGAAACACTCAAACAACACACGGAATCGAACGCGTCCAGTTCAAACAGTGACACGCTCTTTCTGTCAGGGCAGCGAACTCTCCCGACACACACACGCGAAACATGGCTGCAAGCGAGACAGAGTCAACCCGGAGTTTGTGGAACACGCAGTAACAAAAGACCAAAGGTGCGAAACTCACAGCGGGAGCGGGCTGGTGTCCGGAGTCCGTCTCACAGAGGAAGGGTCGCTGCTGGAGAGGAGAGTGTTCGGAGAGAAGGGTGTCTCATCACAGCGCTGAGAGAGGGAGGGAGAGAGAGAGAGAGACAGAAAGAGAGAGAGATGCCGAAACCGTACCGTAAACATCCGAAAGAGCACACACACACACACACACACACAACTTCCTCTACCGTAATATTTCACCTAGAAGCGCGCCGTGAAATTGGTCCACATCTGCTATAAAAACCTCATGAAACAATGGGTTAGTCAGTGGTTCATTATCCTACAGCGGCCCAAGTCTTATAGGAAACAAACACACAATTCATTTGTAGGGTGGTGACCTCACTTATTGTCCTGACCACCTGACAAGTTGCACGTCAAACGTCAACAGAACATTAAATCTTGATGAACGCAGATTACTTGTGAATCTGTGTATTAATGTCGTGCGACAGAACCAGACCAGTGAATCTGATCAAACATTTTGTTTAAAGGTGATGGATATTTCGTGATGTGCACAATAAACATGATGAACACAGAAATGCATATATTGTTGTAGGAAATTGTAGATTCAAATATTTTACATAAGGATTTGATAATAACATTTTAACTCTTATCGGATCTTATTGCTAGTTGATTCAAAGCAAAAATCAATCACTGATTTTGTTGACGTTGTGGCTTAGGATGAAGAGTGGCCATTAACCTCAAGATCGGTAGTTTGATTCCCAGCTCCTCCAATTTGCATGTCCTTGGGCAAGACACCGAACCCTATATTGCCTAGAATGACATTCCTGTAAAGAAGAGCCCTTCTGGAAGCACTGCATGAATGTGACTATGACCTGTGTGATAAATAAGGCTTTCTGAGTTATATACAGAGGAAATGCATGAAATTTGTCACTCCCTCCAAAAATATACAGTGGACCTAAGATACAATATAGACTGTGGGTGCCTATATGAATGTCTGTGCCTATATATAGATTTTTCTTATACTAAAATGAGGCTCATTGACATACTGTTCTTATCATTCTTCCTTTCAGAGCAACATGAATAATTCGGGAAATCAGCTGCTTCTGAAGTATCTGTCTAGTACATCAACGTAAAGACGTCTTTTGATATTATAGAACGGGTTCAGCTCAACAGCCTTCTTCTCCCACATTTTGTCTTCAGACGAAAAAGAGCCAGGTTTTCATCTTTGATTGCCTTTGTAACAGCATTAAGGTTATTCATGAAGGGGCTAATAAAACAAGCTCATCAGCTCAGAACAGAGTTTGCTGAGTTAATGCTGGAGGAAGCACCTCTGAGGGAATGCTGGCAGAGGCAGATGACAGGTGGAGGAGGAGGAGCAGCACCTGGAGGTTGGTAACATAATGGATTAGAGAATACCTGCATACATTTCAAAAGAAACATCACACAGATGACTTTACATTGAAAATTCAGGTAGAGGTGAACCAATCCATATTTGGCTTTTCAATTTAATGTACATACATATCTTTTTTATTTCTGTGTCATGCCAATGCATTTGGCCCATCCCTTCCTGGGATTGCAAGTCGTACCTAATTTACAAACACATACATCTTCTGGTATCCCATTAACAAAACATGTGGAAAAAAGAAAAAGAGAAGACACACACAAAAAAATACCAATCTAAAGCAATTCCAGACGAACTTTAGCTTTGAGAACTTTTTGCAGAACATATCTGCATACATATCGATTTGCTCCAATTGGTTTTCTCCAGAGAAATGTCTAATTAACCCAAGTTTAATATGTCAACAGCCAACACAGTCTTTGCACATCATCCATATTTACGAAATCGTTTCTATTCATCAGCATTCACAATAAAATCTATCACTTACTTGAAATGTGGCAGTCACTTTATACAGATCCCTTATACAAACTAAGGGGCTAAAATACAATTCAAAATATTACAGGACTATTCAAATTTAGAGGATATTTTGTTCCAGGTTCAGTCCGTGTTTGAGAAAGCTCTCTCTAATGTTCCAAGTTTTCCAGGAATAGGGGGGAACCCTGAGAGAAGTGTGTTCTTGTTAATTAATGATCTTAGTACAGGAAATAACCGACAAAAGGATATTGGATTGGAGACCAGTCTGTAATCAGGTTGCAGTGACATTTCCACCCACCTGTGTGGCATCCACCCCTCATTGGCTTATCAGGTATTGGACACTCAAAGGAAACAGTGACATTTCAGAGGAACTGATGATGGTAGCGGGTCGATGTCAAAGGTGAGGATGGTACATAACGGCAGGCGGGGGTCCTTAATAAGAGCGAGGGAAGGAGGGGAGGTCGGGCAAGCAGCCATGTAAATAGTAATGAGAGCACATGCGGAGGGAGAAGATATAGTTTGGTTGAAACGACATTAGGAAGGATACAAGAATTATTTCACGATTCACCATTTTTGGCCTGCGGACAGAGGAATGTGCACGTGCAGCACTTGCAATGTGAGCAGCACATGATAAATTACGAGCTCTAAAAAAGGGGCTGGTATGTGGGAGGCATGTGTTCTTTGTTTTCACCCTCACTCAAACCTGTCAAACAGACAACACGGGTTTCCGACCACAACCAGCAGCATCCAAATTCATCGCCGAATTCATCTCCAACTTCAAATATGGAATCCAACTGGTTTTGGTGTCCTCGCACTTTTCTAAAAGAATACAAATCCTCCACAGCAAGGTGAACCCAGCATGGCTGAAGAGTAGGAGCAGGTCATCAGCTCCATGTGTTTGACACCTCAGTGGACCTAAGTGGCACCAGGGTCGTGTTATCAGCTCTCCACAGACATTCTTACCTCTTCAGATAATCATGTGAGACAGCCTTCTAGGCACTGGACTTAAAGCCCCTCCACTGTTCTTCATCTCATTTCACGACCCAGGATTCCAGGATGTTTTGAAAGCATGACTTATCGCTCACATATGTTAATCAGGTGGCTTTAAAAATTGATTAAGACTAAACAAATCCTCTTAATCCTCCCTTGCCTGGGGATGTCAGGATATGCTGCTTGAGGATTGTCATATTTGTTTCCTTTAAAGGAATGGATTATTTAAGCTTGTTGCCAGCAGGCTGAGGAAACTGAAGCCAGTCATCACCACAGGGAGACTGTGTGAAATTGATGAGGAAGACAACTTCCTGGAATAGAGCAAGGATCATCGGCAATGCTGTCCACTGCAAGCACTGCATGACATGTGGAGGGATATGATGGATCAGACGCTGTAAAATGGGAAAATTACAGGTTATTCCTGAATGTGTGGGCAAATGGAGAGGAGGATTTTGACCCCAGTGGATAAACCTCTGTGTTTTTCTGAGGGAAACATCAACTGTCCTGCATGAGGCCTCCCCCTCTGTCACATGCAAACACAGAGATGAGGATTGGAAAGGTTGACTGAGGTGCTGGCTCACTGACGAGCAGAAGTCAGCTGTTCACCCTGGTTTGGCTGTTTATTTACCAGAATCTCCCATGAGGCTTAGCTTTAGCACAACAGTTGCTCAAAATGAAGGAGGCAAAGGTCAGGTATTAGTAGACTCCAGCCTCAGCCCCTGTCACCCCTCCACTCTGTCTGCATACAGCCTCAGTGGCCCGGCCTCAACCCGACTCCACAAAAAAAGCACAGCCAGTTAATCATTTCCTTGGTTCATCCGTTACTTTGAGATTAATCATTATTAGAATATAAGAACCCACTAATCCAAAAACATCAGGATGCAAATCCAATTACCTTTCCACTCAAAAACCTCCAGAAAAACAGAAGAACAGATACGAGAACAGAAGGTGAGCGATTTCTTTGTGGTGTTTTCTGTTAAAAATGCATTTGGGGAAATCTGCATCCTACAACATTGCACATATTGCATAATCAGGTATATTCAAAATGATTAAGCAAATGTAAATAGTCTTTTGATATGAAGGGGAACACTGAGGCTTTGGCACATTGTGCTGCTACGTGGGATCAAACTAAATATGTAGCACCTAAGCTGCTCTTCTTATAGAAACAATAGTGTTTTTTCTTTCAAGTATAATTAAATTTCCTCCTTGCTTCAGCCAAGAGCTTTTTTGAGAGCCTTGCTTTTATCTGATCCAAGCAGGAGAAAAATAATTAACCCAAACATCAGATTAATGCAGAGTTGGGGATTTATTTTAATTTTCACCTCCGAGCACCGAGTAGTTGACTCAACAGGAGCCAAGTCAGCATTTACGTTACGAATGAAAGTCCCAAGAATGATTCACAGGCTGGATGATGTCTCAGGGGTATATATAGTATAGTATAGTATATATATAAAACATAAACAGTGCTTACAAGTCCCTGTTATAAGAAATGCTAATAGATTCATTAAAAAACACATTAATTCTAATCAATTCTTATTTAAAATGAAAAAGAGCGGTTGATCGTGTCATCTTCTGACGAGACGCACTAGACTGCATATTCTTAAAACAGCAACATGTGCTTGAATCTTTTTACCGATCAATGCAAGGGCGATTGATCAAACCCGCTCCTATTACAGCCACATCTTCCGTTGCGTGTATTCCCTCATAGTCACCACTGCACACTTGAGCCTCTAGAATTGACATGTGTCTTCCTGCACACGGCTGCACAAGCTATTTGCTATAAAGGACTACTTAGCCAAAGAGGTGACTCATTTTAGAGTGGAGATTGGCTTGTTGCTCTCCTGCATCCATGAGAATACACAAAGGAGCACACTGCAGACTTCACACAACCCTGAACACAGTTTGAATACACCTTTGTTTTGCCGGTGCAACACAGACTTAGACGAGATATTTGCAATATAAAGTACCAGGAAATATCGTGTATTCATTTTGCCAAAAACATGACCCCTACAATAACCCTTTTTACTTTTTTACTGTGAAAACAGAGCAACACGTGCAATAATATCCCCCTAATATTTAAAGGGGACATATTTTGCCCATTTTACCATAAGTTGAATAATTCCTTGGGGTCTTGATGAAATGTCTGTAACATTTTTTGGTCAAAATACCACAAGGATCATTTAAAACAGCACCTTTTTACCCTGTCTAAAACAGCCCTCCTCAGATTGACCTGTTTTGAGTGCCCAGCCCCCTTCAATTCCTCCAGTGCCACCATGAGGTTGATTTTTAAGTTGTATTCAGACATGCATACGTATAAAGTCTGGAGAATTGTTGATACAGAATTTATCTGCAGTTTGCTTTTCACACATAAAAACGCACCAGGAGAGTTGCACAGAGGTGTTCACAACAATCACAAATCCTCCAGATTATTCAGGCGAGAGGTGGAGGTGCCGGGTGCAGGAAGTGTCTTACCTCCACAAACTCTCTTGACATCTTTGTCGGAGTGTTCAACGAGTATGTCTCTGTTTTTCACCAGGAGATATTTGTTTGGTTTTTCATTTTTGGGTCTCTAACGTTAGGTTGAATCCTTACTTTACTGTCCTGCCAGCACGAGGTTTGTCCCTTTGGTTTGCTTTGTTTTCAGACACATGTCCTCATGATAGACTGCAGTCACTTTGATGAGTCAATCATTTCATGTAGTGCCCTCAATAGATCCGTTGCTGTGTAATTCTCTGATAAATACTGAAGTTTAGCACATAAACATGCTAAATTAGGATGGTCTTATATTGAGGATATTTACTATGTGCAGCACTTCTAGAAATCTGAGTGAAAACCTTTGGGACCAGTGTAAAATTATGCAGTATGATTCATCCATTGAGAAACAACTTCAACTGTGGCCCACAGGGAGCTGTGTGTGTGTGTGTGTGTGTGTGTGTGTGTGTGTGTGTGTGTGTGTGTGTGTTCAGCAGAATGTGTCAAAAGAAAAGTCCAGCACTCTGCCAATGATAGAGAAGGCGGATTTAAAGTTCCTGGGCCAAATCTCCAGCAGGCTGAGAGATTAAAGCTGAGTCTACTGTGTTCCGGTTTGTCTTTTTCAAGGTTCTCGCCTCGACAAACACCTCACAGCCACGGAGGCAAGAAAAACAGGAGCATGAAAAATAAATGAAAGAGGACGTTTTCTTTGCATCACAAATAAATGGGCAGAATTCCTCTAGTGTAACACAGCAGTGGTGATGGACCTGCATTGCAGTATTTTGAAATATTTTGAGTATGTGCTCAACTCAAAATGTGGATTTTCTAAGAGACGTCAAAGCAGAAAAGTATTTCACGCTGCATTTTGTTCATCCAGAGCCGTGACATCGAGCTGAGAGCGGTTCAGACAGCCTCAGCTCATAAAAAACACGTTCTTATGTAAAGGCAAATATTGATTTGTCCCATACCCTGCTGAAAGGCTGCTCATTGGATTGATGAGACGAGAGAGAACTGAGAGCGCTCTGCCTCCCGTTCCTGTCCAACAGGAGGGGAAATGAGACCTGGGCTGACACTCTTCAAGTCTCAGCTCTGCCTGGTGATAATACGACAGCTCTCTGGTGGAAGGACAGCCGACTTCTCTTACACTTCACCCTGCTGGCTCCAGTCCTTGGTCTATGGACTATATGTCCTGTTCTCCTTTTGTTACACGCTAAAAGCTAAAAGTGCAACCTCAGTGTGATGGGCTCCTTCAAAATGTTGTTGCAATTGTTTCAATTTTAATGCTGTCATTTAAAGGGCAAAGCCTGTGTTTTGCGACTATATGAAATATATGTTTATAAAATACTATTTATTTGTACACCTCCAAATTTTTTTTTTATCATTGGGCCTGGATAGAATATAACATCTTAAATATCAATGATTCAAACTGTTCTTGTAAACAATTCTGATAATTTGTAGAAAATAATGCTTAATTAATTCTCTAATACTTTTTTGTGTCTGTCTAAAGTTAAAACTACACTCAGAAACTGACAGTGAGGCTCAGCAGTTGGGAATTTGACCCTGAGAGTCAAGATTTCCTGAAGAATCAGCAAACTCATGTTTCAATATTATTTAAATTTTTGGATTTAAATGTACAGAAAAGAAACAATGGTGAGCTTAAATTCGACCATCAAGCCACGTTGAGCTTCACCTGACTGAAATATCTGAAAATAATCCGTCATTCATGGTCCCCTGAGGACGACCCCATGTGAGTTTGGTGACCCTATGATGTTTCCTGTAGCTAGGTCCTCAGATCCAAATGTTTTTATTTCAGGTATTTGGTTTATGCCTGTATACTAAAAAAGAATGACACTGCCATCAGCCTCATCTGTCGTGTACTGTGTATTCCACAGCCATCGTCTTGACAACATAAACACCTGCAAACACATGGGACTCTGTTTCATCTCTATCATCCCTCCCATGTGAACTGGATGTGGCCTAGGTCTTGGTTTTTACTGAAATGTATCTTAAAGTCAAATGGAGAGTCAAGCTTTTTCTTAACAAATGATTCTTTTAAAGAAATGGTTTCTGTTTTATCTTTTTGTGCGGAGCAGAATCCACACATGACATCCGAATTTCACAGCAGGAATCACATTTAAGGCGCCCACACTGGAAGATAGAAATCTCTTCTCTATCACAGCCCCACTTTATCATTTAGGCTTTTAAGATCATTGTTTATTCTGACGAGTGCTTTTTGTAGTACATAATTTAAACATAAAAGTTCCCACCCAATGCATTTAGACACTCCTGATATTTTGATGGGCTTTTGCAGGAAACACCACCCACACACTTATATAACAAAGCAAGCCGAAAGCAAAACTTTTAGATGGGTTTGCAGAACTGAAATGAATAATATACAGTAACCTCACTGGTGTCAAGTCTGATGTTTTTACATTAGTCAGGGCTAACTTTGTTTCTCGCCATACTCAAGGAAAATAAGGACATAAATAACAGACAGGGACAGACAGAAGGGGCTCACATTGTATTCTGTTGGGAGCAGCCAGCTGCCCCGCAGGGACTCAGACATTATTCACATTTCACCATGAGACTGAATATGAGATGAGAATAAATCACTCATGTCGACAAAAGCTCGGAGGAGACAGATGAGGGTGTGAGAGGAAGATAGGGTGAGGGAGGGAACTGAGGGACTTCATAATGCATCAGAGGAAAGTCTTACAGTAAGATTTCATTTGGGGTTTCACCAGAAAATAAGTGGAAAGCATAGTTCAAGGTTTTTTTTCTCTTACTGATGTAACAATATACCACAAGCAACTGCCTGCTCAAGGTAATGCCAATGAAAACAGCCAATACATAATGATTTATACATTTTATCGCGTTTGGACCGAAGATGCCCACACTGGAATATTTGCAAGTCTTCATAAAAACAATAATGTCAGAAGACATTTTCATCCGTGGGCTCAAACAATAACGTATCAATTACCTTGAAATCTGTTAAGCTTGCTTTCTACGTGGGTGATAGAATAAGATTCCAGGCAGCCTACAGTAAACTCAGGGGGAAGGCAGAGCTGGAGATGAAAGCATTGCGGGTGGAATACTTCTGCACCAAAAGGGCCTGATTGCACTGGGCAGAGCTGATGATCTCAGGTTGCTTCAGCTCTCAAAGTCACAATGCTGCTGCTGCTGTGTAAATGCCAAACCTTTCGTCTCTCACTGAAGTTCAGCGCCTGAGCATTTGCTTGGGGCGAGAGCAAGAGCTCTCCTGGCTGACATTTTGACAGTGTGGGTGGGGAGATAAATGTGAAGACACATCTCCCCACGGTCGCCATTAAAACGTACGTTGTCACACAGTAGATGGATGTTAATAGTCTTGTTTCATTTACAGCTTTTCATTAATCAGCCGCAATAAAGAGATCAACATGATGAGGCATGTTGTTGCACTGGTACAGCTTAATGGATCTTCATTTTTCCCTGTGGCACTCTTGCAATATTATTAAACCAAATGCAAAACTAACCCGGGACTGAGTCCATATAACCAAACTGTTGATATTGTGGAAATGCTTGTTTATTGGTTTCTGAAGGACATGCATCCACTCACATTAGCCAGTTGGGGGCTGTTCAGTGTAACAGCGTTCTCATCAACAATAACTGCTGCTGTAACTGTCTCTCCATAATGCATCTGTACCATAGAATGACACGTCAACCTCCTCCCACTATCCAGAAATAAAGCTAAAAGATTCCGGATACAAAGGCTGCCATCTTGCAACTTTTGAGCAATTGTCCCATTCACTCACATGGAGGCGACAAGGTTTATGACGTATGCTGCAGCCAGCCACCAGGGGGTGATCAGAAGCATTTAGCTTCACTTTTGGGTGTTGACAAGTCGTCCATCTTTTAAACAGCTCAGAGAGAAATAATCAACTTTGACATCCTCACTCCAATGTTTGATTTATTGCCAGAATGGAAGTGTAGTGAGACACGGGAGACACTGCTAATGCTCACAGACATGAGTGAGCTCATCTGATGTATGCACACGCAGCAACACTGGATCTTTGGCTGCAGCAATAATGTCTCATCAATAGTTGTTTTAGCTGAGACGTGTTTGTTTATCCATCAATAAGTATCTTAGGCAGAGCGTTAGAAAGCAATCAACCAGCACTGTTAAACTAATCAAAACACAGTGCCGCTCTGTTTGTGATGGGAAACCTTCATGTTTGGCCAGAACAAGGCACAAACATTAGATTTTGAAAGCAGAGAGAGATCTCAAGCGTGCCGTCGTGGAAAATGAAGTTGCAGAATGATTAGAGCTCAGAACTGGTTCAGTTCATCTCTGCAAATACCTTATCAATAAATCCTACAAATTAGATGAGGGAGTCCAAAGAGGCAAGTAAAGCCGTTTTCAGACATGTCCTGCGGGTAAAGTCCGGAAACGTGGATACAGAGTTTACCCAGAGTTTGCCATTCCCACATGCACAACGCAGCGGGAGGTTCGTGCTCACAACAGAAACGAGTCCTCTGCATTATTCAGGTTACAGTTGGAGCAGCCAGGTGCAGCACACAGACGCAGGAAGAGATGCTCGGCTGCGGAGATCACGGGATCCTCACAACACATATGTTTGAAGCGTCTTCATCTGGAAATCTCTTGGTAGATGGACGGTTCTGTTCAATTGATCATTATTGTAAAAATAGAGCCAATAAAGAAAGGATGGAAAATCCAATCCTGTCGACATTTACTACCTCATCGGTTTTTCAGTTCCAATTGTAAAGTGTTCCGTTTGGAGGCTGTTATCTTTCCCCACTGCTTTCTCTCATCTCATCTCATTTTCATCCGCTTATCCGGGGTCGGGTCGCGGGGGGAGCAGCTCAAGCAGGGGGCCCCAGACTTCCCTTTCCCGGGCCACATTGACCAACTCTGACCACTGCTTTCTATCAGACCAAACGTTTTAAGACCACTTTCTCTTTCTCTTAAATAAAGATGGTATCTTTGTCAGAGAGATGGCAGGGGATAAGTCTTTCATTTTGCATTTCTATATTTGGCACTTTAAACCCAAGAGAGTTACTATGAAGCAGTTCTTGTTGGATCTACTTCTAAGAAACAGAAAGAATTTTCTGATCAACAGGAAATGAAGTTAAAACATGTGCATCTTTCGGGGAAATGAGTTGAATCTAAATATAGACCCATAAGTATCCATAAGTATCCTCAAATACAATTTTTTTTGTCCCCTATCTTGTCTGACTGATATGTCTAATTCGGTACAGCCTTGATTCGCAGCTCTAGCATTAGTATATATTAAACAAATAAGCTGAAATCAAACTGGTCATACAGGATTGAAGGCTCAGCCGGAGTTCTCTCTACTCACATGTCCTTGAACAAGACACTGAATCCCAGGCACCTCCCAAGGCTTTGTTCTGCCACCCACCCTGCACTTGATCTGACCTTCCCACAGAGAGCCAAGTGGAGAGAAATGCTGAAGACACTGCAGACATGCTGGGAGATGACAGAGAGGAGGATGAGGTTCTGAGGAGGAGGACGATGAGGCAGACAGACACCAGAGAGCTCAACTGAGTGAAGCATGCAGCGTTAGAGATAGAGATTTTGATTATCATATGTTTGGCCTACACTACCACACTGTGACCTGGCCCAGATTCCACGTAGAATCCTGGCACTTGGGTGGTCCGCTCCTGTTTGCCAGATCTGGACCAGAAGTCAGCCATAGCAATACCACATATCAACCAAAGGTGGCCAAAAATTTGCCCTTTTACCACATGGCCCCCTTTATGTTCACATCCAGATCACACTTTGCAGAGAGCACCGCATGTTTTTCCAAAAAGGGGCAGCATTTGTTTTGGGATATTTGGGCCACATTAGCCATTTTACAAGTGGGCCACTCTGTTGTGAGTGGTCCACTTGTTTCAGAAGTGCTGCATCATTTCCTAAAGTGACCCACATCCACAAGCTATCTGGCTATGATATCAACTGCATTTTGCAATGTCGAGAAGAAGCACTATACAACCCACAATCCTCTGATTGAATACTGATGTCTCCGATTGGTGGAGTTCACGCTTACCATGGAAATATTTTCCACGACCGTGAGAATCATGTTGCTTCAATCATATGGTTTAACCAAACATTATGTTTACCTTTGAGTTATAGGGGTGAAAACCACAACAAGATTAAATTTCAGGAAGACAGGCTTGAAGTCATTTGAAAGGAGTCATTCATAAGGGTTTATTGGATGTGTTGTTCCTTCTCTCTCAAAATAATAATATACACAGCCTCGAGATCAAAAGTTTTATGGTCATGATTCATCTCGTACCTGGTGGACCTGGATTAAAACTCTTTTTACAAGGATTTTCCGAAACGTCAATTAAGAAAATGAATGGGAGATTTACTTCTGGAACCAGAGCTGTTGTACAAGAGGGCAGTCACTGTTACGCCCTATAAAACCTACAGGGATGCAGACTGTCTTTAAAGTAAACTGTACATGATGCCATGTATAAAGGATACGTACTGACACATTTAGAAATCATACATTTTGAGAATAAACCACCTGAGAGCAGCACAGACACATGAGACATGGCTTTCATCCAATTGGACGTTATCGCCTCGGCCACAGCTCCAAAGATAAGTCCGCTCATGAAAGTCATGAGGCGTTGGCTGTGGCCCGATGAGGAGAATAAATCGATTTGCTGGAGGGTAGAGGTGAAGGAAGAGAATGGGCTTGCACCTCATCAATAGGCCCATTACCTTTTTCTGTTTCAGATTTCCATGGACCGAGTCTGGCAGATGACTGGGTGAGACTCGTGAGACTTTCCCGCTCACCAGAGCCCACCGACTGTTGCCATGCCAACAAAAGGTATAGCCACAAGGCATGAGTGTGTATAGAGGCTGCATGGTATCCATGTAACGTTTCATACAACATAGCATGTAAGCTGCATCGTGAGAGAAGATGTCACCTCAATTTTGACTCTTGTAGTTGTTTTTATTCATTTTTGACGACAATGTAGTTTCTGGCTTCAGCTCTGGCTCCTCAGAGGACACTGTTTACACCACTGAGATAAAACCACTGTTGGCTCAGTTTTTCCAACGGTCCCTTCTGCTCCAGCAAACTAATCTCATTTGAGAAGAGGTTTCACGGAAAATGAAATGTGTCACATGCACGGGTTAGAAATCAAACTGGAAACTGCTGCATGTCTCAGAGAAGAGACTGGGAGTCAACATGCTTGTTATGCATGAGCAGTCCCATCTCTGACACCTGTTGACAATGGGATGAAGTGGACTGTGAGCGCATCTCTCTGGAGGAGGTTGTTTTCCTGCCATTTTTATATGAACCCAAATACATCCTGTTACCTAATAGCTCCTATTCCAGGCAATAGATGTTGTGGGATCAGTTGAAATTGTTAAATGGAAGTCAGCGTTTGAATCCAACGATAATTGAATTGTGCTTTTTCTTTCTTTCTGAATAATTATGATTAAAGTATTTTCAGTTACTAACCCTAATCTAGGTTTATGTTGTGTAATAGTCCTAGTATGTGTCTTTCATGTGTTTCATGTGTCATACAAGTTGTATTACAGTATGTTAGTATCTACATCATGGATAAAGTACAACACATATAGACTTTACAAACTATGCAGGCTGTCAAAAACCTAAAGAAATATATTATTTAAGTGACAGAATTAGGGTTCAATGAACGTTAACATAATTAATGGCAGATCCATTAAACCTTGAATTTCTGACACCTGGGTTAGAAGTTGCAACTAGAACTTCCCTCAGGTCGGAAATTAACCTCAGAAGGTCGGAGGAACCTTACCAGCCCCGACTACGAAATCCAAGATGGGCCCTCCGTATGTCAACAGTAGTGAAAGCTGTAGTTTTTACTTTTATAAGCCCTTCTGTCATTGAGTGTGCCTTTATACATAGTACTGTCCAAGTACTGTCTGTGGATGCTTTACTACGGTATTAGCGTGCGTGAAATGCTGCGTAATGCGTAAGACCTGGTTCATATTGGTTAAACATATTTAAGACTTTTTTTTAATCAAATTATTACATTTTAGACTTTAAAAGAGCCTGTGCAAAGCTTGAGGCCATAAGTGACATGGGTTCCTGCTCAATTTGTACACAAACCAAAAGTACATTGGTTATTGATGTATGTTGTTGTTTCTATACATATACATAGAGCATGGTCATATCATTTACAGCAACCCACTTTAGAAAATACTGCTGGGTAATAATTTCCCTGATTCTGGTAACATGAGAGGCAGTAACTGGAGCTAATGCAGGAGCTGATGGTCAATAAATGTAACCTTTGCAAGCTAAATGGACTTATTGTGACTCGAATCAGTGGCTTTGACTGATCCTGCTCCAGGAGGTAAAAGGCTGACATGTCCAGCACTCTCTCATGGCTGCTGGCTCTTCCCTCGTCCAGGAGCTCAAGCAAACTGTGCTGCACAGTCTTCACTAATGTCACCAAAAGAGAAGAGAAAGCTTTTTAAAGTGAACTCCCCCACATTAAACGGCTCTGTACATCGACCTCTGGAAAAGAAATAGGAACAGTTTAACATCTCAGCAATTTATCATAACGTCGCCGACAAATCAAAGCGAAGCACATTCACCCACTTACTGTGCTGCATCCGAATGAATCGACTGGAGAGGGAAAGATAAAGAAAAAACCTGAGGCTATTCTTAAGAGGTGGATGAGTTTAGATTTGAGCTTTTAATTAAGGATTGATTTTTAAAGTGTTGGATCTCGTAGATCTGTGTTACAACTCCGTCAATGAGTGTTTTCACCGGTCCATTTGTCCGATGGTAGATTTTTGTTAATTAGCAGGATGACTCAAAAAACAACAGAAACGATTTATCTTGAAGGGGTGGAGCATTAATGAAGTGTTTGTGTTTGATTCTACTAATCTGTTTTCACTTTCTTCATAGAAAGTGTCAAAAATCGATTGATGGATCTTGATGTAAATAAATCATGTTTAGACATGTTAAGGGCTCTGATATTTAGGACCGTGTGCAATTAGATGCAGATCTAAATATAATAGATCTACTGATTTAAAATGTGGTTTCATAAAGGGACTTTGAGGTATGCAGCTCAAGTCGGTTGGTATTTATGTTTATGAGCAAGCTGATTTCTCAGAAATTTGGTCAATAACAGTTTAGGTCAGAGAAGAACCCATGTTCTTTTCACCAAACTATTTGTAGTTGTGAGATGGGGTGTTTTTCCAAATTTTCACCATTTTCCGAGGGACATCTTAATCCAAAACTAAATCAGGCTCATTTAGGTGACTGACATCCATGAGTGTTTGTAATTCGGTGCAGCTCGATTGTATTTAAAGAGACTGTTGGTCCTTGGCGGAGGTGGACTGGATTTATATGGATCTTTTCCGGCACGGCAGGTGGAAATGGGGGAATCGAACGGTGACCTTCTACAAATCATCTGTTTTCAATAAGTGCATTCAACTTCATGCAGCCCTGTGCAGCGCTGACTTCCCATGATGCCTGCTGGTCTTAAAACAATACATGCTGGTTAGAACGTTCGTCCAACTTCATCCAGCGCTGCAAAACGTCTCCAGGTCACGTGACCTTAAAACATCGCAGGAGGGAGCCAGCTGGAGTCAGACAATACAGATGTTCCCCTCCAGCTGCAGCAGCTCTGTGACGACAGAACTCTACTCTGATTGGCTAAAGACTTCCCTGACACGCATGATGTGTGGTATGTTTTTATTCTATGATGCGTTTTCCTGCTGTATATATCCAAAAATGAAGTTAATTTTATACCCACATTTTTTTAAATATAGGACAATTATCTACCTCCAGGGGTGGACTGTACATCAGGACATGTCATGGTACTATGAAGCGAGCTCATCATATCCTTGATATCTTTCTGTTATCCGTCTGAACTTATTTTTTTTCTTCTCTCTTAATACATACAAATTCTCAATATTTATTAAACTTATCCACATAACCGCAGGAATTCATGTACCTGATACGTAACAATGCAACAAATCTCCGAAAAACCATGAAATCTGGCATACAGGAGGGAAAACAGTGACACCTAGTGGGTCCACGCGAAGGCAGGAGGAGCCGTAGTGTGATTCTTTTGTGAAGTTTTGGTTTGTCTGCTTTTGTTTCTATGTTTAGGATGTGTCCCACGTTTCCCTTATGTGGGGATTTCTGGATTTGTGTTCTGTGCACTCTTCACCATGAGGTTTACACCAGCTTCATATCATACACCAGTCCCAAATAATTATCACATTTACAAACACTATTAATAATAGTCATTCATAATTGTTATATTAATAACAACAAAGACAAGACAACACACACGACACTGCTCCATTATGATTCGCGCTCTACTGAGATCTAGTTTGCTTTTGGGAACACCAGTTGAAAAACCAAAATATTACCATAAATCGACTGACACTAAATCGTTTATCACTGTTCACTGATGTGCCACGGACACAGTGATGTAGGAATTAGATTCTTTGCTTATCCTGCAGACACAAATACAGCAAGTGTGCACGTCACCACATCATCCAGACCGAAGCCAGTGAGGATGTCTTATTAGGAAAAAAGATTTTGACAAGCACACTTGCTCCTTGCTCCAACCTCTTGTCCCTTGACTTAACACAGCCCCATTAGAACCCAATGAGGCTGTCTAGAGATATCAATACATCAAATGTTTTATATTCCTCAATAATTATCCAATATATACCTAATGGGAACCCAGTGTGGGAAAAAGCCTGCGAGAGGCTGGCTGAGTTTGAGAGACCACTGGATGGACAGGGAGAGTGGAATTTAATTATACTGACTGCTGAAACCCCCTCCTCCTCCTCCTCCTCCTCCTCTCAGATATGTCTTACGCTCGGCCTTCATGTGTCAGCTGGGGGAAGAGAGAGAGAGAGAGAGAGAGAGAGAGAGAAGCAGAGCCTGCAGAGTGTTTCTGTCTACCTCTGCATCATGTGGCGCCAAGTGTGAAATTGTTGCCATGGTTGGCTGGTGCACCTGCGTGGATTCAAGTCTCTGAAGTGTCTGAAATTATGTGGAACCAGTCTTGTCGCGAGAAGGAAACAAAAAGCTATTAAACCTGGATTAAGAAAAATAACTGTTGGTGATTAGACTGCACTCGTCACAAAGCTCTATTCCTGTGAGCGCTTGAGTTCCAGGCTGGTTGAAGACTTCAGTAAATCCCTTTCTGGAATAGTTAATTTCATACTGCAGATTCTTACAATTAGTCTTTGGAACCACAGCAAGCTGCTCCCTAAACCACTGACATGCTGGTGCTTTCCCAATCATCCAGCATGAGTTTACAGAAAACGCTACCTTGATCCCTCCCAGTGACATCAACAGCGCAGAACCCCGTCAGAAAAAATGAGCCTCAGAGAACGCAGCGATCAGTGAGGCTCTAACGAGTTTGTTCCAGAGGTGGTGTTAATTGTCTGTGAAGCTCGCATGCGGCGAGGTGTCTGAGAGTTTAAACATTTTTGCAAAACAACCGTCAGCTGCAGGGAGAAACTACACCACCCACTCACCTGTGTCTCCAAATGCAAACAGAAAATATCAAGGAGAGAAAAGGATGAAGGTTTTTCTTTGATTGTGACATTTTATTTCTGTCGAGTGGATCATCAGAGGTATCACACATTTCAGCAGGAAGAACATTGGATTTTAAGAGGAAATATTATCCTTTATATATTATTCAGCACTGTCAAATTGTCTCCCACGTACAATAAAAAAATCTAAAAACGTAATCAAAGTTCCAGTTTGGAATTTATACTGTATGCACATGATAGATCCAGTAAAATTTTTATAAAAATCTATAATTTTTGCTAAGTATAGCATTATTAACAGTGTTTGACATTATCCCAAGAGTTTTGCAAATTGCCACATTTATTGAAGAAATGATTTCACGTAATGAAAAAGGCACTGTGCTTTCTTAGTAATGTGTAAATCAACTGACGTGCCAGTGTTAGGGTCACAAACATGTGTTTATGTCTGGAACAGATCACAGATCGTCAGCTGTGTTTTTGACACAGAGAACGCTGGGTAAAGAGCATCAGAAAACCTGTGCTGATAGGAATGCATTAATACTAGACTGCCCCCTGGTGTCACATTAAAGAATGATAAAATACCCTCCTCAAAGTCGAGGAACACTCCCACCCTCTGCAGCTTGTCTACGTCCAGAGGAACAGACACCTTGTTGTGCACGGCTTCCACCTTCCTCCGGTCGCAGGCGACGCACCAGGAGAAGCTGTTGAAGCCCAGACGAGAGTTGTCCCTTTGGCCCTTCCTCTCTATCTGCCCCTCGCTCAGCCCCACCTTCCATCGACCCTCGTCCACAGGCACGCTCACTTCCCAGTACCAGCGGCCCCCTTCCAGGGCCGAGGAGGCCAGGACTTGCGGGAAGGAGCTGAATCGAGCTTCGTGCTCCATGTAGATCTGCTGCGTCTCGCTGTACGTCACCTTCCTGTTGCTGTTTGACAGCTGCAGCTTGGAATGAGCTGTATCTGCATCCAGGATGAGGACGGTACCATCTGAACACAGGAAATGAAAAAAGGGACTATTTTGAGATCACATCTTAGAGTAAGACTTATTGAATGTGGCACTTTCAGGCTGACAGGATGCTGTGATTCATCAGAGTGGAAAGGAAACTGGTGCAGGGATAAAGGTCTTTTCATACTGAAAGTAGTTTGCGTTGCGCTTCATGCTTTGTTCAGAGCAAAAATTTTTGGGTAGAATGTTTGTCACTACTTACACTAATATCCGGGCTCCTGATCATTTCAGATTTCCCCCCCTCTTTCTCTTTCTCATGAAAATAATATATCAGGGAACTCAAACACAAACAATTTTAAGTCGTCCTCCATTGCTCAGTACGAATCTGGCGGGCAACTTCACTTCTACTGGACACGCGACTGTTCCTCACAGCCCTCAGCGGTCAGAGTTCAATATTGTTGAGCCTTGACCGTAGCACGCACAAGAGGCCGTTGAGCCGACATGGATCTCAGAGCGTAGCAGTGCCTGTTGTGTCCTATCTAAAAGAGCCTTAAGAAAATGTCTCACAGAGCAGTCTGTAGAGGTCTCCGTCTTCCCCAGGCACGGTGAGGGTGACGGTGTCCAGACGCTTCTCGGTCCAGCTCTGCAAACACTTCAGCCGGGCCTGATCCACTTCTTCTGGAGCCTCCGACTGCTGCAAACAGCGTCCCAAGTTACTGCCGCTGGGGGGAAAAGGGGAGCAGAGAAAATTATATATTGAAAGTATACATAAACTCATATACAGTAAAACAAGCACACTCTGGTAAATATTTAGCAAACAAGGTTTGATAAAGATTTGCTTATTAAAGGCCAAACAGAAAGCACACACATGATACATCTACAACAAAAGGCTGCAGTGTTTCATAGAATGAGTATCGTCATTGTAACATTTCTTCTAGTAAAACTGTACACAGCGAGGACAAGGCTAAGCAACCCTTTAAGACATTTTCATAGAGAATACACAGTTGTTGGATCATTCAGCTATTGACATGTTCAACAAAGTAGAGAATCACTTACAGTTGGGTCACTTTGCTGTACTCCTGCCATGTGAGGAAGAGCAAAAAGACATTTTCTTAGGGTTAGTTTTCAACAGGATTTATGAAGATATTTTACCAACAAACAAACAAATGGAAGCACACAACTCACCATAATGAAGGCCTGCTCCTGAACGCGTTGGTCTCCCTTGGCATCAGCCAGCTCCTCCAGGGTGTGGAGGCCCTGCTGGATGGAGAGCAGGTTGCTGCTGAGGAGGCTGAGTTTGGCCTCTAGTCCCCCCAGAACCCTGCTCTCCTCCTTCAGCACACACTGAAGAGTTGACTGCTCCTCCTGCTCCAGGGCCTCTCGGATGGCTTCGTACTGCTGCTGCACTCCTTTTCGTGCCTCACTTAAAACCACCTGGACAGAAAGAATAAACAATCAAGATCCATATAAAGTTATATATTTCTCATTTGTCATCACAAAAAATTGTAGTTTGGTCCCATATCCCTTCAGATTCATTCTCTTTTCAGTTTCTGATCAGTTAGGGAACAGCTTGTCAGATTCTCAGTGTTTGTATGACTTGTGGTCCTGTGTGTGTGTGTGTGTGTTGTCCAAATATTACAAATGATGAGGGAACCTTAATCACACTATCACAATTTAAATAGACACATTATGGGGACTTGTCTTGCTTGTAAATATTTACATTTTACATTGTGTGCTGCGCTGCAACACAACAGCGTCCCAGCAGGACCAAAGGGAATGAATCTCACTCTGTATTACTGAGCAGTTGTGTATTAAGATTAGTTGTCTTACTCGGGACGTCTCTTTCTTCTGCTTAAGTTCAGTCACTCTGCTCTCCACTTGCTGTTCGGCGTCCTGCAGTTGTTTGATCTCTTCTTTCAGGTTGCCCTTGGGGAAAATGTGCACAATTTTTTTCACGTAATTATGCTAAAGACAGGTTTACATCAGGCTTCAACTGTAACCACCACTACTATGCATCTACTACGCCCAAATGATACATCACACATTTGATTACATCAGTCGATTTAAGCATTTCAAAGTCTGAATCTTTATGTAGAAATACTAACACTTCTATTTTACAAAATAAACATTGCAGAAAATATATGATTTTTTTTTATACTTTATATTAAATAATTAAGTTACTTTCATTCGTTTGATATTTTATATGCTGAATATATTTGGTTGGTTGTATTTGTTTTCTTTTTATTAACAGTAAAATATCCAGCCTTAAATACATTTTGTTGTCATAAGGTAATAACGATAACGTCATCTTATTATTGAAAGGAATTACAGAATTATTTTTTGCATGTATCTGCTGATATAAGGGATTGGATTTATCGGTATCAGAAAATATTCGCTCCCTAATATTGGTCTTGGCCTTTGCCTGCAAACATCCAGTCGGGCTCTGGTATGTACCGTATGTATGGTTCTATAATTCAAACTCACCCTGAGCTCTCTCTCTGCCTCCCGGATGCTGATGCAGACATGGCCGCGGTGTGAGCCTATGACCGTACACACCGTGCACACACACACTACACACTGCCGACAGTAGATCCGGTTTATCTCCTGGTGCTCCTGGCACCTCCAGGGAGAAATGTCCTCCACTGGAGGAACCAGGGTGTGATTCTGAAACACTGGGGAGTCCAGGTGGGGGCGCAGGTGCTCTGAACACATGGAAGCTCCACACACTAGACAGGTCTTCACAGCAGACTGATACACCGTTTTGGGGCAGTAATGGCACGGCACAGGGCTGGAATATTTGCTCTCCGTTGTGTAAAAGACACCAACATTGCTTGAAGATCCTGAAGCAGCCGGATGTTTGGTGAATATCAGAGGTGGCTTGACGTGAGGTACAGGAGACTTATCTTTTTCAGGCTGTGAGAACCCAGGAATTGAATCCAAGTTGGCAGGTGAGGCCGGTGTCTTTGGTGATGCGTGACTTCCTGTCACTAGTGTGTCTCTTTTTGGGGTTGTAAGAGGAGGTGCCTCACATATGTCGACTTCATCCGAGCTGTCAGAGTCAACCAATGTGACGACCTCTGCTTTACGCTGACTCTGCTGGTTTGAGGCGTCTCGTAGCGCATCACTTGCAGGTGCTGCCTTGCTGTCAGACTTGTCACTTGAGGATGGGCCATCACCGCTCTCCGTCTGTGTCGATTCTGGGCGCACTTTTTTCTCAGATGTCTCCAGACCAGTAGACCGCTTAGAATTGTCTGAAATGGAAGCGGTGGGCATCTTGAGGTCGATGGGGCGCTCACAGGGAGATTCCACAGTCGATCGCTTCGTGGCAGGTTGCTCTGGTGCAGGGGTGCTGGCCTTTCTCTTCCCCAGGAGTCTGCTGGAGAGGGAGGGCCGCTTCAACGCTGCGTCGAGTTTGTTCTGCTCATCATTATTGGATGTGCCTAAAAAATAGAGCAGAACATTGATTCAGCACCTTTACAACAATACTTCACATACATTCATACAAGTTGGCTATTGACCAGCACCACTGCACTAAGGTGTGTTGACCTGCAGCATAAAAGCATCTGCAAGAGTAAGCAGCGACTTTCAGATTTTTCCCAAACTCATCGTAGTGGCGATCTAGTTTGCGTTGTCATATCTTTGGAGGTCGTCTTTACACACAGGAAGTTAATCCAGACGCTTGACTTTTTCAGCATCTGAATGCAAAACATAAAATCCTGTTACATAAATCTATCAGATAACAAAAAAATTTAGTCACTCCTAAAATCCCTGATGCTTCATCCACAAACACTCATTATCTAATTACATAGAGGTGAAATGCGGAAAACTTATCATGGTGATTTATGCCAAACACAGGAAAACTGCATGGACTCAAATCCTACTTGACAACGCACCATAACAAATGAGTAAGACCTTTACTCTCTCTGTGCATGTTGTTTTACATTACAGTCACTAAATCAGGATGGTTTGGTTTATATTTAATAACATATTAAGACTGTATTATACTGTACATTATATACTGGTAGAAAGCATTGAACAGTAAGAACCAACTTTTAATTCTTTACAAAAACGTGATCTGTGGTTGGAGCTTGTATTCATAAGAAAATAATGAGAAATGTCTGTTATAATCTGCAATAGACCAAAGTGGACATCTGAAGATGCTTTGTGTTGTCTGAGCAACAGTCAGAAATAAAAACAAAAGATCCTCCCTTTACTGACACGCAGAGAAAATTAGTTTTTTTTACAGCATTTCAACTTTGTCATTATAGCTGTTAAACCTTGTATTATGAATTCATTATGAATTTTTAACATATATTATATAATGAGATTTATTTTTGTTTTGCGTTAATAAGAGAAGATGTCGAACATCGTACAGATCGTTAAGTCACGTGAGGGTAAGTGTGATAAATGAATACGGGCTATTCAAATAGAAGTTGATTGATAATGATGCTATCATATTATCAGTCACCGGGGCGAATTGTCTGCACTCTTACTGCTTTAGTTACAATTTGCTGAAACTACTTATGTATATTTACTCAAAATGGATGTCGGTGATTTAAGTGTAAAGTTGCTGCATGTGATGACGATGAAATCCAGCCAGCTCTTTATCAGGAAGTAGCTCCAGAGTACCATGAGCTAGCCTGAGGTTAACCCTGAATGTGATAACAGTGTGTTAGCCTGTTAGCCTGTTAGCATGTCCCCGTGGACCTGCTTGAATCAGCTGTGGTCACAGTCACACATCCACTACTCCCAGTCTCCAGCAGCTTGTACCTGCAGCCCATCGGCCCGGGGAGGACATCAGGCTGCGGTCGAACGGCAGAGTGCTGTACACGGTCTTACACCTCCACTCCGGACAGTGGTACGGCCCGTCCGGTGTGACGCTCCACAGGTCCCCGATGCACCGCTGACAGAAGCGGTGGTTACACTTCAGGGTGACGGGCTCCATGGTCAGCTCGCTGCACAGCGGGCAGCTCGTCGGGGTGTCCAGCAAGTTCCCCATTTTGTTTCGACTGATGTTTGGCTGAATTGGCTCCTGTTTCCGAGAAGGGAAGCGGCGGGGGGCGGGGCTACACGTTTGAATCCCGCTTTCACCGCCCCGCCCCGTCCAGATCTTAAAGAGACAGTGTGTGTTTTTATATATAAAGGCTGACTCTTGCTTCTGTGTTGAGGCTATGCTCTAACTGGACCCAGCGTTTATAGTTGAGCACAAGTGTGTGTGAGTTCAGCTTCAATTACACCAGAACTCCAGTGGCAGTCAACTTTCTATGCTGGTGTTAAAGTCTTCCAGCTTCTTGTCTGCTTGTTTAGCATCTGCCTGGCGTCTCTGTTTAATTCAGAACGATGGCGAGTGTTACCAAGCGGATCGGGTTGGAGTTGGAGCTGATAGGTGTCGAAGAGGATTTCTTCCTTTTCTTAACTGCCATGAAGAAAAGAAAGACGTTGTCCAAGTTCGTTTCTTCAACTCAATTCAAAAATGGCGGTGAGTCTGCCGGAGATGCGATGCTACCAAGCGGACCAATCGCAGCTCTGTTCTCTGGGTCGCCTCAACGCGTAGTTATCTTTTTGGAGGTGCACGTCTGTGTACGAAGTCGGGCTCTACGCGTCGTCTGCGGTGAAGCTGTGATGCAGAAGCATGAATTGGGCTTAACTATGAAGGAAAAAACATGATATAGTATAAATAGCCAATTGTATAATAAATAATCAGATACATTTGAAAAATGAAAAAATAAAAACAGTACTGTATTTTTTATTTTATTATTTATTACTTTTTACATTCATTCATTCATTTAGTTCTAAATGAGTTTGTTTATTTAATTAGCTTGTTCACACTAGTGTCATGTTTCCGCCACGGCCAATGGGAGCCAATTAAAAACCTTTGTCTACTAACAAGGTTGTAAATGCAGATTGAATCCATTCCAATTGCCGACAAAACCCGGATGTTAGCTGGTGTTTGTGGGTTTTTTGACCCTCGGAAAAGGAGTTTGTAAATACGCTAAGTACCATTATAATTCAGTGAGTCATTAAAAGCATCCTACACATCCATGGTCCATCCCCACTGATGGGCTCTCTAATACTACCTGATTGAATCTCTCTGGACTGTGTCAACGTGAACCCATGCTGGAATTTTCATTGTCTGAGTTCAACTGCTTCCTCAAAATGTACCCAGGTGTTTCTATCATTCATTACTCCTCATCCTGTCCTGGGTTTAACCTGTAGAGTCTGAGTTTACTAATCCCGAATAAATACATAGGTGACTAAATGTTTCTAGCAAATCGGTAGATAGATGGATGCTTTATTTTTCCCAAGGGAAATAAAGGACAACAAGGAACAACAATTACCCAGTTGCCCTTGAGGCACTGCAGCCTTTTAATGTACCACTTATTGAGATACAGTGAAATGCAATCATACAAACCCGTGTGCCCCGTCTGTGGAGAACTGAGACGGCTCCCATGAGGACAATGAACCACACAAAACTAATCAGTGAACTGAGAGCTGAACTGGCTGAAAGCACTGATTGCTTTGAATAAGAGTAATGTGCTTTCCCCCCTCCAGATCACAGATCTGAACCACTGACACTGGTTGTTGCCATGCTTTCATAAAGCACCAGATACAAACAATCGTAGGTAAAAGTGGTAGGATTTTAATTCTCTCTCTCTCTCTCTGGGACATTCCTCTCTGTGTTGTGGACGAAAGGTGTGACTTGGATTAAAAGCCTTTTGTGTTCCCTTCTGAGTTAAAGGTCAATCTCCTAATCTCAGAGCAATTTTATCTCTAAGAGAGACGGCATTTCTTTCATCAACTGTGTAAAGGTTTCTCGGAATCATGAAGTCAGAGTTAAAGGGCCCGAGAGAAAGTTATATTTCATGTTTGAATACTTTGTATTTGTAATGCAATAATTTAAAATGAAATATTTGAATTTTAATCAAAATTTAAGAATAATAATAAAATCTGAAGGGAATTTTCACATCTCCAACCGATTATGTATATATTTATATTTGTACTTATTTGTTTTTGCTTTTATCTTGAGGATGGCAACACACATTGACCAGTTTTTAATAAAAATATAACACATTGACCGAAATTCTTTGTCTATCGGCTTGTATTAATAATTTATCTGCATGCATATAGAGAGAGCTGTTAAAAGAGATAAGCCATAATGTTGTCCCCACCTAGAACACAAACAAAAGCACCACTGTTATAATATAACACTATCTCTATCAGACATTTTCTTATGTATAAATACTTGAAACATTGAAACACCTTTCCATTATATTAAAAACTCTTTGACTGTCCGTCCTGGGAGAGGGATCCCTCACATGTGGCTTTTTCTGAGGTTTCTATGTGTGTTTTTCCCCCCAGCAATATTGTTGTTGTTGTTCTTTACTCTTGTTGAGGATTAAGGACAGAGGATGTTGCAGCTTGTTAAGCCCTATGAGACAAACTTGGAATTCAGAATATGGGCCATAGAAAATTTTATTGATTGATTTTGCATTTTTGGTGACGCACTTCCATTAATTTGAGAGACTTTAAATCACCAATTTGTAAAATGACTTTAAATGAAATGCAGTCCTTAGTATGGGCCAAGTCCAACAAGTAACTCAGAGCAGGTCTTTCATTCAACACTCCCTGACTAGTCTTTCTCCATGTCTTCAAACCTGACACCCTAAGATTGCAATGCAAGAGTGCTGTTATTAATTTCTAGTCTTCAAACCTAAACTGAAATGTTCTCAGAACCCAGATGACAACTGCACCCCCGTCCCTTAACAAATTAACAAACTTCACAGCAGTGTTTTACAGTGAAAACCTTTATTAAGTGTTAATATAGTCTTAAAGGAATCTCTTGAATTGTTGTAGGTTCATCTCCTTGTTTCCTAATTGTTTGGTATCTATAGAATATCTATTTACATCATATCCACAGGTGAGGCTGGGACAGGCCTCATACTAACCCTTTGTCACTGGAGTTCAATCCTCCGGCACGCCTGTCGCTTTACACAACACTCAATTACTCCGCTGTGTTACCCTGTATGTCCCAACAAAACAAAGCAAAGAGGAGAGAGAATCAGAAAGTGAGAAAGACGGAGACAGATTTAGCTACGCAACGGGACGACTGCGTGCGAGGCCGGTCCGCCAGCCCGACAAACGACTGCACGCAACACATTCACGCAGAAACTCACATAAGAGCATGCACTCAAACACACACACACTCACACAGCAGCTACGAGTCCTGCAGCAGAGTCCTAATAGCCTTCATCACAGTGTACAGACTATAAAATATTTATGTTCTTAAACTGAAGCGTTGTGCAAAGTTAGCTAGCAGGGCGTTGAATGGATTTTTGTTAAAATTTCTAGAGCATCTTTTAATATTCACTGTACATACTTTGCAAATACATTTTTTGGCTCTTTTGGGTGATACTCTTTTATAAAACAGTTTTAAATATCTTTTTTTTTCACCTAGTAAATAAGGAGGAACCAAGGAGTGTTCAAGCAAAAGAAGAAAATAAAACATTCACTCTATTGTCAAACCGTACACATGGAACACAATAGATTTACAGCAACACAATTTTTTCTGAAACGGAGCGGTTTCTTCTTTTCACAAATAAAACAGGAAACACGTCCGGACGTTGATACACACAGCTAAGTGTTAACATAGTCTAATATTTGTCAATACAATTGGTTCATGTAGTGTTTGAATGTACTGTATGGGTGTGGACATGAGTGAGGCAGCACATGTGTATGCGTGTGGATCTGTGCTCGTACTGCAGGTGTCGACCCTGTGCCTTCTCAGGTCGGTGGTGGGTCATCCATACACATCTCAACAGAATAACAGTCTCTGCCCCTGCCATGGTCTATGTGATGTTGTGCAAGGGTTAGCTCCATATAGACACAATGACATAAGAGAGCGCTGGGCTCCATCTAAATACTGGGACTGACGTAAAGGGACTGTGGTGGTCTTCCGGGGTGCATGGGTTACACAGGTTGCTTTAGTTTGGCAGGTAGATGTGAAAGGCAGGCTGGCTGGTTCAACGGTATTCCTCTCCTCCACAGACCTGGACTGCCTCCACACTTTCTAGGATGTTGAGGGACTTAATGAAAACGAACATGGAGATTCAGGAACCTGAGAGAACGACAGAGAAAGTAGAAGTGGAGAGTCACCATTACCTGCGTTTTATTTCCGTTCCATGCATTCATTTGTCAGTTTTACTTTTACTTTTTAGAAGAAAAAAACAGTTTAACAGTTTAACCCTAAACCACGAGGATGGAGGGATGTGCTTTTAGGGAAGAAGGGAAAAGGGTATGAAGATATGAGGGAAGAAAGGAGAAGAGGTTGAGGATATGAGGGAAGAAAGGAGAAGAGGATGAATATATGAGGGAATGAAGGAGAAGGGGATGAATATATGAGGGAATGAAGGAGAAGGGGATGAAGGGATGCGGGTAGAGAAGAGATAAGGAGGAAAAAGAGGATAAAGATATGAAGGAAGAAGGGAAAAGAGGATGAGGATATGAGGGAAAGAAGGAGAAGAGGAAGAAGGAATGTGGAGATGATTGCAGAAAGGAGAAAAGAAAGAATGGATGTGAGGATAAGGGAAGGGGAGAAAGCGGATGAGGGGAAAAAGGGAGTGTGATGGGTTGACCTGGACCATGTAGGCTTGAAAGGTGATTAAAGGTCTGGTTGAGACATTACCCAGTTCCTGAAGCTTGACTAGTAAATTAGTTAACTTCATTTAAAATAGTGTGAGTTGTTTGCATCTCCACTTAAGAGTGAGTTTCCCTCTCAACTCTGAGATGGTTTTAATAAATAACAATTTGAGACCTTAATAGAGAAAGAGTGCATCATTTCAAGATGGATTGTTGGGTGTTTTGTTTTTACTTACGATGTTGATTTGATTAGGCGTTGCCTCCCTCTGTGAAATAAAGCACAACCCCAGAGAAAATTATGAAAGTGCACAACATGGTTCTCACGGTCAAGCTATTAATAGACATGCTTGTTCACACATTGTCAGATATGAGCAGTCCTCACAGAGGTCGATTGTGCTTCACCCAGTCACCAGTAGATGGCATCAGGGATGAGCTAATCGCTCAAAGACAATACAATACAAGACAATAATAATAATAATAATAATAATACTTATAATAATAATAATGCACATTATTTATGTAGTACATATCCAAGGTTAACGAATATATTGGAATTATACAACAAAGAACAAAACAAGACGAAAAAAGAATGATAACAAAAAAAAACAACATTAAACCAGTTCCAAAACACGGCATTAAAAGACTCCACCTATAAAATAAACATGTTTTAAGCAATGATTTAAGAACAGGAAAAGTGCTACCAAGTCTAACCGCCCCAGTTTAGGAGTTCTAGAGGCTGTCGGCCCTGGTCACCCTCAGTCACCTGCCTTGACTTATAGGAGCTCTACCAGCATGTGTTGGCTGGAAGATCACATATTATGACTAGGGGCATAGGGAGGTGGCAGCTTTCTGAGGGCAGACTGTGCTAAGCTGTAAAAGAATTATAAAATAAATCCTAAATTTAACAGGCAGCTAATGAAGGGAGGCAAGAACTAAAGAAATAAGCTCTTTCACTTCGTCCCTTTATCTCATATTTGTCACTTGAAGGTCACCGGGGGTTGAGGATGAAAAAATAGAAATTTCAGGCATCTCCTCTGAGACATGGTTATGTGACTCTGTCGAGAATAATAACTTCTGCATCTCCAGATGATCAAACATGTCACCCTGTTGATGTTACATGTATATTTTGCTCATAACAAGAGGGTGATACCAAACTGAGGAACCATCATTACCTCTTCAAAGGAAGCTTGTTTAAGCCCCCTGTCTGTCTGATGGTTTATTTCCCATTAATAAATGGATCATGATGAAAAAAACCTAACATGTTTAGGAAACTGATATTTAGAGTTTGTGAAATATGGTGCAGCTTAATTGAATTAAGGGGGACTGTGGGGCCTGGGTGGAGAGATGCACCTAACTGAGCGCCACTCCAGTCACGTTCCCTTCTTTCCTTCCTTCTCCTTCTTTCTCCCTTCCTCTTATCGTGTAATGCTGGATGTCCATGCCTGTCTGGTTCTATTACAGGCTACACACCATTAACATACTAATCCCATTTCCCACTGGAACACATACCTGGACATATACATATACATGTCACAGCGTAGGCCTGTGACAGTGACTCAGAACTGCATACAGTATGCAGGGATCTCAGTTTGAGACGGACCAACTTCATGACTAAATCATCACGTCACCTCTCTGTACGATAGATCTCTGAGTGGCGCACTGAGGCCTGATATCAGAATAACCTGCTGGTTTTGGATCCTTAATGGAGCAGCAAAATGCAACAAAATGTAATTCTTCCCAGGCCCAAACCCATCCCTCCACCACTTTTGCTAGAAATCGGTTAAGTAGGTTTAGCGTAACAGTCAAAGGAACCAGCAAACAAAACACCGGTGAAACCACAACCTCCCTGGTGGAGCTATAAGTCAGAAGTGTAGCTGTTCGGTTTTAATGTTTTTAAGTGGCACTGAATCCCAACTGGCTCTGTCTTTCAGGATGTCGTAGAAGTAAAGAGGAACATCTCTTACAAAGGAGATCAATAAAACATCACATTTGATCCATATTGAGATCTGGATACATCCTCCTCACCCTTGCTCTCAGCCAGCAGCTCCTCTGACATGAGTCCGTCCTGCCGGTTCCCCAGCACGAACGCCAGGAAAGAGAGGATGAGCGCATCCAGGATGCCCATGATGGACAGAATGTAGGCCCAGCGCACCGAGCAGGCTCCCAGGCTGTATTTGTCCGTCTGCTCCCCGCACATCCTCCGCACCTCGTCGCTGTCCCAGCCGTCAGGATAGATCATACAACCCAGCACCAGACAGACACCTGCAGGGGGAGGCAGAGAGCGGAGGAGTGAGTAAAATGGAAGTTAGGGATGAGAGCGGATGAAAGAGTGTGGGAAGAAAAATGCAGGGTCATAAATGAGGGCAGGGATAATGAGATTTCATGGGGATAAAGAAAAAGAATGATAATTTGGAAACTCCAGCCTTATAATGTCCAGTTTATGTTGCGTTAGTCAAATAGATTTTCATATCTCCTCTTATAGGTAAGTGAAACAAGCAGTCTTCAAATAAAATGTTCAGGATTATATTCAGTCTTTCTTTTTCTAACACAACTTTGTGGATTCTCTCTCACTCTTGCATTTAAGAAATCATTTTTGAATACATCGCATCTACTTATTCTCAGTTTTTGCCCAAAGTATAAAAATCTCTTTCATCTTCTATATGGATCAGTCTCATCTTCACATTAAAAGAGATTCTGCTCTGAGGTGATGCTGCGGCAGAGCAGCACAAAATAAAAAGACTGTGCCCAGTCTTGCAGGCTTTTCTCCCTCTCCGGATTTTTTACTAAACCCTCCTCATTCGAAGTTTTTGCCCAAGGGGTAAAATCTCTCTCATCTTCAGTTTTGGATGAGGCTCTGCTCTGAGGTAACACTGCAGCAGAAAAGCAGAGGACCTGGAAAAAGAAGCTGAGTGCACATTATTCATAGTGCACTGCACATTAATAATAAAACAAACTAATAAAATGGACCAGCGTCTCTATCCCCCAACAAACACTTTCCTCCCTGAATGCTGTTTGTTTATGTGCTATAGGGTTTAGGTTTTTGAACACTACTCTAGTCTGTTAACCATATTATCTACACAAGGTCCTGTATACTGCTCTATGCTTTATACTTTATACTGCTTTATACACCTAACAGTAATGTTTATATAGTTAAGAGCCAAATAAAAAAAAAACTGAAAAAAAAGATATGACATGAGTCGTCACATAATGGGAAGCAACATTTGCTACGAGTAAGAAAAAGATGTAAAACATATTTCTGTCAAACAACTCGTTTGAAATTTGTTTTTGCAGAATTTGGTGTCTGGGATCTGATCTGATCACTTCCCCAGAAAAGATTACATTAATTTAAAGGAGGCAAAATGAGCATATATCTTTAACCCTCCTGTCGGGTCTGCAGATTGACGCTGGGGTGGTGGATGGGCTGGAATCGACTGACCGCCATACTGACGCAGGCCAGCAGAGGCAATGACAAGCAAAGGGAGAAATGGTAAATCTCTGGGAGGTAGTGTAAATGGTGGAGGATTGTGGAGACGTGTCACATGATTTCAGGCTAATTAAAAGTTTCCCAAACGAATGTGATAAACATTTGCTCTGCTTATGCTCACTCACGCTCCCCACACATGTGTATAAAGCTGACACACTGCCCTTGGTCACACTGCAGTCTTTAACGGTCCTGAGAGATGGTGGGTGTTGGGAGGTGTTTAGAATAAGAGAAAGAGAGAAAAATGACAGAGTCCTACATGCTGCAGACAAACTGCGTACCTAACGGAGCTGAGCATCCCTGAGACTCCTCTTCTACCTTCCTCATCGCTCATACTGTCATAAGAAATGAATCTGCACGCGGTGTCTCAGAGAGAGAGGACTCAGGTGCTCGTTCTGAGTCAGATAGATGGATGGAGCAGGGCTTCAATGAGCCACTCTACAACAGGCCATTCTCAGCCATTTTACACAGAATATGTTCCTATAGTTATGTGAGCAAACCACATGTAAACGATTTGTCATATACTGTAGTGCCACACTGGTAAAAGCCTGGTTTTATGTCCTGATTCAAGCAGCACTCCTTTTTCATTCAGGTCTCAGTTCACTTGAGAGGACGTGATGGGCCCTCACTACTATATATATCTGTCACTCAGCCCATCAGAGCGCTGTGTACAGTATACAGTATCACAGGCCTCTTGACTCTAGCACACGATTAAGCTGCTACAGTGTGACTGAGGACATGATGCACATTGTGACCAGTATGACGGCCGACAACTGTGATTACAGGATTCAGGATAAATCGAAGGACTCTCAAAGGCCTTATTAAAGAAAAACTAACTCAGAGATTTTGAGAATAAAGTCATAATATTGCCAGCATAAAGTCATAATTTAAGGAAATATGTTTTTTATTTTTTTAACGAATGTAAATATAAGAATACAGTCTTCATTTCACAAGGGAAAATTCACTATATGTCCAGAAACCGAAAACTAGAATTACTACACTGTTGAATGCCTCCACCAACCAATGCAGTTTCGTTGTTTCTACGTACTTTCCCCCCCCCAGATTCATATAAGGTCTCTGTGATCTTTACCTTTGACCACTGAAACATACTCACTTTATCTTTGAGTCCAAGTGACAACTGATCAAAAGTTAAAGAAATTCCCTCAAGCGGTCTTGATACATCACATTCAAGAGGCCAAGAACATGTGTTCGAGGCCAACGTGACCTTTGACCACTGAAAGTGAATCAGTTTATCACTGAGTCCAAGTGAATTGTGCCTGATGTAATGAAATTCCCTACAGGCAGTGCTTGTATATCACATTCACAAGGATATTACCCTTGAGCTCAGGCCATGGTGACCAAATAAGAAGAATTACAGTAGACAGTTTTGAGAAAATTACAGGGAAAGTCAGCTTAATTTTGGCAATCCAAACTTTTCCTTTTAAATATGACGAGTATAAGATCAATAAAAACCTAACACACACTTTGACCAACACCAAATATTTCAACCACAAAAGAGGCAATTTCCTCCAACTCCAGGTGGTTCTTTCTGCTCAACAGTCCTCATATTAATGCAAGCAACAGACTGATTTTCTAAATGACACATAGTGTAAACTCAGGACCTAATTTTCATTAAATTACAACTTAATTTTCAAATCTCTTTCCCTTTAAGTAGCCCTGATAAGCCGTCGGACAAATCAGACTCTGGCAGTGGCTGTGTTTTCCCAGCATGTGCAGACTTTTTGTTGTTATTTGTTTAGCAATGTTTGAGTAACAGTTTGCACTATAATAATCTTGGTCAACAGCTGGTAACTCCGAGGGGAAGTTTGCTGAAGTCAGTGCAGATGAAAAGAGACAAATCTTCCTCTCCAAGTGCTGGATTTTGCTTTCGGCTCTGTCGGGAAGGTGCTGATCTGCAGAACTCATCAGTCAACATTAATGTTATTTGGAGACCGAAGGGCAAAAGCTGTCTGTGTGTTCTGTTTTCTCCTCCATGTGTTGGGGTTGGAAATGAAAATGGATTTGTTTTGATGTGAATATAAATTGTCTCCCTTTAGAATAAGGATGAATTCCTACCAGCCCTGTTTCTCAAAGCTAGTACACTATGAATATTATAGAGGTTTATGTAACAAGATCCACTGAACAGAGGGAGCACCATAATAAACGCGTGTGAGTTGATACATATTATACTCTCTCCCTCCTGATACAGTTGCCAAAGAAGCTTCTTCCAGATACTTCTGTGTGTTTCCTCAATGCCTTTGGCTCAAATCAGCGTCGTCATGAATATATCATCGATGCACAGGAGGAGAGAGAAGAAGCTCACAGAGCTGTAGAGCAGGTGAGAGAGGAAGAGAAAGGGAGCGAGGGAGCAGGAAAAAGACGAATAAAAGGGGTTTGAGCCGATAAACGCCAATAGCATCGGAGGAGAGAGACCAAAAGAAGAAGAGATACAGGAGCATTGTAATATCTGTCACAGTTACTGCCGCGCATTATCCCCACCTAAACCCTGAAGAACGTCTCTGGCAGAGGGATGCACTGGCCACGCTTCCACCAACAGAGGGTGCTACATATGTCGCGCCTGTCTCCAGAAACAGCATGTGGTCACAGGAGGAGCTCAGTCTGGAGGCAACTAATCCATACAGGCTCATTTCAGCATTGTGTTACATCCACTTACATAAGGAGAGGCTTAATCAATAGGAGAAAACACAACAATACTGACATACAGTCTGTACAAAATATACAAAGTACCAGAAGTAACCATGAAACTTCTAACATATAATATGTAATATATATATAAATATGTCTCTCTCCATATATATAAATATTTGTATATGTATTAAGGGTTGCTGCTGTGTCTCTGTAGATAGAGTACCGTCCACTATCCAGAGGGTCGGTGGTTTGGTCCCTAGGTCCTCCAGTCCATTTACCATGAATTACTTTCCAAAACTATGATCAAATATACAGTGCTATAGTACATCAATACAAGACCAAGATAACGGATGAAAGAAAATATTGTGTTTTTAGGTCAGTCCCTCACAGCTGGAGCTTCATTAAAAAAAAAAGAGACTGATTATACAATGAAAACATCTGTAATACGTGAAGAGGCTGTATGGTCAGGGGCTCACAACATTCAGGTCATTCTGGAAAATGCAGAAAATTGAAATGCAAACACTTACAAAGCACGTTAAGTCATTTTCGACAGAGGCTCTCATGTTTTTCTGAGCCAATGACCCCCTGTCCTCATGTAACATAGTCTTTATCCCTTTACACTTCTACTTAGTAATGTGAAAGAACAACACAAGATAAATGTCTTGGAAAAATATCAGACTAACAATAGATAGATAGATAGATAGATGTCTAATTTATTAATCCCGACGGAAATTCAGACCAATATTGTCACCATGCCAACACAGAATACCTGTATATCATGTTTATTTATATGTATCCACACATTCTCCTGACTTGGCTCATGCGCATGTGTCCTCTGTGTCTATTTGTGCTGAAACGATTGGTCACCGAGTTCAGAACCTGAATGTCTGATTGTGTTGGTTTGAATTGAGTTACTATCAAATTTAGCTGGAGATCTGGATCTGGATTCTGATACAGGACTTTATTTGTGAGATACATTATGTGTAAGTGTTTTTACATTTTTCCCGCTATTGATAATTGACTGATATTTATGTGGGAAATTTGGTAAAAAAGAAGGAGCTGCAAGTTCTTTTGACAACTGATCACTAATTTAGGTAATTTATCAGCCGACAAGAGTTATAATTGCAATCGGATACTAAATATTAATAAATACTTAGAAATACTAAGTGTTATCATCTGTTTTCTGAATGCTTATAATACTAAACAGGGGGATTTGAAGTCCTTATCGCTGAGTATTTGCAGGCTTCACTCACGTGGCACTGGAGCAGAGATTCACACTGAAGTAATGAACGCTCTGCTCCAATTCCTGTCCACAGAAATAGCAGCACACCTGACAGAATGCAGCTGTCAGTGAGAGTGGAATCGAGCTATCTACTGATGCCGTTATCCCTCCCTTTCAGCTTTGCCGTCTCTCTCTCTGGAGAGGATGCATCAGGGAGGCAGGACGAGGCAGGGACACAGAGAGAGACAGGAGATATGGTGAGAGACAGAGCCCATGTAGGGTGCCATGCTCAAACCGTACGTATGGTCGCCCGCAGGTACTCAGCACCACCCTAACGTCATGAGCACTGGTTACCATATGCTCGAGCACCTCGGTGGAGCTATTCTCAGCCTTTATTCCGTCTTTTCCTCATACACCTCTCTGTGTTCCTGGGAAGACGGGGAGCATGCAAGCAGAAAACCGGACCGAGAAGTGCTGGTTGGCTAACGGCCGCTTATGTAAGAGACTGTAGGTAGGGCAGATTAGGTGCAAACAGCGCTACAGGGAAGTCTGAGGCCAGACCGGCAGATGGTGCACAACGGTAGGACGGCGGTAGATTTGGCAGAAGTACATGGGCTCGTTTCCCCAAAGAGACAACTAAATCCCATTGATTTCCAGAAGAATCCCGTGGCCCTCTATAATCTCTGTGCGTCATTTGCAAGTGGTGTATAGGTGACTGTGGGCCAGCGTGACCTCCAGAGCTGCAGCTTGATCGGATTTAAATATCAGCTTTACAGAGAACAGAGGACAATAAATCACACAATCAAATAATGTAGATGACTAGACTTTAATCTGACCTCCAGAGCATCTGCTTCAGGCTTCACTGTCTGAGTGTGTGTCCGCATGCCACTGACTGCACGGGATGGCAGATGGAAATGTACACTTTTGTATAGTCTCCGCTTTTTCCATCATTTACGCATCTGCAGCACATCCAAGCAGCAGAAAAGGAATTTCCCATTTTTCAACTCCCACAGTCCTTGTGCATCACATTTTCTCCTCTCAGTTCAATCGCTGTGTCGAACTGAATTAGGCAGATGCACAAGCCAAACTCTGCCATCTTCCACTGAATATGCATATCCACGTCTACAACACACACACACACACACACAGATATATGTGCCAGACGTGAGAGATTCCATCTTGGTTTCAAATATACCCATTAGTCATGCGTCATTTGCTTTCCACTTCTTATAGAGACGCATCTTGTTGATGAATAATGAGCTGACAGTCTCTCTGGTGAGCGGCATTTAAGGTAAGAGTCAGCTTCCAAATAGAAAAACCAGCGCAGACGTTCTGGGAATAGCCTGCAGTGTGTATCCCAGTGGGGCATCCCATGACAATGCAGAGGTAAGTTTGCTTTAATGTAAAAGATAATGTTACACTCCCGCAGGTGATATAGTGACCTGAATGCGGGTAGAAACCATCCACTTGAGTTCAAAGGGTCCCTTTATGTCTTCAATACTAATTTCACAATCATCGGACAGAGCTGAATCTTCTCTTATGTCCTCAGTTAAACGACAGCAGCATCCAAAACTGGCAGCATGCGGCCAATAACATCTGTCCTGCCAGGTCATCTGGATAATCTGATTATTTTTATTTCACTATATCAGACTGACACAGGCATTCAACTGTGTCGCATGTGTGAATCTTCACTTCCTCTTTAGAGATTTGCTTTAAAATTAAAATAAAGTTTGTCTTGTTGCTCCACTGCTTTATGTCAAACTGATTTAGAGAGCTTTCATTTTCATAAGTTGTGAATTTGGGTGTGAAGATTATGTCAATCACTGAACAGACTGAACAACAAAATAAACTTTCAGTGTCATACTATTAAAAACAATGACATTAACATCTTGACTGCAGATAAACCAGGTAGGATGAACATAAAGTTGTCTAACTTCACTTTGCACCAAAGACTCTTTTGAAAAAGCTCTACACACAACATCCAGCACACAAACAATAAAAAGGTATATTGTAGAACTGTCTAAAGTGGACTCACTAATGAAAAGGAATAATTCAGCTCCGGACAATTAACACAGTCAGGTTTCGAAAAGGCACGGCACTGTAGTACACCTCAAAGTAAGGATATGATGGGAGCCCACACAACAAAAAAAAAGAGATATGAAGAGACGGCAGCTTTATTACTCACATCCAAATATGAGAAAACCGCAGTGTCAGACTGTTCTTTATCAGAACAGTAATGTGATCTAACCCCCCCTGAAGACCCAGATGTTCCCCGATGCTTGTTGTCTACGTTGTTGATCTCAGAGAGTGTTGAGGTGTGCCAGTGTGGCTCGGGTATTTCGGATGACTGGTGACAAGCACCCCAACGCCGAGCGGCACGATCCGGAAGAAGAGATGGAAGTGATACAAAATCACCTCAAGTTTCAAGGACGGCACAGCTGGTTGTTCTTGTTTTAACAGCATGAGCACGAAAAACAGGATTCCAAATGCACCCACGGGACGCACCCCCCCCCCCCCCCCTGCGAAATGACGAGGGTACAGGCCGTGGCCGGTTTATCCAATCTTCTTCTTCAGCGGCCGGTCCAGACATTAATTAGGAGTGGGCAGCATCAGCCTCCCCTTCACTCTGGACAATCAGGACATCTCTCTGGCAAGTACCCAAGAAACATGGCCCGAGACCAGCGCGATGATATGGCATAATTACTTTCAGATAAATGGGGCAATTAAGAGTGGATGATCTATAGTGGGACTAAATGGACTGTGAAAATGTGGCACTGCTTTAATCTGCAGGTTTATGGAGTGGAAAGATATCAAAGAAAAGGGGGTTCAAAATGGTGGAATAGGGCTTTTATAGAAGGTATTACAGTCGCATTGATGGTTTTATAATCTGTGGCAGTTTATGTGGCTGGATGAGAAAAATATAATGACAAACATATGGGATTTTTCCGTTTCACATATAGAAAGAAGATGAGCACACATTTTAAACAGCTAGCTGCAATTCAAAGACAGCCCTTAGAAATGTTTTCTTAAGCATCAAGTGTACGGCAGAAAGTGGAGTGAGAGAAAAAACGTATAAATCACTCCAACTACCTCCCCGAGAAGGAGATGAGGAGCAGGTATCTTGAGATGAGCTGTCTGCCGTCCAAATTCTATTCCTGCCTCGGCTGCTGGCAAAACTCAGCAGCGGGAGCGAGGAGCTTCCAGGCATCCGCCGCATCCCACTCTGTCAACAATCCTCTGCAATTTTCTGCACGGCGAGCACACGATGCCCACAGCTCGCCTATCAGGTCGTTTCAAAGGCATCAGAAGTGGCAAGCTTGTTTCATCCAATCAGTTCTGCTCAGTGTCAAGACAAGTTTTCCAAAATAATACCAAACTTTTTAACCACCTTGCAGGGCTGCAAATAATCTTCCTGTAATAGCATATTGCAAATTATGATGTAGCTGCAGGCTCCAAGAGGCACTTTGAGCTATACTACAGGGAATAAGGCTTCACAAGAGCTTTAGAAATATTATTTTGTCTACTGCTTCAGTGCCTGACAGAAGAGGATGAAAAGGATGCAATGTCTTTATCACCACCCACTCACTGCAACAGCCAAAAAACTGTCAATCAATTAAACAAGCAGAATTTTCAATACCCAACCAAATATGAACAGGAACAGGCTACACATAATAAGAAATGTTTAATTTCAAATTAAAAACCGTCCTACTTTGGTCATATAGCAAAATGTCACTTTTGGGAGGTGTTTGCTAATTTCTTTGTCTTTCGTGCACAAATGTAAATGAATGTTGACGGATGTGATCACATCGTTTGATAACCCATGCTGTCTAAACGCTATTAGCACTTGCCTATGCTGATGTCTGATCCAATGAGGACATATATTGCACACAGACACATACACAAACATCCAGCCCACCAACTGCGTGGAATGATGGCACTTAGGCGGTCCGCTCCCGTTTGGAAGATCTGGGCCACAAGTCAACCGCATGTAAACCAAAGGTGGCCCAGATTTGTTTTGTGGTCATTGGGCCATAATCACCGTTTACCACATGGGCCACTTAAGCTTTACATCCAGATTACACCGCATGCTTGTCAAAAAAGGGTCCACATATTTTCAGGATCTCATCCAGAAAAGACAATCACATTCTCATAGCAAAATAAAAAATGTTTTAAATGCACATTCCTTGATTCTGTGACACATAATACTGCTCTATAATTAGCATTCTTATAAGACAAAGAAAGAGCCCATGAAAATAAGCCATTCCCCCCTTAGGTGACATTTAATAATCAACTTCATCAGCTGCAGAGCAATCTTCAAGCACGGACCATGACCTAACTCAGGTGACAGAGACATGTGCCCTTATAATACACGCATCATGTCATGTTACAGCAGAGGAGGCACTGCAGAGTTAGAGGTTGGAGGGAGCTGCTGTAGAGGAAGAGGAGTGCAGCGCAAACCGCCATGAGCACTGCAAGAGCGAGTCAGGCCGGGGTGGGTGGGGTGGGGTGGTGCTTATGTAACAGATCCAGATGCAGCCTGTACCTCCACAGAGGATAGAGACTTGCAAGGGCAATGGGGATCAAAAGAGGCCTTTGAAATACTCTGTGAAAACACTGACTGGGCCAACACTTCAGAGACACTGGAGGCCACGGCTCAGGCAGGACTGTGCTGCCTCAGTCAACAGTTAACATTAGCAGTATTCACCAGAGACTCACTTCAGACACTGGGTCTGCAGCACAGCACCAAACCAGTGATGATGAGGACTGAGGCGTTTGCAGCGACAAAATAGCAAAATTAACAGTTTAATCCAAATTAAAGTTAAAGGATTTAGTTAATGCTGTAATAGAGCTTCAGGCCACACTCCGGTAACAGACTCAAATCAATGTGTCGAACTGTTTTAAATGCGTGTGGAGAGGAGGATGACATACGAATTATAAAGTATTCAGTCAAAAATAAATAAACCTCCACCAATGAGGATATATGTTATCTGAACGCGAGGGACAAGGATTTGGGGTCAGATGTCTTCTGGTTTCTGACTCTAGTTCGACCAATCACATCTCAAGAAGTATATCTGTTTGCTTTTTTTGTGTGTTTTCGTGTGATGAAAGAAACTAGTCAGAACATAAACAGTGTACGACCGCAGGGAGACCGAGTTACCCCGGTAGACCTTAAATATTGGCTGTTGCAACCACAGGCTAATTCATTGGCGACGATGGCCAATGAGCTTTTAAACAGGAGGAGTGGTACTTCGGTACTTTGGGCAGCTGGTCATGGTGATTATATAATACAGCATGAAAAGATGTTTTATGGGACACAGTGTCCTTGCTGTCCCACCTTATCTCTCTATTTTTGGTTTAAATCAGCTGCCTCCTCTCCTCCGGCTCCAGCCAGGCCACTTCTGAGGTGAAGTGTGGGGGGGGGATTAACTCTGTTGAATCTATAGTCTGCACCCTGCAGGGCAACAAGGAACACAGGGGAGTCACGATGACGACTTGGCTGACATTTCGATTTTGTATTCACACAGCGCTACACCTGAGCTCAAAGTGTGAGCTAATTAATGGCCATCGATCTGTTTGGTTTGAAGTCTAACAACATGACCTCGAGGTTCCTAATTTATACCAACCTCTCTGAATTTGCAAATGAGCCGTGAATCGATGGATGCGCATTATAAAACAGCACATGGCCGTGCATGTGAAGCTCTTCCTCTGCTGGAACACCCGGGCCATGATGTGCAATTAAAAACATGTTGAGTACATGCATGTGGAGTGGATCCATTCATCCTCTTCTCTTGCTGTCAGCAGTATAGTGAGAGCTGCATGGTTGATGGTTCCCCAGTGCCTCCCGACGGCTATAATTAGATGCTTCGGCTGGCTGTGTGTGGTTCTTCACTTCGAAAACACAGGAGTGTGCAGGGTGTTGATGCAGAGGTGATTTGAAAACAGATTGGCTGTTTGTTTGTGAGGTGAACGGGTAAGAGAGCGGGACAGAATGTTAATCGCTCTGAGATCTTGAACGAAAGCAGAGAAAATAAGAGCGACAGGTTGAAAGACACACGACAACGACAAAAATGTCCTCCTCTCCCCTTTGAGGGTCTCCTGCAGGGAGACGTGTGGATTAGTTCACGAGGCAGGGCTGCGTGTCCAGTGGTTTTGATGGGAATAAGACGGCCGCTCAGCACATTCAGTCGGTGTACCTCTGTGAAAAGGGCCTGGTGAGAATACAGATCAGCTCTGCAGTTATCCCAAAGCAACTGACATCACCTCTCTGCACCACCTGACCGCCAGCGTCAAGCCACCATGGCCGTCAGATTTGCATTCCCCCCCATTCTTATTTTGGGTTTGAGAGCATCTCCCAGCATAGGATTTACATTTCTGTTGCTTCACACTCTCGTGGCCTTGTTCTGTCACATAAAATAATATGAGACCAGTTTCTCAATCACAGACACACTCACCAGTGTTCATAGTTAAAGAGCTAATGCACCTCATTGTAACAAGAGGCAAACAGTGCTTGGTTGTCTCATTGTGGTACTCAATCTGCTCCACTGGGTGTCTGACTCGACGCGCTGCAGAGAGACACAACTCCCTGCTCTGCATCAAGAGTAGAAAAAGGTACGATTGGCCTCCTGTTGTTAAAGTTTAATCGTTCCAGTGTTGCACATTCATTATCACTTTACAGACACTGTGCAGAGAGGATGTGCACAGTGAGACAGTCAAAGGACAGACTAGGATTTATATGTGTATAATTTCTTCCACATATTATACCCTTTACATTACTGTGTGTAACACGCACAATGTCTATGTAATCATAACATATTTTAAACCAGCATGATTCCCAATATTTGATATGAACATGTCTCTACAGCAACTGAATGAGTCGAAAACTAAATATGAATTTACTTCAATGAGGATGTGAAGAATCAGTTCACATTTTCATATATTTTCAACTGGGGTCCCATTATGCACAGGCACAAACCAATTGATTTGGGATTTGACAACGCTGTTTTCAATAAGGATGCATCCGGTCAAAACTTTAGCCAAGCCCCAAGCAAGGAGGGTCCGTTATTAGTGTGGAGACAAAGGATGTGGCTCCTTCATTTCTCCTGAATGAGCTGAATGTTAATATGTGAAGCATGCACTAACACACAAACACACAAACAAACACAAGAACCACAGCAAAAGCATCAGCCTTTCCCCTCAGTCAAGCACTAATCTAAGGCAGGAAAGGGGATCCAGACATGGTGCTCATTTGTAGCATTAGCTGTGGAGAGCTGGAGCTCGCATGTCTGCTCCTGCTGCAGTGGAAAGTGCAGCTCCGTGATGGCCGCTCTCGTGTTCAAGCGCCACCACTTTCCACCTCTGCATTCAAATAGGTTTTAGTGCTCCTTTCAGAACCAGCCTCTCAATAGAGCTAATGGGCCATGGGAGTGAAAGGAAGCCACAGAGGCACACATAATGTAAACAGCGAGAGAGGGAGGGAGAGAGGTGGAGAGACGGAGATATCTTTCCTTATCCCCCCAGACCTTAGATTGTCCCCTCACATCATCCTCCCTTCTTTTCTTTTTATTTTTCATCTCTCTTACTCCTTCATATTCTTACTGACCCGATCTCTCAGAAAACAAAGTTATACACTTTGACGTGTCGATTCATCTTGTTTGATTTTAATATTTAGAAAAAAAAAAATTTAACGGATTTCTTCAAGGCTCTATTTTGGTGAAGCAGTTATAGCTCCAGCCGTAATTAGATGTATCTATTGAAATGACTGCGACAGCTGAATTGTGTGTCTCCTCAGTTACACAGGGACGCTCGCAGATGGCGTTCTTATGAGGGTAGAATGTAATGATCAAGATCAGACAGTAGTTAGTTGCAAGCTGTTCTCAGAAGATGGACTCCTTGTTGAACTACAGTACATGCTGTACTGTACAGTTTCTGAGCTGAAACCATGAACTCAAAGAAAAAGTACCTGGAAACTCTAGGTAATATAATAAGCATAATTTTACATAAAACGATTTGGCACTCAGTAGAGCGCACACCTCCACCAAGGCCCAACAGTATCCTTAAACTCAATCAAGCTGTACACAATTTCACAAACAATAGATCGGCCCCTTAAAGATGTCGTAAACATACCAGATTTTTTTCAAACATGTCCGTTAATAATTCCCTGGGAAAAATGGAAAACAAGTTTCATAACACCCTATCTTAAATGAAAAACAAAATCCTTTTATACGTTCTTTCCTGAGCTCTACCACATCCTACCATCAGGTTTCATGGGAGTCTGCTCCGTTGTTTGATTAGCAAACAAACAAACCAACAATCACCAACTATTACCATCATCCATGTGTTGGTGCAGCTTTTATTAATGAAAAAGTCATATAACAACAGCATGAGAGACATGTTGGATGGTCAAAGTAGGAAAAGCTCTGGTGTATCTTATACACCTGAGCGTATAAGATACACTCGGGTGTATAAGAGTATATACACCCAAATAGATACACAAAATCTATTCATCCTAAAAATATTTTTAGGATGAATAGATTTTGTAATTTTGCTTTCCTATTAATTCTAGGAAAGCGATCCTTTGTAAACACACTGAAAAATAAAAACTGTCAAAACCAAGTTTAGAATATGACTTTATATTAACACAATTAGTCACCTTAATTGAAACAGCTTTTTTTATTTTCGGTTCTAACCATTTAACTAAATTTGGTTGCTGATATTTCTTTTTTTATAGTGCAGTCCGTATCTTTCCAACAGGTCACCCTCAGTCTGCATATTTTATCTGCTGACTTTACAAAGCCTGCGTTCTACATATTCACAGGTGTGATTCATATCCTTCTAAAAAAAAGAAACAATCCCATCTATTAGAGAAAAGCACCGGCACCCGACAGAGACTGGGTGTAAAGCTGTGAAGTAATTATCACTGACCTCACAGTCTTCCCAGTTAATTGGCGTGCAGACCCCTGTAGAACAGCAGCAACAGGGAAATGTACAGCACATACTGTACAGTACTCACTGATGCAAAGACGTGAAAATAGAGGGGATGATGGGGTCAGGGTGAAAATGAGCTGTTGAAGTCGACATGCACAGGGGGTGGGAACTCATGGGAGGGTAACTGACAGAGATGAAGGGAAGGGGCTTGCTTTTGCATCATGTATCTTGCTGTGCTTAGCTCAGCGGAAACAAACACATATTTGCATCTGCAAGCCGTGGACTTGAGCAGATGGATGCACGGACCGAAATAGCTCTGGTGCGGGAAAGGGAGATAGGGAAACACACAAGTCCATCTAGGGCAGCCTGGACGCAGGAGCACTTGTGCACTCTGCTTCGTTTGGCTGTGGTCGATGTTTTCAGCATCCTCCTGTGCCCTGGTTGTTTGATTCCTCATCAAACATTTAACATTTTTGACCTGGGCCTCGCAGAGAGCTCTCTCCCTGCAGAATGCTTGAGACGTGTGCGTGTTCACACGAACTGAGGAGCTCTGTGCAATGGCGTGAATTTGTTGTATGTGGTTAAATGTTTATCTACGACCTCCTGACCTCAACCCAAGGGGATCTGTGAAACCTGCAGCAGAGGCATGACCTAAATTATATATATATATATGGGACTGTGACAGAGAAAAAATGTGAGCTCATTATTTACAAAAAATCTAAAGAAATGCAAATACTTCTCATGATTCTCTTGACTTTATATAACTGAGAACTTATAAAGAAATGATAAGCATTTAATTCATTTTAAGATAAATCACCACATGATGTTTTTTAAGGCCACTGCCAATAATCTAGATGAAAAACATTGGCCTGTTTATACGTAATTGACCCATATAAATATAGTCTTGGCCTCCACATAGCCTGTTTTCAGAGTTTGGGTAGATCTGGATAATTGGGTCCTGACTTTACCCGCAGCAACGCAGCAGGAGGTTCCCTGTACAGATGCGTTCACAACAGCAACAATTCCTCTGCATTATTCAGGCGAGAGGTGGAGCAGCCGGGCGCAGCAGGAAGAGGTAGGAAGTGACGTATTAACTCTGCTGCGAAGATTCCTGCGTTCTCACATCGGTTTCTCCTGAAATTCTACGGACTACATACTCGGAGGCAAGACAGATAAAATCCGCAGATAATCTGGAGCCTCTCTCTGGAACATTTGTGTTCACACATACACCTCCTTCGAAGAAAATACAGAGGATCTGCAGAGTTCAGTGCAAGTCTGAAAGTATCTATAGAGTATGACCTTCATATTATGTAAGTGTATGAAATAGACCTTTTACTCAACATGTTGCCCCAATGTAAATCTGCTCAGAGACAAATAAAAGTCAGGAAATGTTGTTTCACCGTGTGGAAAAAAAAGAAAACCAGTGATGATGATTGCTGAAGCGGAGAGAGTAAGATCACAGCCAGGGAGCAGAGAGCAGTGCTCTGAATACTGACTGTGTCATTCACGTCCTTGCACCAGTCTCGTAGCAGGGAGGACAGCTTATGGCTGGACCCACTGTGTGAATATAAATTTCATTTTGCTTTACTATCGAAAGATGAGGCAAAAAACGATTCAGGGGGGGAAATAGGGGATACAGAGGAGGGGAGCAACACACATACACATATTGTGGCAGTTATCACAAGCATATTGATGATTTGTACCTCCTCATCAAAACATCAGCTGACAGTCAGGGGCCCATTAGGGATGCCAGTGGGCCACCTGTCCTCCACAGGGCCGATAAGTGAAGGCAGCGTGGCTTTAACCTTCAGGTAAGTGTAATGATGTTTGACAGCGCTAAGCAGCCAACCTCGCTCATTAGGGATCCCTGTGCCAGCCTGTCTTGGTCAGGGTCTCTCCTCTTGGCTTTCGCTTTCATCTCTGTGCTGCAGAAGCACAAACCCCAGCAGTCTCCTCATTAGGCAGGCTTATTGCATTAATTCAGCCCAACATAACACACTGAGCTGGAGTCGTTCCAAATAATCCCCCTCGTTTGTGTTGGTTGTGAACAGGAAAACCCGGCTGCTGCGACCGCTGGTGCAGCTGAGAAGAACAGTCTTTGGAAGCATTTTGACTCTTTTCAGACGACAGAGGCCTGCACTCACGCTGGACGACATTATAGTCCACAGCTAGAGAGACAAAATGCAGCCAGCAGGTGAAACGCTGACCTCTATGACATGTGAACAACCCTAAACTCTGATACACCACACTGAGACCTGTTGGCGAAGGAAAAACTGCAGATACACTAACAGCAACCTCTGCCAAGGCCCAACCGTCCCCTCATATTCAATCAAGCTGCATCAAAGATACAAATCCTCTAAATATGTCTGGTCCTTTTTTATAAAATCCATGAATTATTCCTTGGGAAATCGGATAGAATGACAAAAATCAAAGAACGCCCTATATCACAATGTTAGAGGATATAAAAAAAATGATGCCCCCTTAACTGGATCTGCATCCAACTGTAATAGGTTCTTCCCTGACCCATACAGCATTCTTCCACCTAGAGTTGTGGAAATCCTTCCAGTTATTCTGGCTACAAGCAAACAAACAAAAAACCAACAGGGTTAGAAACTTAACCTCCTTAGAGGAGGTAACTAACTAGAAAAGACAATTCACCTTCACTTCAGCCACATACAGAGGGTCCAGAAGTCCAAACCTCTGAACAACACCACTGTTTATATGTGCACAATAATAAGTTCCTTATACAAGCAGTGTTGCAGGATTATGGTTTTGAATAATGTTATCATATGAACCAAACAAACAGTACCAACGTCTCTGGCCAATATGGAAGAAGAAATATCCACTTCTCAGAGGTTTCAGCTGCATGAATGATGTTGTGTTGAATTTGAAAAAAGATTTTCTGACTGTAAGACTTTGGTGTATTTTGAAAAATAAGCTGAGGAACATTTTATTTCTGACCATACCTGTAGTTTATATAGTAATAAGGGCCCCCCCTCACTGGTTGGCCCCTTAAATATGACACCTGTCATTGTCTCAGCAAAACTTCAGCACCATGGACAGCACTGTCTGTAGAGACAGCTCCCACAGAGATACTGAACACTCTCCACCTTCATCACTCACCGCATTTATCTGATCAACTGATCAAGCACATTCAAATAAATCCCACTGATTATGAGTTCAATGGTTCTAATACACAACAGGAAAAAATAGGCCACACAGAAGCATTTTATCTTTCAACATGAGAGAGAGAGAGAGAGAGAGAGAAAGAAAGAGAGAGAGAGAGGTTGATAGGGAGATAGACACAGAGAGATGTAAAGAGGTATATGGATGACAATCTAGAGAGATATACATAGAGAAAGATAGCAATATATATATACATATATATGTATATATAGAGAGAGAGAAAGAAAGAGAGAGAGAGAGATAGACAGAGAGATATATAGTGCTATAGAGAGGTAAAGATAGACATATAGAGATAGAGTTATAGGCCGAGAGATAAAAATGGAGAGACAATATATCAGTAGGATATGGTGTGTTTAAAACTTAACATCTTATAGAATAAAGGTCTTTGGAACTATGTATACGGTATAAACCTATATATATATATATATAAGAACGAAGAACTAGTTGAATCACCCCTCACCCTGGAGGTAACAGGCACTGACCTGATAATGCCTGCATCCAGCCGCAGATCTTGTACACGGTGGAGGTGCTGAGGAGGAAGAAGAGGCTGAAGCAGCCGATGCAGGAGCAGACGAGCATCATGGACATCCCGACGAAGAAGGAGGCGGCCTTGAAGGCGGTGGAGGGGATGGCGGCGAACTCGGTGAAGGTGCCCTGACAGTCCAGGTCCCTGGAGATCCCGTCCCCGATGCAGTAGTGGAAGAGGCCGAAGTAGCCGACCAGCGGCGTGTCCATGCCATCCCCGATCCAGTAGGGCTGCGAGAAGATGATCACGTTCACGATGCCGAACAGGATGGTGAAGATGGCCCACAGGAGACCGATGACACTGGAGTTGCGGACATAATTGGTCTGGTAGAGTTTCGCGGCTTCGGCAGAGGGTAGCATTGATGCGGCGGATCCCGGGATCATTTTACGCAGAAAAAAACTGGGGGAACGCTGCGATGTGTGCGATCACAGGGCGAGGACTGGACATTTAGCACACGGTGTTGTTTTTCTTACCGAACGACCCCGAAAACAGCGCGAACAAGCGGTTGATTTACGTCCGCGCAACCGCAACCATGCAACATCTGTCAGGCGCGATCAACTCATGACGTCGCATCCGAGAGCCAGGCGGTGGGGCAGGGGCGATGGAGGCTGGAGCTGAGCGCTGCTAGCCGGGATGGGTCGCCGATCCCCCGATGTCTTACTCTGAGAAGTGTTCTGGATGTAAACACGCTCCCACTTGCTCCGTCTAGCCGCCAGACGTGCACATCTCTGCCGCACCGATGTCCTTGGAAAGCCGCCGACTGCAAGAACACAGGGAAAACAAAAGGCCCTTGTTATTCACTGCGATCACAGCCACACCACATACAGACAGCTGCACCCCGCTCGGGTTTGGCGACAGAGCGGGATGGTAACACATAAACTAGGCCCCATACCTACGAGTTAAAGAGACGATCACTCAGGGATAAAACAGCACAGACCCCTCCTGGTGGTGGCTGCTCTCCGGGCTGTCAGTGATGCTGGAGGAGGAGGAGGAGGATAGATGGGTCGAGGGAGGAGGGAGGGAGGGAGGGACACAGACGCAGTCCGTGATGTGCGTGTCTGTCCGTGCAAACAGTGACACACACCTCCCGGGGACCGCTGCGTCAACATGCGCCGAGCTGACGACACCAATGCGTTTCTACAGCATTCGTAAATAATCAGAGTGTGGAAGTGATCGACAGCAGATGTATTAATTCTCGAACACGATATCGTCATCCTCATGTCAGCGTCACCTGACGTGTTAAAGACGCACTGCTCTGCTCCATGAGGCGCTGCGCTGCTAGCAGGAGGTTATGTAATACTTCGTGATGCTGCACATGGTGTCCCTCAGCAAACAGAGGCGACACATTACTGAGTAGTATAAGCATTGAATACCTTTTTTCCCTTTAATTTTGTGTATTTAAAAGAAAAATAAGACGCAATGATTTCAAGATATGATGATAAAACAAATCATCGTAAGAGGAAAGAAATTGGGGAGAGTACTGGATGTAAATCTCTCAGTTACATAAGACTGTTTGGAGGAGACCAACCCCAAAATGATATATTCAACTCTCATCTCTCTGCTTATTATCCCAGAAAGGATGATGTGATGTGATGTGACATGTCATTCAGAATTAGAAGCACATTTCACTATTATAGAAGTAAAAAAAAACTACATACAATCATTTCTAAACACTACCTTGGTAGCCGTGCCTATTCCTGTTGCATGCTGCCCTTTAAATGATTGGACTCCTTTCTGTTTCAGATGCATTGTCCTATTTTTGCTCCCTTCAGTGTACTGAGGACTGATGAAGTGGAGTCTATTCATCTCACTGAGTGTATGAAGGAACTGGACTCATGGCATCACTGGAGTCAGTACTAAAATAGATGTTTGTTGAATAGTTGTTTCGTAGATTTGAATTATTCTCCTCAAAAAAGTACTGCACAGATGTATTACATGTATATAATCCTGGCCTTTTTATGGACACTAGACATTTAATAACAATTTAAATGTCATGACGATGGAATAATGTTTTTTTAAATCACATGTATTAAGTACCATGTTTTTACTACATCTGTTTTAAATAGAAATTCTGTTCACCTTCATCATCGTATAAGATAAACAGCAGCATACATTGTCAAAAAATCTATTTCCTGAATTATTTTGAGACATTACATAATAGTACACTAACAGTGTTTTGATTCAGTACTGATGTTCAGATTAATATAAAACCGGTGTTGGACTCAATAGTATTATATCGAAAGGTGCTTTTAATATTCTGACACCTTCATTAATTGCGTATGGGAAACATGAGGCAGTGCCAGGGTCAAGGACCTGAAGGAAAATAAGTCACTTCTATTTTGAGTTGCATAAAAACAAAAAAGTAAGGAAATAGTCAAACATCTGGACACTGTATTCTCTGTACTAGAGAAATTAAAAATGAATACAAGATAGACCTAATTTATGTTACTTTTTGTTTAAACTTTCAGCAAGTCTACAGCAGCTCCTCTGACTGATGCTGGATTTGATTACTGCAAGTGAGGAGTGGAGAGTGTGGGCTCCTACCATCTTGTGAAGGAAACCCCTCTAAACCACATGAAAGAGCTTCAAGTTCAGACATTAACTCTTGATATGGCGAGATGTGAAACCTAACACCATCATCAAGCATGGGCTGAAACTAAATTACACCAACTGAAAAATGTATATATTAGTGGTGAACCGTCTGATCTGGGGTTGCAGAAATGGAAATAAGTAAAAACGATAGTGACAATGTAAAAATAGTTTGGTAGCCAATTGCAGACACAACTTGAGGAAAGTTACAAAATAAAAGTCTTTCACATGACTTAGAGGTTTGGTTTAAGGTAGGCAGTCAAATCAGCTGTATCCTAAACATAGAGGCAACGTTCAAAAAACGTACCCTGGTCACACGCACACAAGGAATCATCACTAGGAAAAACACAGGAAAACTCCCAGTAGAACAGATCAGACAAACTGGGAATGAAGAAAGAAAAACAGACTAATCACACAAGATGAAACAAAAAGATGTGAGACTGCTTCAAGGGGGAGCAGGTTATCACGAAAAGCATGAAGGCAGACAAAGACAGGAAGTGAACCGAGAGATTGAAACAAAGGGAAAGAAGCTTCAACATAAACACAGGGAAGCCTCTTTAAACACAATTTATACCTTAGAGCACTTCAGTAGAGAAAGAGCAGACAGCAAACCAGAGGGGATATTTACCGACTATAACCACAATTCTTTAACAAAGAGCAGAACAAAAAAAAGCTTTATTTAGAAGGCCTACTTTCACACAGTGAACCCTACAAAACAGAAAACTACAAAATCATGCAATAAAAACCAACTGATATCTAAGTTGGATTTAAAAAGTCATGCAAAAAAGTGAAGTGGCTAATAAAATAAGTATTCACAATACACACAGAGGTCTGGTAACATAAATTAATAAATCTCTGCCTCTCATCTAACCTTTCCTTATTGGAGGTTTGTTTTTCCTACTGGGTTATAGTTAACTGGACAAGGGTGTATCCAATTGTGATGAAGGACCTTCTCTGATTGTAAGGGACCAAGAAGCAAGGCAATGAGGAAACCTGGGTTTTTATTGTAGCCCAAAGAAATATAAAAAACATTAGAAACCAAGAATTTAATAACTAGGCATATCAAAGGGGTCAAATAAAGGTTCAATGCTCAATACTCAATATAACAACTGAAGACTGTGTTAATTGAACAAACTGTCCAAACCAAATAGCAAACAAGGGGTAAACAAGATGGACACCAACTGCAACTAAACACAAAGCGAACTAACTAGACACAACCACTATCCAAGCAATTTCTGGGGTAACTTACCTGACTAGTTGATTCCAGCATGTTAGAGCAGGAATACCACTGTTGTTGCTGTTTTAATGATGGTTCTATATATCATGATTCTGTCCCAGTTTTGAACTTTGACTCTTTTTAAGGATTGTTTTACTTTGTGAACCTTTCTGTTGTGCTGACTTTTTACCCTGTGAATGTTTGATTTATCTTTGATTGCACTTTGAGTACAGTATTTTCTGTTTTACTTTGAAACTCCATTTATCTTGCTTACTTTTCTTCCTGTTTCCGTCTCATTTGGCTGCTTCTGAGATTTTCTGCACCAGCGTTAATGTCACATCTTAGTTCAGTTGTCCCTCCTCCTTTTCTCTATACATGCTCTGTGCTACTCTCCTCTGTTAGTTCTTCTGTTTACTCGTTCCTTGTGCCTAAGTCTCTGTTAACATGTCTTGAGCATTTGTGCTTGGTCTTTTCCCTTAATTTCTTTGTGCCTAAGTTTTGCTGGTTTGTATGTTTTAAGTTACAGACTTTTAAGTTTGCTTGTCTGCTTAAATTTAATTTGTCACATCTTGCTCTGACATTTTTTTTAAATCACAAAGAAACCAGAATATGATGTCATGCATTTTCAAAGAGGCCTTTCCCAAGGTATCAGCATTCAATGCGTACTATAGCTATAACCCAAAGCTTATATCGATGACAAAAATAAATCATTTATAAGTAGGAAGTAGGAATTGTATCAATATGAAGTAAGAAAGGTGTCATATAGTGTGAGTGTAGTTATGCATTATCGCACCAACCATGCCCTAATTGCTAATCTGGACAAGTTCTATTAAAGTAACTGTAAAACTTATCAGCTATTCAACGAGTCACTATTTGATAAATAGTTTCAGCTCATGTGTTTCAATGTCGGCCTACCTACTATCTTTATGTTCTTGATGCGGCTTTATTTAGAAGCAGATGGTTATCTCATTTACCAGGAGATGGAGCTATCATACACATGTATGATTAACTTAAAGGGATTGTGAAATGATGCACAATTTGCAACTTTTGTCGAATTTAACTTATTACGTTAAAAGTTTAATAGAAATAATGTTCGCAATGTAAACAAATACTGTTATTATTTAACAACTTCCCCATTTGACAGTAGTTATAGTACCTCAACTGACCATTGAGGGGCAGTATAGCCCAACATTAGGCTGTGGTAGAGCCCCTCAATGAATTGTGTGACATTGCCACATATAGAAAGTAAATATATTAATATATACATATATCTTATGTGAGAAATAATCACTTTCTTATAATGGAGTTTTGAGTCTTGCTCTCGGAGACTCTGTTGTACCAAATTGCTCTAAGAGATGATTCATGAAGTCACCAATCTCTCGCTGTGCCCCCTGGACCATGACCCACACTGAGCCTGGTGCTGTGCATACAGATATAAGAGCAGAATAAATAATTCATTTGGAGCAAGCTTCAGCTTTCCTATATTGTTCTGTCCTGGTTAACTTTTCCGCTGCATGATGTTGACCAACAACACTGTCCAAATAACTGTCACCAACGGACATGATTGTGGGTGCTTTTCCCCACATCTGTCTGAGCTTTAACTAGCAAACCTGTACCTCGGGAGGCCTTCAGAGCCTGTCTAACCAGGCTTTGGCTAATGAGAAAAGAATAGACACATTCGCTTGGGGCTTCCTCAGTTGAACTAGATTATTTTAGGACAAAAAAAGGCACTGGAGTGAGAGAAAGCCAGAAAAAAAAGGAAGGATGCAGAGCGGGGCTGTGACAGTGAATTGGTCAGTGTTTGCCAGAAAAACAAGGAGATTTCAGGGGCAGCGCTGGGACAGAAGAGGAAATGGTGCCTGCAAGAACTTAGTAGAAAGAATGGTTGGGAGAGGATGAGAGAGATTTTGCCCCAATGAATTTTGGGATCAAAGATGTGTGTGTGTGTGTGTGTGTGTGTGTGTGTGTTTGAGTTTGTGTGTGTGAGAGCGAGAGAGAGAAAAGGAGGGAGTGAATGCCAAGCAGAGAAAGCCTGGGTTTGCTGAGATAAGCGTGGGTTGTTGTTTTCTGGCTGCACTACATGCCTGTGTAGTTTTGTGCTTGTGTAAATGATTGTCCTCCTGTGTGCACATAACAGCCGTGACTAGTTGTTGAATTGTGATGCGACTGCACACAGCCCCTTTTTTTTAAATGTTGACCCGCAGTGGCTCCACTCTTGATAAGCGTCTCTCACTAAGTTTTCTTGATCCTTCTGAATTTCCCTTCTGTGTTTCCCACTATTCTGTACTTCTTATTTCCAAATGAGGCCAAAAATAATGTCTTATCTTCTCCGTGCTGGGAATAGAGCCTGCTTCTGACCTTTTGCTGCCAAGCTGCAATCACTGCTGACTGAACGACTCCACTCCATGCAAAACTAATGAGTGCTCTGTGATGGTGGACAGCAGAATGATGTGCAAATGGCCATATGTTGATTTATGCAACAATGACTTGCAGGACATCAAATCAACTTGCTGTTTGGAAGCTGAAATTTAGTCAACCAAATATTTTGACTTTTGGGCATAACTCAACTCAAACTTGATAATGAAATCATTGATTACATTTGTTTTATAAACCTGGATATAGTGTTTAATTTCATTATTTTTAACTTAACTATTAACATATGTAACACATTTTATTGGGGGTTCAGCTTTGTCAGGTAAGTTAAATGAGAAAGCTAACTGACTTAAATCTTAAAACTCTAAAACATGGACTTGTATTACTTCCACCAGAAAAACTGAAAATCTATGAGACTTTCACAAAGATTACTATGTCCTGAAACTTCAACTTCTTAGACTAGCAAGTCCTCGCTACAATATAAAAGTTAAACACTGATAACAACATCAAAATCATCATGCTTGTTTTCAAGATAAAGTGCATGTTCTGTTGAAGACTGCAGATTGAAGCTGGGGTGTACTCTGGCCTGGAGGGGTATTGTATGGCCTAGGCTATTTTACACCCCCGGGTATAGTTTGGCCTACAACAGTTTATCCCCGGGGTATACTCTGGACTAGGCCAAAGTATACCCAGGTTTAATCTGGGCGGGGGTTAATTTGGCCTGTTAAACCAGGACACATCACTTGGACGTACAAAATCTGAGTGTGCTGTGAGAGATGAGCAGAAACCAGTCCACCTGCTGCATGTGCATGATCTATTCACACTAGTCTTGACCAAGCAATGCTTTACAGTGGAGCTTTTTCCATTCAACCATTCACAAACACAGTAATACTGTATATGTTCAGCACTTTCTCTATAATACATAACTCACACACATGGAGGAGCATGGAGTTCAGTATCTTGCCCAAGGACCCTTTGCATTCAGAATGGAGGAGACCGCCAACCTTCTGATTAGTGGACGACCCTCTCTTCCTCCTTAACCACACCCAGCCTGGTCCTTCTGGAGCAAAGCAAAGATTGTAGATGGTCTTAATAGTCACTCTGTGTCAATGGTGTCTCAATTCTGCTTGAATAAAATTACATTTTGTATATACATTTTTTTATTTGACTGGATACTGGATTAAAATCATATATCACATGAAATTGGGTTTAAGTGTTTTTCACAAAATCCGGCAATTGATTGGAGTCTCCATCGCCACCTGGTGGCGGCCTCCATGCTTGTGTACGTCAAATCACCTTTTCTCAAAGATTTAAGGTAAATCTTCCAACACTGATTATTGGTCCATATCCTTACGACTGTGTTGCATTTTGGGAAATTGCTCACAAAAATCTACTCATTCAGTTTTAATTTTACCAAAAAGAGCCATAAGATTCATCAGTAGAAGTCGATATAAAGATCAGTCAAAACCATTATATAATTCAGTTAAAATTGTTGAAATTTCAGGAACTAGGAGATTACAGATTACAGTTTATTCATCATCTGCAAATGATGAATAAAGCTCATGATAAAACTTTGCCTACCAACATCCAGACATTATTTGAAAAAGGAGAAAGATATTATTTCCTAATAGGAGAAGAGATTCCAAACAAAGTTAGATTCAGAACCAAATAATGGAATGGTGCATGACAGTGAAAGGAGTTTATGAAAACATCTAAAAAAAGACACCAAAGAATCTTAAAAAAACAATATATTAAGAAAAGAAAATAGAGTCGATATGTTGAAGAAATACAATGAAATGTGTTGATTAAGGTTTGTTCTGTTTTGTATCAGGTAAATCATATAGTGAGCTTCTTTGAATGGTGTAAAATGATTTGTAACTTAGGAATTAAGGAACTAATATAGGAATGGGAGGGGCCTGCAGCTATTTAAATGTTTAATTTAATTTTGGACTTAATTGTTTTCCTTGTGAATAAATACCTTGTGAAAGGGGGCGGATGATTAAGATAATTCTTCTTTCTGCTACTTTTCATTCAAGATTCGAGATTTTGTATTTGCATTATAATTGTTTTGTTTGGTCAATGACCAAAATAAACTCACCAAATGTAAAATTTCAAATGCACGTTTTTTCCAGTTAGTTTGGTGCTAATTAGTTATTTGATGCTATGAAAACCAGGTGAAATGGCTTGATTGGCAGGTGAGACTGACTCATGATTGGTGGAGAGGGTGTATCGGCGGGAGCGGGAAGTTGCTGCCGTTGCTCCACCCCCTCATTGCCACTGCGCAGACTACAGTCAAGTGCTCAAAATGGCAGCCTGAGGAAGTGGAGACGTGAAAATGGGACACAGACAGTACAGACAACCCAGAGCAGCACCAGAAGTGAGTTGTAATTATTTTCATAGATAAACATGAAACATCCTCAAAGCTTCTCAGCTGTAATTCAGCACCTGTTCCTCTTCTCTGTCCAGAAACTCAGGGGAACAGTTAGAATGCAGGTGCACCACAGAGTTAGGATTATTAACTCCAGCTATAGTTGTGCTATGAGAAAAGTTACTCCACTAAAACCTGTGTTTAAAATAAACAGGGGAGACTAATCAGACAGTTGTATGAGGCTGTTTCAAGGTTGTAGCTTCCTCAAGAGTATATCGATAAGATAGTGGTTTAAGAAAGTTAACATGGTTAGCATAACCACCAACACAGAGCGTACCATGTTCAGCAATCCACATCACATGTTGTCAGTTTTTCTTTTGTTTCAATTGTTGTACCCTCTCATATTTACTATAAATAATGCTAATGTGAATATCTAAATAATGAAAATACTGTTTCAAATTTGAAAAATGTAATCGGTTAATCCCCGAAAATGAACAATATGGTAACACCATGCCACTCATTCGTATTTTCAAATTAAAACTCATGTAGTATATACCTTCGCCAAGGCCCAACAGTCTCCTTATTAAACCACTTTCAAATTAACTAGATCCTGATTTTTCTATTGATATACACTAAATTGCATATACTCATTGATATCAGTCCCCTAAATATGAATGATTATTTTTCGTCAAGATCCATTAAGTTGTCCCTGATCTGCATCTGCACCAACATTGTATTGCTTTTTCCCAGACCCACAGCGTATCCTTCCACCAAGTTTCGTGGTATCCATCCAGTAGTTTTTGTACGATCCTGCTAAATAACAGACGAACAAACACAACCGAAAATATAACTCCTATGTAGAGTAAATTATATAAAACACGGAAAAGTAGCTGAAAAAAAACATTATTTTTTGTATCAAGGAATACACCAATTATTGAAATCATTTAATCTATATAACATAGCAAATGGGGAAAAAAACATTAAATCATATCATGTAGAACTAGATCTGCGAGCGCTCATTTTGAATTAAAAATACTTATCCAACCACAGAGAGAACCAAAACGCAAGAATTATTTTTTTACGGTCATCTCCTCTTTTGTTTTATCCCAGTACTCAGATCAGCCTTGATTGTAACTGCTCTATGAGTAAAACCCATCATAGAAATTCTTTGGCAAACCCTGGTCCTCTGTGCTTTGTTCCTCTTTGCTTCACTCCCAGCATTAAAAAAGTCATGTGGTGTTATTGATGCTAAATCACAACCAGCTTGCTGAGTGCCGACCCACCCAATCACCGCCTGAAAGGGCTGGTTGGATTGCGAGGAAGTTTCCGGACTTTTTATCTTCCTGTTGAAACTCAGGCTTGTCTATTGTAGAGGTGACCCCCACTGTGTCGCACAAACACTAGCGCACAGACTGTTTACCATCACAATGCTGACACTGGCACTTTCCCTCGCTGTCAGGAGGAACTCATATTTATGTATTTTCATTATAACTAAATGGCAGCGTCGCTTGTATTTCCAAAATGCCCTTGTTTTCCTCCACTGGCACTTTTCATCCACTGCCAACTCTTTGCTTCCCTGACCACAGAGAATTTAACCCACTGGTAAACAAAGGATAAAAGGACCCAATGGAAGCAGAGGAGGGAGTAAAATCAACACAATGGGAGGAGTTGTTGAACAGTGGCGGGAGCACTATGTAGTCTGATGTTGGTCGATCTCGAAATGGGCTGATTATAGAGGGGGGAACGAGAACGTGTCTGTGTCCTTCAATGTTTGTGAGCGACTGAGCGTGTGGATGTTGTAGTAGTTATCTGCAATGTTTTGAAAGCATGCATTGACAAATAGTCTAGTTAGCGTCTATCAGTTGGGGAAAAAGACTTGGCATCTGTTGGGAAAGTGAGAAATCCAGCTGGATTTACTTACAATCATTTAGAGCGGCAGTAACCGTTTTCTAATTGTCACCTCACCTAAGGAGGTTATGTTTTCATTCCTTGTTCATTGATTTGTTTGTTGGTTGGTTTGTTTGCATGCAAAAACTACAGATTGCATGAAACAAAGGGCTAACTCCAGGATTTTTTATACTTTTTTTAACATTGTGTATAACAGTTTTTGACATCTTCACAAGTTTCCTAAGAACAATTCATGGATCCCGATGAAAAACAAAGAAGCTTATTTAGGAGACTAATATTAAGTGTGTGTAATTTGGTACAACTTGATTAAATTGAAGGGGGCTGTAGACCGCACAGGTATATGCGCTCTGCTGAGGGACATTCTAGTTCTCATTTCTGTCTGGTCATATTCTATTTTTTTTTATACCATGTATCTGTGCATCTTCATCCTGATAGCTGGCCATTTGTCTCCCAGCGTTACCTGAAAACTATTCAAATTCACTATTAAGCCACATCATTGCACTGGCTGGCATCACCCTTCATTACTTCGCAGAGAAAGGTCCTGTGGTTTGAGTTGCTGCCAGGTAAAATAGTGTACCTCACTCACGGCAGAAAACAGTCGGTAACAAGTTCTCTCATGTTGTTACCGACTGTGGCCTTAAAAATTAAAAGTACATTTATATTTTACCCATTTTTAAAGATTTATATCTTACGTCAGAAGGCTTGAGACAGGTGGTCATAGACAGAACTCCTGAGACACAAAGTAACACATTGAAGGTTTTGGTCTTTTCTTCAGTAAATTACAGAATATTGCCAGGCTTACCCTGTTGGCCAGTTTATATCATAACATGTACTAGTACTTGTAGTTCTTGTACTATAATGTGTTGACGGGTTGTTTAATCTTGTTCACTTCCCTGGGATTTTTTGGGAGGATGGGGAGTCTGTTGCTTTTCCAGCTCAGCTGTCTCCTGTCTGCTCTGATGTTTACACTGCTCTCATTAGACAGATAACACACCACATTACTGAGCCGTGCATCATCTGACTGTTTGTTTGTGCCTGTCAGATTGCAGTTTAGTTGAATGAGTATATTCAAGCATATTTTAATGAGCATGGGTTTTTAATAAAGGATTAGGTCACGCTGGTGTTCAGATGAATTTGTGGCTTCCTTACTGGCTGGTCAGTGCAAACCAGCACTTATACAGGAACAAAATGTTCTACTGTTTTATTTGCAATTTTTATTTTATTATCCAATGTACTCTGGGACATTTAAACCACATTTTGTTTTTATGGATAGTGCAGCACTTTATATTTCTCTTATCTGTTACCATGTACTCAGTGAGTATGTCCTGTGATGTACCACTAGATGGCACCCTGAGAGAGGCGTTGGTCACCCCAGTGGCACTATTAGTTGTATTTGAATGCAAGAGGAGCATTCTAAAATAGGATTCCTCCTCACAGGCATACATGTTATATGTGCCTATACAGCTGTGAAAGTTTAGCATGAGTCTTATATTCTGCTCTTTTGTTTCTTTTCCAGCGCTTTTGCCAGTTTTATTTCTGTCGTTGCACAGAGTGACTGCCAGTTAGTTGTTTGCTGTTGGCGTAGCTGTGATTATGTCAAGGGAAGTCTTTTCCACAGATTAAAGCTGTTAAGTGAGCAGATGGGAGCAAAAGAAGAAATACTGTCATTCCTTTTTATTTACAGTGAAAGTTTATTGAACGTAAAAAAAATAATTAAGCTCATACAATAATAATTGCACATTGAAGACTCCACTGTCCACAATGTTTATACTTTGAGGGTCGCAGGGGAAGCTGGAACCAAACCCAGCTGACATTGGGTGTGTAACGGGGTAAACCCTGAATACCAACATATTTACATTCATGCTCATATTCCCATTTACAATCAATTTAGAGTCTCCGATTAACCTAATCCCAGTTTGCACGTATTGCAGGAGGATGCTGGAGTACCCTGAGAAAATCTATCTACACAAATATGGGAAGGAAGATCCTGCCTGAACCAGTATTCAAAGCGGAAGGCTAGCAGTGGTAGAACTGCACCACCGTGCCACCAGTGCTTTAGGATATAAAATGTTGATGGCTGTGATAATCTTTGTTTTTGCAGAATTTCAAGCCTGGGAAACAACGTTTACGGTTGTTCAGTCCTCTCCACGTTGTCTCATGACACGTTAACACCGTCCAAGACTCTCACAATAGCTGCACTGAGCCTTCAGGAATGTTGAAACTTCCCAAATAGTTTCAGATTTTTTCTGTGACAAAAAGGCTCTTGAGCAATGAACGTTCTTTTATTGTGACAAATATACAGCCTGTGGCAACGAGATGATGAGAACCCTCTTGTGTTGCCGTGTGTCTGTGTGTGTGTGTGTGTGTGCGTGTGTATTGAATGTTTTGCATGGTGAGACAGGCCAGGCTGCGTTTGCTGTGCGTGACTGACAAGGAACAGAGGACCAGGAGCAGCCAGCTATGTGTACCGAAGGACAAAGGTTTCATGTGAGGGAGAAATGTTCCTCCGCACCAGGTCAAGTCACCTTTCACATACCTCCTCTCCTTGTGTATAAGCAATGCCTTTTCCTTTCCATCCGTCTCCATTCTTTCTACAGTGTTCATCCATACATGATCCGCTTCATATTCTCTCTCCCCCCTTCCGTCCCTCCCTCTATCTCTCTCCCCTCAGCTCAATCGCACAACACTGGCTCTCTTTTCTTAGCAAACCTTTCTCTCATCCATTATTGAGGCTTGTTTTTTTTCCTTGAGTCTCAGAATAAAGAAGGGGAACGGATCTTTTGAATTTTTAATGCCTCGCATGAAAAATGGATCGTCACTCATTCCGCAACAATATGAACTGGTAAACTTTGAGCAGGACACAACAGTCCAAGTCACGAGATTGACGCGAGAAAGGCGAAGGAAAGAAGCGATGCACCTCTGGCGTCTTGATCTGTGGAGGCACAGAGGCTCAGAGGACCAAAGGAGATGGAGAAATGTGACTGGAAGGTAACTTTGTGATGAGCTAATTGAAAATCATCGACTGCAATCATCACAAAATTACCCTCTCATCCATATCCCACAAAAGAAGGTCACAGGGGAGAAAGTTGCCAGATTATTAGCATCAGGTTGATACATATGTTTACTGATGTTTATAGATTCATCTCAAGGAGATAATTATATTCAGTGAATACTAGGAATGATTTGAATCCCAAAGGTTGTGGTGAATACGACTGTGTAGTCTGTAGCCTTCTGGGAGTTTGGTTATGCACTAGAGAAACCTGTTAGATGTTGGGACTCCATCTCCCCCTCCAGTCATCTAGCCAGTCACCCACCTCTCCGCTCTTCACCTGCGTCTCAGAGCGTGTTCCACAGCTCTTCAAACACCAGCAGGTCAAGGTCAGCATTGTGAAATGGTAACAAGAGATAGTCACCAAACATCAAGTCTGGTCCCTGCATATGATGGGATTGATCAGGGCTACAGCAGACTGCAAAATATGTACTGTGACAGGCAAAGGCAGGTGGCGAATGGGTCTGAGCAGAAAAAATGACAGTTTGTGTGCTGTATGCTTACGTGTATCTCACTCTTCTTTTTCTCCTTCCATAACGTTTCATACCAGCAGATAAATACTGGCATTTATGATCCAGAAAATACTGGAACATAGTTCTACGATGTCTGCATAGCATGATTAAGCTCCGTGCTGCTGCATGTCAGACAAGTTGAGCTACATCAGGCTAAGAAAGTCGGAGGCATAAAATGCATTCAACAGCTTTGGTGCATGACGCTTTCTGAAAAATATACTGTACCACTGTGGATCTGACAGGCTGATCCGCCCTCATCTAGTTATCCCTATCATAAATTACCCCCCTCGGAAAAAGCGTTGGTGCCTTCCCCCTTTACCTTTACATTTAATCCATACATATACATGTCAGGGCTTAAGGTGGGGGAAGAAGAAGAAGGAGAAGGAGAAGAAGAAGAAATGGACCATTAGCCGGAGGGTGCTGTATATTCCTGCCACAAGCCTGAAGCAGACTATTCATATTTATGCAGACATTTAGTCATTTGTGTCTCCAGTTTGGCCACAGCTCATAAATACTCCTTGGGCAAATTGATGTGATTTATAGTTCCCTTATACCCCCCTCCTTCTGACCTTGCATCCTCTCAACTGGGAGGTTAATGCCAACATATACATATGCAATTGACAGGTCAGTGTGAGATTTAATTAACCATTCACTATTTCCATAGTGATCTTTGGTCTATTAACGCAATGAGACGCCTTTTCATGAATTATCTGTCTGGATGTGTAAGATCATTTCTTCAAAGTTGTGCAACTTTTTATAGTATTTTTGGTGACATAGTGAGTTGTGCATTGGGGACAGTAGAAGATTTTATATTGTTGTGATTTGGCTCTCTGGTGTTAGTTGCTTTTACTGCCTGTCTCTGGTAGCCTTGGCCAGCTTATCACTGACTGCCAGCCATCCGTCAGGGGGAGCGAGGTAGTCCAGAGGACAGGGACAGGGAGGGGCTGGCTGCTCTAGTTTCAGGAGTCAAATTGACGGCAGGAGGATGTTTCTGCCATAGGCCTTGGCTTGTTTTGGCAGTCAAGAGGATCCATTAAGGGACCTGTCCTAATCTGTAACAGCGTGTCCATGTGAATGCCATTTAGCAAGAGGTGCTGGGCTCACCAACAGCAGCAGCGCTGAAGGACACAATGACTGTGGTTTACCCTGTGGTTTTCAAGGCTCCTATGTGAACAAACAATTATTAATCAGCCCAGCGATGCAGTAAAAAGCTATCACTGGTGTCTTTGAACTAAACACGCAATCTCCTTTGCCCTCTCAGGCTTTATATGTGATTTCTTCGCTCAGTCAAGAAACCAAATTTTAAGCCGCTGTGGAAAGAAACCCTTATGCTGGATATCATATTTTACAGTGTATAGAAGCAGGTGTTTTATATGTGGGTTTCATGCACAATATGCAGAATGTATAGCCTGCGGCAATGGACAGAAATAGAACCAACAGCCTGGCAATGAACTGTCAAGAGACGAGGAGCAAGAGGTTCAAATGAGGAGGAGGAACAGTAGAGGCCCAGCTAATGAAAGAAGGACTCAACCAGTGAAATTCCTCCATAACAACAGGAGGGAAACCAGAGAGCATCTATAATCATATCTGACATGGGTGAATGTATTCTGTCTTCATTTTAGCGCCAGCCATTCCTTTCTGATAGAGATGAAGTTCTAATAAGGAATTGATTTTTTTTAGGGAGGGGAAAGCAGTTAAATGCGTGACCTTGTGACCCCATTGCTCATAGTAGGTCTGGCAGGGGATGGTCCTCATCCCAGAGAATCGATGCAGTACACCTCATAACCACCCTCGGCCGCTTCCTGAGGCCCAAATGTGTCATCAACATGTCATGGAACATACGTCTTCGCCAGAGGCGACAGAACCTCCCCCCCCCCCCCCCCCCCTGTCAGATGAGAGGGCAGAAAGTGGCATTTCCGGCATTCTGTGAAATGGTGCAGAAAACAGGAGAACGAGGGACACGCCCCATGGTGTCTATCATTAATGAGTCTGCAGTGCTGACCTCCTGTGAAACTTCATCTGGAAGCCCCCATCTATCTGTTGGTGAATGGGAAAGAGGTAAAGGAGGAGGGGGTTGTATTTGAGCCAGTATCCAATCTCCCCTCCCCTCTCCGATGCATAATTCATTGTTTCTATCACAACAGCCTGTGCTTAGAAAGGCTCAGCTCCCCCAGCCATGCGGCCGGCAGTCTGCTAATATGAAAGAAGCTCAACTCGCTCTGTTGTTCCTTCAGGATTTCTGGCTGTACACACCCTCAGTCATACTTGTATGATTTATTCAGCTTGTTCATCCATGGTGTGAGCCTCGAACCCGATGGACGAGCTGGAAACCACTTTTGTCTTTGTCAGGATCAAGCCACAGAACTTGGCAGAGGAAGTGTGTCGGCATCTCTGTGGGTTGCCAGAGACACTGGTGTAGCTTAACCTCCCACTGGTCATTAGTTTTACTGCTCTTTCTGAGAGGTCCACCACTGAGCCAGTGAACAGCAACTCTGCCTTGTCCTCAATAAGCAACCAAGGAAGGAAGCGTGGAGGACAAGAGCACAGGGTGACTCTTCCTGTTCCTCCTATGCAGTCAATTTTTGTTCCAGTCATTTAAAGTTCACCAGCAAAACTATTAAATATTTTGTGATTAACAGCTCATACATTATCCACATGTCTTATACAGATCAAATAAATGGAAATGAACCTATAAATGTTGGTCAACACTCCCACAAAACATTTACACTGTGATGGTTTATCTATCAAGAGGGGGAGGAGAGATTTTATTGCGTTAGTGCTTCACCCCTATCTTCAGTAGGGGTGTGTTGGCTGAGACCCAGAACTCCACACTGAGAACCTCTTCACTGGGCCACTGGACCACATTTTTGTCTCCCAGAAGGGGTATAGCCTATTATTGAAGCCTGGCACTACCACAGGCATGGAATTGAAACTGTAAGGACATGTTTGTCTGCTACAATGCAGTGAGTTGGAAGAAAATTTGCCAAGCGATGCCATGATTTTCCGGAAGACTCAACAGTTACTGTTTTTTTATTACTCACTCTTTATAGCTGCAATCAAGAATAAAGCTTTGTGTCTGGAATCGTAAAATCTTTGTGAATGTTCTGAGGAATTATTTGGGAAGAAAATGGCTAGATATAAAATGTAATGTTCTAAATTATCCTGCCATAGTGTCACTGCAAGACCCTGTCGCCATCAATGCCAAGTTATGCGTCTGCCAGCGGATGCTCTGAACAGTTGGATGTCCTACCCCCACACCCCAATGCACCTCATGCAGAAACCCTAACCCATAGGCCCAAACTACTACGAAACATTCACACAGATTTACTTTCATTCACCATCGTCATTACTTCTTTATGGTCTGTACAGTTTATCAAGACTTTTCACTGGATTTATTAAAACATGCTTTAAAGTTTTGATGTTGTCTAACAAGTGGAAATAATAAACTTGATTTAGGGCCAAATATTTTGACAAACAAGCAAATTTAGCCTGTGGGCCCTATGCTCTTCTGTTCTAGGGTTCAGACTGACCTTTAACTTCACATTATATAGTTGTCCTCTGTCTTATTTTCTATTGGGTCTCCTTGATTAATATGTAAACATACAATTTCAATTTCTTATCTCTCCGAGCACAAATTGATGTCTCCACTCGAGTACTCCTCTAATCTGTTTGTGTTTTGCTTCAGAGGCAGAAGATAATGGTGATTCTTTAATTGCTGTTTGGCTTTTCCTACCTTTTACTGCCCATGTGCTGCTCCAGGTCAAACAACCTACTGTGACGTCAGATGTAATGGGATGGCCTAATAGCTTGTTAAATAGTGTGGCATAAATGATGGCAGGTAAAAGGGTTGGTGGGGGTGAATGAGCCTAACCTGGCCCTGTGACAGCAACGCTTAGGCTCAAGACCATAATCCATCAGCTTCTGCCGAGGACGAGATCCCCTCTCCAAATTCATGATTGGAATTGCCATTTAATTGCACGGAAAGTTTCCACATGGTCCAAGCAAAATGGGTTTGATCTCGTCCACTGTTGTGTAAACACTTCGTGTCCCAGCTTTATCTCTCTGGTCGTCTTTTAATCTTCACATTAATAAAGAAAAGCATAGCTTTGTGAGCAGGTTAATTGTGGGAGAGCACATTGTTCATGTTTAATTATTGCAACTAGTTTTTTTTTTAGCAGAGAAATTGTTTTCCTCTTTTCATTGTGGGGTGTGGAATTAATGGTTTGATTTACAAATTCAGTGATTAATTTCATTTTAGCTGAATAATTTTTCTATTAGAAAATCTCTGCTCAAGGACTAAATGAGCAGTGCAAAGCATTTTAAGTAAATTACAATTCTGTTAGGTCTCTATGCTGTGTGTGTGTGTGTGTGTGTGTGTGTGTGTGTGTGTCAAAAAATTCTGTGGTCAGAAAAACACATTTCCGATATCTCTAACTAATAGTGCTATTATCTAAAGCATATCATATGATTACTGACATCGCAAAAAAGTCAATGAAATTGTACAAAACACATTTTCCAAGGTACCTCTACTTCCAATCGAAGTATAGATGCAACCTAATGCGTACAAAGACCCTGTGGACAACCAATATCAATAGAGAGATGATCCATCATTATGAAACGGCATTATTACAGAATATAAGTTTGCATTGCCTGATTGGGGTATAGAGCACACATGCAGAGTATGGCCAAAGTTTTTCATTTTAATGTATTTATTCTTGGAGCAGATGGACCATGTGTAAATTATTTTTTAGCAGTAATACATAAACCGTATGTGTCAATGGACTCAGTGTAGGTTACACAAAGACTTTGCTCTGCATTGGCTGTCACTGAGCTGCCAGGTTAGGACTTGATCATTAGCTACCAGTCATTAGCAGCTTGTTTAATTGAACTCATTTGCAGGCTATGCTAATCTGCTGAGGTGACCTTGATTCTGCGTCTGGGTAATGTTTATGCCATTGTGTGTCTCTCTCTATGTGTGTGTCTGCCATTATGAGCACAAAATGCAGTTATCCCCGTGTTTGGCCATAAAAGACTGCACTTCATTAGTCATAATTACCTTTGCTGTTGCCCACAGATGTGATGAGTTTTTCGCATGCTTACCAGACTGATGCCAGGAGAGCAAAACTCATCAGCAAAGGTGCTGAGGGAATGAAGTGCTAAAATCTCAGTCCTCATCTCTGCATCTTTTTCTTTCTGTTCTTTTTTTTTTCTCTTTCACTGCTCACTGTATATCAACCTGACCCCCCTGCCTGTGAACAGAGAGGTTGTAAATACGGGGCGCTCAAGCAGGACAAGCAGCAAATGCATATTGGAGGAGAGGAATGAAGGTGCTTGTTGGAGTGATGGATTAATGAGGCATGGCCTTGTCTGCGAGGGGTGTGTCGTTGCCTCTACGTGGGTTTATATTTATATCTTCCGACTGCAGCCCATGGCTCCTATTCGCCCTGTTCCTGTGGTTATAACCTAATGTTACATTGCCGGTTTGTCTAATTGTTTGTCCGTCAACAGGATTAAGCCAAAACTACTGAGCCGATTTTCTCGAAACCTTAGCAGAAGGTCGGAGTATGGGCCAAAGAATAACCCATTTAAATCTTGCTTGGACAAAGGGGCGGATCCGGGAATTTTATTAAATCACATTCTTCAACATTGCAAGATTGGGGAGTGTTTGATATTCTCCCAGATTTCCCTTGATCTATTAATTCATGCCTCATATCTATGAGGGTGTGTGGACTGTTGTAGACTGTTGGCGGAGGTGTATGCTCTATGGAATGCTATTGTAGTTTGGATTTTTTAAATGAGTTGTTTGTTTCTTACTTATTTTGATAAATATAGTTGTATCTGCAAAAGAGGGTTATGTTTTCATTTTGTCTGTTTGTCTTTCTGTTAATTAACAGGATTACACAAAACTACTGGACAGTTTCCTCCATAAATGGGAGGAATTGTTTCCAATTTGTGTTTCCCACAGAATTCAGCGGTAGTGGGGATGTTTATGCAGGAACATTGATTCCGAGTGACAGCTGAACAGATTAAAAAGTGAAAGACAAGTTCTTGCATGAGAGAAACTACTGCATTGGTCTGACTTTCGGAGTGGATGGTAATAACTTTATGGATGATAGATTTCTTATGTTATTACGGGAAGTGTCAAGTGTCAATACATACAGTTAGGTCCATAAATATTTGGACATTGACACAATTTTCATAATTTTGGCTCCGTACATCAACACAATGGATTTTGAATGAAACAATCAAGATGTGCTTTAAGTGCAGACTTTGTACTTTAATTTGAGGGAATTTACATCCAAATCAGGTGTAGGAATTACATCACATTTTATATGTGGCACCCCCCTATTTAAGGGACCAAAGTAATTGGACAATTGGCTGCTCAGCTGTTCCATGGCCAGGTGTGTGTTATTCCCTCCTTACTTCATTTACAAGCAGCAGATAAAAGGTCTAGAGTTCATTTCAAGTGTGATATTTATGTTTGGAATCTGTTGGTGTCAACTCTAAATATGAAGTCCAATGAGCTGCAACTATCAGTGAAGCAAGCTATCATTGGGCTGAAAAATCTAAACAAACCTATCAGAGAGATAGCAAAAACATAAGATGTGGCCAAATCAACTGTTTGGTACATTCTTAAAAAGAAAGAACGCACTGGTGAGCTCAGCAACACTAAAAGACCAGGAAGACCACGGAAAACAACTGTGGTGGATAACAGAAGAGTTATTTCCCTGGTGAAGAAAAACCCCTTCACAGCAGTTGGCCAGATTAAGAACACTCTCCAGGAGATAGGCGTGTCTGTGTCAAAGTTAACAATCAAGAGAAGACTTCACCAGAGTAAATACAGAGGGTTCACCACAAGATGTAAACCATTAGTGAGCCTCAAAAACAGGAAGACCAGATTAGAGTATGCCAAACAACATTTAAAAGAGCCTGTACAGTTCTGGAACAACATCCTATGGACAGATGAGACAAAGAGCAACTTGTACCAGAATGATTGGAAGAGAAGAGTATGGAGAAGGGAAGGAACTGCTCATGATCCAAAGCATACCACCTCTTCAGTGAAGCATGGTGGAGGTAGTGGTATGGTGTGGGCATGTATGGCTGCCAATGGAAATGGTTCCCTTGTATTTATTGAGGATGTGACTGCTGACAAAAGCAGTAGGATGAATTCTGAAGTGTTTCGGGCAATATTATCTGCTCACATTCAGCCAAATGCTTCAGAACTCATGGGACGGCGCTACACAGTGCAGATGGACAATGACCCGAAGCATACTGTGAAATCCACCAAAGATTTTTTTAAGGCAAAGAAGTGGAATGTTCTGCAATGGCCAAGTCAATCACCTGACCTGAATCTAATTGAGCATGCATTTCACTTGCTGAAGACAAAACTGAAGGGAAAATGCCCCAAGAACAAGCAGGAACTGAAGACAGTTGCAGTAGAGGCATGGCAGAGCATCACCAGGGACAAAACTCAGCGTCTGGTGATGTCAATGGGCTCCAGACTTCAGGCTGTCATCGACTGCAAAGGATTTGCAACCAAGTATTAGATTAGATTAGATTCAACTTTATTGTCATTGCACAGTACAAGTACTTATACAACGAAATGCAGTTTAGCGTCTAACCAGAAGTGCAATAAAAGGAGTTAAAGTGCAGAGTATTGTGCGTATTTGAAATGTAAATAAATAAGATATGTACAGTAGCAAATATATGGAATAATACAGTATTAACAGGTATTGTATGAAATAAGAACTATGAGCAGTAATAACGGAAATAGTACAGTATTAACAGCTTTTGTATAATATAAGAACTATGAGCAGTAAGTAATATATCTGAAGTAGTACAGTAATAACAGGTATTGTATGATATAATAACTTTAAGCAAGATAAATATATAAATATGAATATACTATAGGCAGGATAATACAGTAGTAAAAAAAGTTAACAGTGTAGTGCAAGTGTTCAAATGTTATTAAAAGTGACAATTACATTCATGATTATGTTAGTTTGTCAATTACTTTTGGTCCCTTAAAAAGGAGGTGCCACATATAAAATGTGTTGTAATTCTTACACCGTTCACCTGATTTGGATATAAATACCTTCAAATTAAAGCTGTAAGTCTACACTTAACACACATGTTGATTGTTTCATTTCAAATCCAATGTGGTGGTGTACGGAGCCAAAATTATGAAAATTCTGTCAATGTCCAAATATTTATGGACCTAACTGTATTTGGGTTGTTAGGAAAGTGTGGCTGGACAAAGGTATGTGCTCTTCTAGTTCATGTAAGAACAGATGATTTGGCTCAGGGCTACTAAATACAATTATATAAGCATTAGTGAATGACCAACAATACTCGATAGCGAGTAGCGTCACTGTGCAATGCACTACAAAGCCAGGCATATACTGTATGTTGACACAGTGACACAGTAACACAGTGACTGCTACACACACCGTTGACTCTCCTGGCTAGTTACCAAAAACAAACACAGTGCAGCGACACAGTGGGAGAAATAGATTTTTATTCTCTTCAGCTCCCTGAGTTGAAAGAGAGCGCTTCCCTCAGGCCAAGAGCCAGAGTCTTACCATGCAATGGGGAAAGAGAATAAAAGATAGAGTAGGAGAGAGATGGTGAGTAACAGTGGAGGAGCGTAGGAGAAAAAACCATGGAGAGAGGGCAATGACTGAGAAGAGGGCAAACACAGAGAAAATAGATTAGTCGTACAAAAAACAACAACCGGAAAGGTATGGAACGCCAGAAGAGGAGAGCAATTTATGGAAAAAGGCTTTAGATAAGAGAGATAACATGCTACTCTGTCAGTGCTAAAGAAGTAGAGTTTGTTGTTCCCTTATGGCTGGTGCAGGACTTGGGAAGAGCAGGGTAGTGAATATACAAAGAACATAAGCCTGTGATTGGCAGACACATTTGTGATGGAGACAGACAAAGAAGGGAAGCTCCGTGAGCACAGTCAATAGCGATTTGGAGGAGACGAAGTGAGAGATGACAGCTGAGCAGAAGGGTGTGAAGAGAGGAGGATGAATGAATGAGGGAAACGCTGGGAGGATGGGGAGAAGGGAGTGGGGGAGGTCCTATTGTATATTGTTGTAGGATGGGACTGTCTTGTGACCTCTGACCTGTAATTGGATCAATGAGTGTGTGGAGCACTGTGCTGAAGGACCTACAGTGAAGGATTCGACAGGGTTTTAAATTTGTTGTTGTGAAGGTGTGGCTGTGAGTTTGTGTGTGTCTGCGTGCATTTGTGCACGTGTGTCCATTCCGCGCTGTAAATTACAGTCTCATCATCGTGATGATGATGGAGATGGTGGTGAACAAAGCACTGCTCTCTTTGTCATTGGTTTTCGTAATTAGACATTTAAAGTGTACAGTGTCCTTTTTATTGAAAGCGGAATATAAAGTCAGGAAACAGATTCCACGGAGAGATGGCACATTATCATCATCCGCTCTGCTGTTCAGTATTTCTCGGTTATTCACTCGTAAATCAGTGTTACGTGCGGAAATTCACAACAACAGCTGTGTGTGCGTCTGTGTCACATTTGCATGTTAGAGGTTTCACTTTATTAAGCAGGGCCCCATCATTGATTGAGTCCCTTTTAGTCAACTATAGGTGTCTGTGCATTTGTTTGACTTGTTGATCCCCTCCATGTGGGACCACCAGCTCCTGCTCTGCTGACCCATGTAATTGAGGGCAAAGGCCTTGCTCCTCTATTCATCGGGTGAAGAAGAAGGCCACATTAACACTCTGCCACCTCCACCACCATCGACGTATGTATCATTTCGTCCACTCTTGTTGGTGGTTTTTGACAGTCTGAGTGTGTGTATACTGTTTGAACGATATGTGTCATGTCCAAATCCCTTTGGTTTACCCAGCCATGGGCAGGATGTTTATCCATCTGTGTGGGGTTTACATGCCAAAACAGCCATGATCCGTTGTGTCTCTACAGCATCCACACCCATGGAATCCACAATGCCCACAGCCACTACTTATCTCCACTTGGTTACACAATGCAGCACAATATGGATTTGGCTTTCAGCGTTAGTTGCGTTTAGCCTTTCGAGCTAAAACCTTGATGGTAATAAGACGGCTGTGGGCCAATCAGGTGTTTGCTCCCATGACAACCGGGCCTTCCTCTAATTGGCATCGTTCGACCTGCCACAAAGTCCTGCATAATAAACTGTGGAATATAAAATTGAGCCAGTTGAATTTGTTACAGCAGAGTCGCACCAGCACATTTAATTGTCTTACAACCCCTGCCCCTCTCCAGGTTGATTGCCAGGTGTCAGGTACTGGTGTGTTCTCAGAAAAATGAAAGCAGAAAACACGGTGGGCGCAGAGCTTCTGGTCCTGGTCTCTGGAGGCCCGGTATCGGTGGGATGGGTGGAGTTGAAGAGATGGATGCTGTACAGCCAGCTCTTTGTGTTTCTCCAGAGTAAAACCTTGATCAGGGATATGGGAAGGAGGCGGGGAAGGAGAAGAGCTGGGAGGAGGAGGATGGGCTCTGAGAGGGGGTGTGAAGCTACTGGTTTAAAATGAGATTTTCACTTATTTATTTATTTAGCTGAGCTCATAGCTCAAGGCTGTCTTTTTGCTTTTTGTTGTGTGCTCCGTGGCCTCAGTGCCCCCTTTCCCCCTCCCCCTGCTGTGTTTTGAATGTGAGTGTATCTGCAAGTGCAAATACTATAATGTGTGTGCATGCGCATGTACACCTCTGCTACTACTCCATGTGTGTGTTTGCACTGTGAGAGTGGAACATCGTTTCTAAGTGTGTAATAGTATTTTGTCCCAGCTATCACGGCGTGAGTCTGTGTACTCTATGTGTGAAGCAAGGGCCTGAGCTGGTGTCTGGGGATGAACGGCATCTTTTGGGATATATCTGTTTTATTATGTGTATCTGACAGCCAGACATTCTTCCCATCTATTTCACACACGAAAAGGCATCGCTCCCAGTCCTGCTGCTGAGTACAATGCCTGCAAAAAGCTCAGATTATGCAGGACGTAGCAGAATGAGAACAAGAGCTGTTTTGTATTATTTTTTTTTCGGACATTCATGGACATTTGCACGAAAAGCACTAAAATCAATATCACACCTGTGAGGGTATAAGAATTTATACAAACACACAAGGTATTTTTTGGGGTGTGGATTACAGATGGTGGGTGTGATGAGCATATCTTCCTCATTGATTTTCGGCCAAACTCTAAGCTTGTGTCCTTTTGACTGCAGATAAGGGTTTTGGGGCTAGGATGTTGACATGTTCAGTAGGAAAACTCATTGATCCCTTTTTATACAGGAAACTAGTGTCACGTCAGAATCATTTAAACAAACAATACTTTAGGACGAGAAATACATGGACACCCCTCTGAACAATGAAACAATTTCAGTGATTGCCTCCACATACTCTGCTCTCCAATGCCGTTCAAACACTAGCATTCCTGTTTTTCTTGACTCTTGGCTGTGTCCCACATAACTTCTACCTCCTGTCCTTCCTAATAGCTTGCATGCTGGACATTAGAATTGGTAAACAGCTTTCAGTGGTGTCAAACCACACAGCACTCGCTCCGTCTGTCTCTGTCACAATGTGGCCATGTGTCTGTCATCTCCCATGTCTCATACTCCTCAGCTTGTTCTTTCACAGCTCTGTTACCATGACTGCAGGATGCGAGGGGGGGGAGTGTTGCTGTGAAGACAGTGAACTGGGAGCTGAACTGAAAACGTGGAGTTTGGAGAACAGATTTTGTGTCTAGCAAATACTAAAGAAGTATGAGACCAAGAGTATGTTTTGATGCAGGCGGCCCTCAGCGTGCACTTTGCCATGCTCCGAACTCAGAACGAACTGTATGACTCACAGCTATTGAAAAAAGAACCAGACTTAAATGATGCCAGGTCATGTGCCTCCAACTCAGACGCACACCCACCAATCTTTGAAATGTTTATGATTAAATGATTCTAATAATAAATGTATAATAACAATAATATCTTGTGTCATCCTCTAACACGAAGGACTGGCAGTAGGGCGAGTGCTAAAAATCTTTGCTGTCTGTTGTATGTGTGTCTTTGTTTTGTATTTCTTTTTAAAAGTGACTTAAAATCCAAAGTTGAGGAATTGGGCGGTGGCTTCAAAGGCCAATGCTGACCTCTGAAAATCTTGGGTAATAGAAGACCAGAAAATCTGTCAACAAATTTTTGGTTCTTCAGAAGAAGACTAGTGTGTTTCATTGAAAAGTTTTAGAAATGATCAGTGAGAAGCAGTCATCTTGAAAGTGTGACTCATCTCTGTAACAAATGAGTCTTAACCACAGACTAAAAAACTTGCTTGTCTCAAGCAGGACACTGTCAAGTTTTCTCTGAAAGGAGACTGTTGGTTTTGGTTCCTCACAGGCTCTGGTACTCTACAGGTCATACTATTTAAAAGGTCCTCATGGCCACTCTCATTTCAATTATGAATATTTGTTTCAAACAATTTATTTTTTTCATTAAATTTGTGAAAGATTACCTCAACATTCTTAATACAATAAACAGAGTAGACTTAACATTGATTCAACATGATGCTCTAACAGTTTTTATTTATGACCGGTTGTCTTTAGCAGAAATTATTGCCTCAGTAATTACTTTAAAAACCACTGACTCATCCCTTTCATCAAGATTTCTGTCCTGCTAAATTCTCAGACACACAGTCACTTAATATTTATCTAATTGTCTCGGCAAAGAAGCAGTGGTCTCACTAAGACAGTTCCCTGGCCTCTCACGTAGCACTCAGTGAGTTTACACTGTCTCCTACAAACAACAGATCAGAGTCTGCAAGTCAGTTATTTATGTGAGTGTGTAGAACCACAGTCTGTGGGCGAGGTTGATCCTATTGTGTTTCAAAGGATGATACTCCACTTAATCTACAGGACAGCTTCATTTGTCAAGGTATCAGTGGAGCCACTTCCAGAGGCTCTCAGCCTAATCTGGGGTGGAGGAGACAGGACAGGGCCCTTTTATCATCCAGGGTGGGGGTCACGTGTGGAGCTCTGGGACCCTAATGACTGATTTGCTGCCTCCTTGAAGAGCAGAGTGAACTTTAAAGCACCATCCTTTGATCACTTTTTCATGTAAACGTTTCACTATTTTTAGATATTTTTAGCATGATTATGTTTTAACTCAATTTGTCACTTAATCCCTCAATAACTCTACAGTATTATTACGTGAACCAATGCTTTAATCATTTAAATTGGACATATTATGAAAATGTCCACTTTTGTAGTGCTTCTACACGTTCATTTGGGTATCTGGCATGTCTACCGTCCCAAAAACTCTGAAAAAAAACAACTCCCACGATTTGCTGTGGTTCCTCTATGTCAGAAACGATACACTAGATGGCGTCAAATGGTATAACGACCGAAAAATACATAATGTTCCAACCATGCCCATGTATGGAGTCTCGCTACATGACCTTGGACCAGCCCCGACCATCATTTCACCGGCTCCGGAGAGCTCCCCGGCAAGCGTTAATGTTAACTGGTCAATCTGAGGAGGGCTGTTTTAGACAGGGTAAAAAGGGTGCTGTTTTAAATTATCCTTATGGTATTTTGACCAAAATATGTTAGACATTTCATTAAGACGCCAAGGAACCATATCAACTGTGGTAAAATGGGCATACGGTTAAGCTTGTGCAAAGAATGCTGAGAAATATGTATTAATATTGAATAATCTCACAAAATTAAATGAAAAATTTTCAAATGAAAAGTGTTCAAGAGTTATACATACCACAATCAGGCAATACTAACTTTCTTTGCCTCGCCGCTGGCAAGGTTCATCATTTATGAACGCGATATCTCAAGAACGCCTCGAGGGAATTTCCACAAATTTGGTGGAAACATTTACTTGGACTTGAAGGTAAAAATATCATGGTCACATAACCTCACATTGTTGGGCGGCTGTGGCTGAGGGGTAGAGTGGTCGTCCTGCAACCTGAAGGTCGGCGGTTCGATCCCCAGTCTGAACAATCTGCATGCCGAAGTGTCCTTGGGCAAGATGCTGAACCCTGAATGGCCCCCATAGAATAACAAAGTGCTGGGATAGATGCACTGTATGAATGTGTGTGTGATTGGGTGAATGTGAAACTGTAGTATAAAGGGCTTTGAGTGGTCATCAAGACTAGAAAAGCGCTATATAAATACAAATCCATTTACCATTTGTTGTGAACATGATATTTCAAGCCACTTGGACTCAAGGATGATCTTATTAGATTATGGCGATCTAAGGTCAATGTCACTGTGACCTCATAAAGCAAATTTTTTGGTCTATTGAACAAAATATCTCAAGAACTTCTTGAGGGAATTCTTTCACATTTGGCACAAACATTCGCTTGGACTCAAGGATTAAATAATCTGATTTCGGTTTGCAAAGGGCAAGGTGTCGGTGGCTTCTTGAACATGATATCAAGGCTGTCTCTGGGGAACTTCTTTGAAATTTGACCAGTTGTCACTTGGACTCAAAGGTGAACTGATTAGAATTCATTGGTAAAGGTAAAGGTCATTGTGACCTAATATGAATCTGGAACCAGAATTTATACCTATGGAAACTGCACTGGTCTGGGCGGAGGCAGACATCTACATTGCGGCATGTCTTGTATTGTAAATGCCATTTCATAATGACTTTTTCATGAATTCCCTGAGCTGTTTCAAATTAATTACCTAGTCTATGACAGCCTGCCTTTGTCTTATTTGTCCCACCACAGGATTAATAATGATCAAAAGATCTCTCAATTTTTGCCATTGTTTAATTGTAGAGCTGTGCACAGAGCTTTCCTCGCAATCTCTGTCTTTATGTAACAGTTAGGCTGACCATCAAGAGCACTGGGAGACATCCCACCTGGGCTGGCTGTCTGTTAAAACATCCATAAAGATTTAAACGCTCTCAGCAGGCAGGTCGATTTCAACTTAACCATTCCCCTGCTTTGTAAGAATGTCCCCCCCCAAAGAGTGATCAGCTCCAAAACTTGATCCTTTACCCCAGCACATAAGGACCTAATGATATCAAGTGATTTGGGCTGGATGTTTTAGTAGAAGAAATAAAGGTTTACACAACATTGACGAGGCGCAACAGTTTAAACCCATCCAAGACTTTTTAAACCCATTTCAATAAATTTTGAATTATTTCTGAACTTTTTACATTCAGTCAGAGAAGAAGTAGTAAATATTTAGTATTTTTATGTACTGCATTACTTTATCTGACTTTGAACCATTGTTTGGCAGGTTTATGGTTGCAGAAAACTGGTGGAATTCAACAAGTAACCATAAGATACTTTTAGATTTTATGTTTCAGGAATACATTTTTTTTGTTTTAATGGAACAGTTTTTCGTTGGGAGCAGTTCACATGGAAAAGAGCTCTCTTATGTGTAGTGATTTAAACTGGCTTAGTCACAATGGAAAAACACAAGAAATGAACCTCTGTTTCAGCAAACCTGCTCATAATAATATATCTTGCTTTTTCTTCAGCTGTGGTGTTGTGTACAGTCAGATCTTATATTTGCAGTTATAAAGAGAAATCTGTTTAGTAGTAGTTACTAAAGCAACACTTTGTCATGTAATGCAGTGTGTCATTTATCGTATCAAGTCACTGAGATGTCTTTGTGTCAGTGATTTCATTGCATTTGTCCATTGCTGTGACCTGAATACCATGAGTACTTGTGTGCTGCCCAGCGAGACTCTTGATGTCTGTGACTGCAGCCCTTCCATCTGTGACAAGGCTTTGAGTTTTTGGGGTGATCCTGGCTGGTTTTTACACATTGAGCACCGCACCCCTCCTTTAACTCCTTTCAGGGGGGGACGAGCTTTTCATGGGACTAATTGGAGTGTGCAAACCATCACAGCTGAAGTGCTCCCGCAGGGCCTCTCTTTCTCTTTTCTTGCCTTCTCCCCTCCTCCAACACCCATGCTTTTATTATCATTTGCCATATTGAATAAACAACCTGTTAGTGTAAATTAGGGTCCAGTGAGTGATGAGGCGACACATCCATCCCCTCCTGCCTCCTCTGCCTCTGCTTTCCCTTCTTCCCCTTCGCAGTTACACTCTTTCCATCCCTTTAAGCTCTTTCCTCTTTTGTGCCCCCGCCCTCTGTTCTGCCTTGTTTGGCACGCAGCCTTTTCAAAGACAGTGGTAGTGTGTGTGTGTGTGTGTGTGTGTGTGTGTGTGTGTGTGTGTGTGTGTGTGTGTGTGTGTGTGTGTGTGTGTGTGTGTGTGTGTGTGTGTGTGTGTGTGTGTGTGTGTGTGTGTGTGTGTGTGTGTGTGTGTGTGTGTGTGTGTGTGTGTGTGTGTGTGTGTGTGTGTGTGTGTGTGTGTGTGTGTGTGGATGCAGGGGGTCTGAAATGAAGATTGAAGCGGACAAAAAAGCCCTGGCGCAACCTTGAGGTGGAAATTAATAATGATAAAAATAATTACTGCCCCTCTCTCCTCGCCCACTCCTCCCGACCTAGTTTTCATAATGGAGAACGATAGCCCCCAGTCGCACACTGTGTGTGTGTGTGTGTGTGTGTGTGTCTGTGTGTGTGTGTGTGTGTGTGCTCATAGAGGAAGGGTCTGCAGAATCGCCATGGTCTAAAGGGAATGGATATAGGACAGGACCTACATGAAGGAAACACAGAGGCCATCAGGTGCTGTGATGTGTGTTGGTCTTATTAAAGACCTCTACAGGTAAAACAGATGTTAGCTGCTGCACCCTCTCTCAGCCTCTGGTGCAACAGAAACCCCAGTGTTTGCTGAAGTGTCAAGGTTCCTCAATTTCAGGGAAATATATTTGAGTGTGCCGTGTGTATGGATTGTTTGTGTGTATATTGGATATTCATATCTGATATCAACCAATATATTTATGCTTTTAGAAAATCTAAATTTTTCCTAAAATCTTGTTTTCAAAACCCTTGACAAAGAAATGTAACTGAGTTCTGTTGTCTTACGCCGGGTTCACACCGGATGCGGAAGCGACGCCGAAGCGTGGCGTAAGTGCAGCACCAGGACTCTGGCTCCCATCCACTCCCATGTTAAACCTTTGTGCCGGTCACACCGGACGCTGAAGGGCCGCGCCACGCCGCGGCTGCCTAGCGCCGTGCTGCGATCGTTTCTGCGTCAAATCTATTTTTTCCGCTTGACGCGAGCGTATCGCGACAGGAAACACACTGAAAAATGATTATAAACGATATAGATGACATATTTTATGTGATATAAATGATCAAATATGCATCCCATACTTTGAATTCCCCTTCTGTTGTCCTGGAGTTTTATTTTACCACTTAGACATTTATTATTAAATGTCCCCCTCTGCCCATCCACTACAGCCACACAAGCAGTGATACAGATAAAAAGAGAGAGGGGGGGGCTACGTATTCTCCACATAGGCTTGAGTGGAGAATACGTAATTTACCCGCGACACCCGACATTTAACGGAGCAAACAGCGAAGTTCTTCAACATGGATGACATTATATTAATAATTGAAGTGGAGAAGTAACTTGAGTTGTATGATTCTCAGCACATGTTGTATAAAGACTAGCCTGGATGCCAGACGAACTTAGCCCCGCCCACAACATTTTTGGTCGGGCAGTTCGGTGTGGAGTCGCTCCGTTGGGAAAAAATTATGCCCGACCGGGCCAATCAGATTGTCAGGGCGGGCTTTATACGATGATTGAAAGATGATCAACGGTAACGTAATCAACCACGTCATCAAAGTGCCCTTGGGTTGAATTCGTTTTCAACAAACATGCCTGCCCCGGCGAGCTGAGATGTGTAGATGCTGCCATTGAGTCTGTTTTAGAAGACATCGACAGCGCATTCATTTTGAAAGAGGAACAGAGAACGTGGAGGCGACGCCAAAGCACCGCGCTAATCCCTATCGCCCCGGCGGTTGGCTGTTCACAACAGCCAAGTGCTTCAGCCTCCGGGGTGACCGGCACAAATTTTTAACATGAGAGTGGATGGGAGCCAGCTGTTATTTAAGGCTTGGCGCTGCGCTGAAGGGTCTGGTGTGAACCCGGCGTTAGTAAATAACTCACAATGCGTTGCTTAGCATACGTCACATACTACGTTGCTCTGATTGGTTGTAGGTCTATCCAATTGAGCTTCAGTTGAAACACGCCCCATAATCACAGCCCAATGGAGCGGTCTCAGACTCACATTCTGACTAGAATTGTGAGTCTGACAACGTCAGGCTATATAAAGACACCACCAAAAAAGACACATGTTGGGACCCTGTTACAGTTAATGTTAAAGTATATGCTTGAAAAAAATGATTAAATGCCGTTTTTACTGCAGGCTGATAACAGCAGAAGTATGTGATATTATTAGTAAGGCGCGGCGCTTCGGCGTCGCTACCGCGTCTCGTGTGATCAGTCAAGCGCCTGCGCGCCAGGGATTAGCGCTTATGCCACGCTTCCGCGTCGCTTACGCGTCCGGTGTGAACCTGGCGTAAGTTTATATAAGCTTTGTTATTAATGAACAAAAAACACACATTAAACCAGATATATAGAATATGATTAAGTAATTTTACATGAATCATAAACATTAACACACAACATCTCTTCATTGTTTATTTCCTTTTACACATGCATAATTCATATCGGCAAACATAAATGCTGATACAGCTACGTTTATTGGGCAATTGATAAATTGGTCAAGCTCTGCTGAATATAAACACACATTTATATAGAGCACTGACACTCTATTTGGTGAACTATAGACTTCTGTATGTCTGTTTTTGTCACAAGATAAAAGAATAATATCTGAGCTACGAGGTATTCATCCTGAAAAACGTGCTCGCAAATATTCATGTAACACATATAAGATGACAGTGAACTGTAATGTGGAGAAAACTGAGCCAGGATCAGCTTGCCTGACAAACCTGAGGATTTATACATCAACAAACCCATTATGTCAATGCAGTGGTTTCCGTGAAATGAATGAAGAGACTTTGACACAGAGCTTTTTCCTAAACAAGTGGGGCTAATTAAATATAATGAGCTGCGTGGGTTGTGAGTGTACCAGCCATGGAAACTACTATGGAAATAGTGGTAATCCAGTATATAAACATGCTTTTGTACAAACAAAATAAAGAGGCAGCACTTGATTGATATGAAAGTTTGCTGGACTGAGTTGGTCTGTCACAAGTAAACATTACACTTTGTAGTTATTGAAAAATATTGGGAGATTTCTGAAATGTTCCAATGGACCTGCCATCTCCCCATGCCGACCTTTCAATGTTCTAGCAGAAACTCTATGATGCCAACCAAAGGTTAAGATGCCCCCTGGCTGCTCCTAGCCTGAAGGACTTCTTCTTCAGCTTGAAATCTTTATCCATCTCTGCGACAGTCACTGAAAATCCTCTGAACATTATCTATTCAAGTTTCATTTTTTCAACGTCTCTACAGGGAAAATCCCCCATGGGGCCCCCACACAGATGCAAAAGTAAACACTCTTATTCTCAAAATGGGCCATTGGACTAACAGCTGGGAGCAGAGGGCTGATGTGTTAAGTGTTAAAAGGTCTCAGGTCAGTGTAACACAAGGAACACTTCTGACTGACACACCCCCCTGTATGCTGGCCTATACTTCTGGAAATGGGCCGACCATACTCCACGCATTCCGGGTCTGCTGAGAGTTAAGTAACTATTCCAGTCACACGTATATATACGGTTCCCTTCATACTAAAATGAGGGTTTGCATCAGTACCCATTCCAGGCAAACCTGATCCAACATAACATTCCATTCCAGTTCTTTGATGTGTTGTAATAAATATTGGGCTGCATGTGGTCGTTTGAATGGGGGTCCATTTGGACCCAGGCATGGGTTGATGCCGTCATTTACGTCTTGAGGAACATAGTGGACCCCGGCAGACATGGAAACTATGACTTATCCTTAAAGGTAACGAGCACCACCGATGTATGATAATGGACCATTGTTGGAATAGATTCACATTTTAATGTTAAAAGGTTTTTAGACTCTCTTCAATGTCCTATCTTTTAAGTGTTGTGTGGAGGTCAGTGCTGTTTCACCAGCAGAAAAAAGATTGTGGAGTGCTCAGTCTCACATTTTTCATTATCATAGATTTTAAAGTCTCTTAGATGATATCATATCTTTATCACATAACTATTTGATTCATATTTTAGTCTGTCTAATGGATTTCGCACACTTTGCTGTGCAACCCTTATCTGTAGCTCTCCAAATAAAGGTGAGAAGATTTGTGTGGTGTGGTGCAATGTACTGTATTGTGTATCACTAACTAAGTGGAATAGTCTTCATACAATCAGATCAACATCAACACATCCAACAAGGAATTACTTTATGGTGCCATAACTAAACATGTTGGATCCAGCTTAGAATGAACATTTCACATTTTCCATCTGAAAACTAATGCATACTACCTACATACCTTCATACCTAGGACTGGAATGCATCGATGTGCTTGAGGTGACTACTTGCAATTGGATTTGATCGGCCCATTCCAAGCGGTTTATCGGTGAAAACATGTCAACACCATGTACCTAACTTTGGCGTGGATGTCAAAACAAGGGACATTGTGATTTAAAAAAATAAAGTGTCATCTTCAACTAATTTGTAACAAAGTGCCTATTCTCAAAACGTCTCTCCCCTGAAACAACCTTATGTTAGTCTATTGAAAGATAAACATTTAACACAGAGTCTGTCAGAACTTAACAGTTAAGGGGTATTTTTTTGTCAGCGAAGGCTCAATGCTGTAACTACAGTATGGCAACGTTTACAGAGAGGAACGCTATCAAAGCTGCACATAAGGACTTAAGCTCTTTAAGAAGTCTCACCGGTGAGTTAATGCAGTTAGATTAATTAAAAGTGTTTGATTAAGGCAATGAGGGGCTGGAAGGTGGCTTTGCACGGGTGGAGAGGAACAGCAGAGGAGGACTTAGATAACCCCTGACCTCACTCTCCAATCTCAGCAGACTGGTCCACAGAACTGACCTCGTAGAACCACCGGGGAGGACACACTGTTTCTAAAAAGTTACTGACTTAAGTGGAGTGGACAGAGTTTCTTACTGTACTTTTTCAATTTCTGCTCTCACAATGCTGTTGTCTACATGTTGACATGTCTCAAACTGTCGTATTAAAACAAACACCTAACACTACACGTGTTTCTTGTGAAGCTGCTGCCATGCTTTTCACTTCACTTTATTTTCCCTCTGATGTGTTGTTGACCTAGAAGCAGCAGGGGTCTGGTCACAGTATTACTGAGACTTATATGAGGAGGAAAATTGCTTTCTCTTTTCAGCGACTGTGAGGACTTAGACCTGTGTGATTCTGGGTGAAAGCTGTTGCTGTATTTGGTGCCCATGAGGGCTTGACAAAGAAAAACCAAGAACTATAACATTTGATCTCTGTGAAGAATGGATTGCGACGAAACTATAAAGATAACGAGGAGAGCACTGAGCAGTTGTTTTTGCAGTTTTGCTTCAAGGTAGGAGAATAGTCTTTGAAACATTCCTTTTTTATTTCAACAAAAATGTGTTATGGTGACAAAATCTGTCAGATTACAGACAGACACACACGTGCATGCACGCACGTGCACACGGACACACACACTTTCAAACCCATTGTCATTGGTCACCTTTAGACATATTACATACTAGACATTAATTCATTTCATTGAGACTTAAGTCACTTTCTTTGTTACCGGACTTTCAGTTTAGTCTGAACCAAAATACCAGGCGTGAAAAGTGCCTTGGACTATGGTCCAGAAACCACCGATCGAAATTTCTTCCGCAAAAAGAGGTACTCTCTGTCTAGATCGAACTGAACCAGGTTTGGTTTGTTGACTTTGGGACCAATTGCATCCAATTATGTATTGTTTGACTGACAATACATTCCTTTGATGCGTTGCACCTGTAGTTGATACTGCTGGTTGTTATACAATAATGTTTTAGTGGCAATGGAATTCAAATAATGAATATCTGTTCAATGATTTCTCAATTTAAACAGAATGACTGCTGCCCACCAAATTGACAACATTTAGACGCATGCCCTTGTACAAACTAATCAATGTCAAGTATGCCTGAGTCTTAAGTCCGCTCCCTAAATTGCAGTGTGGAACCAAAACTTATAGGATCGAAAATAAACAATGATCGGATCATCAGATTTGAAAAAGCTCTTACTCTAACTATACACTTAATCTTAGTCACTGACACAGTATTAAGCCTTTTCCCCAATAATGGACACAACTCTTGTCTCTAGTTGACTGGAACTTAGTCTGGAATTTGGAACACACACATACTGTGTTAACAAAAAAGTGAAAAAAATATCATCCAAATTCTCTGGCAATACTACAGTAATGATTATTGAGTACTCATGCAATAATATAGCAATGACTGGTGTGATCTCATTGCAAGAATGTGTGCAGTTTGTAAGTTTGTAAACAAAAAGCACAGAGGCTTCTAGAGACATACATTTTAAAGTTGCACAATATTCTTTGTCCAAACCTCTTGGATGCCTGTACCTCTGTGTGGATAAACATGCTGACTGCAGCTGGACTGGGAACAGCAGCTGTCCTGGCAGGGGAACTACACCACTTGAGCCAAATATACATCTTTTAAATACTTCTTGTGTGTCTGCATGTGATGACATTCAAGAAATACTATATGCATTTTATATGTGTTGATTTGTAAACAAAAGGCCACGTGCATTTTGCTGCTGTGTGCATCTTATATTGTGTGTGTGTGTGTGTGACCGGGTTTAGTCTGTGGAAGCATCTGGCCGTGCTGGCCTGGCTGTGTGCTCCTGCTGTGGGTCAGGCAGGCTGCTAGAACAAGATGCAGCTGATAGTGTGTGTGTGTGTCGCTCGCTGGCTTGTGACTGTTTACGGCTGTAATGGGCACTTAACCACACAGACCCAGCAGGCTGCTAAAGACACCAGAAGAGATGCTCAGTGGCTTTAACAGCAAGTTCTGTGGATATTCCTTTTCACGCCGATGATTTATTTAATGTGACCTTTCTCTTTTAGCTTTGTACCCTGAAAGATATTGTGACGTTTTTAGTGTGGGTTTGTGGTGCACTTGGAAAATGAATATATTTGTTTCCACAAGGTCTGCAGAGGAATAATCGAGGGGGTATAAGTGTATCCTCTACTTGCAGAGGAAAAATTGGATGAGCAGGGAAAGTCAGACATGGAGGTAGTACATGAATGAAAAGTCTGAGGTTTTTTTTCATGTTTTCCTGGATGAAAAAGGAGATAGTGAGACGGGGGAGTGTGTAAAGATTCCTAGAGAAATACTGATCCATCATTTAGTGAGCAGGAACTGGTGAGATAGAAACAGCAGTGTTACAACTGGTGTGCTAAGTGTAGTGGTGGGTTAATGTAGAGCGGAGAGGTGGCGTTCGGCGCTCTGACAAGGGGAAAAAGTTGGAGAATCTTGTGGAAAAGGAGATTCTGATGGAAAACCCATGAAAAAAAGCAACAGTAGACGAGAAGAAAAACAAATCTTAGTACCGCTGAAGGCAAGAGGAGCAACTGAGAGGTCTGGATTTGGAAAAAGAGGGAGAGGGAGATTGAAAGAGGGGAGGGGGACTGAGGGAGAGAGCAGCAGAGAAGGAGGGGAAGAAGAGGGAGGTGAAGAGGGAGGGAGAGAGGAGGTGTGATAGTGGGTGGGAGAGGAGGAGACAGTCTGGTGGATGGGCAAAAAAAAGACAAAGGAGAGAGAGGAGAGTGAAAAGGATCTGTCAGAGGGCTGGTTAGGGATGAAGAAACTAATAGATGCATTGAGATAAGACAACCAAGGTCTCAGGAGAGGGATACAAGAGTGCACAGTGGAGTAACACAGTCATTTAGTGAGAGGTAAAGAGAAGGAGAGAAAAGAGAGAGGTGGAGGAAGAGATTTAGGAATAAAGCAGAGTGATAGACTGGCAGAGAGAGAGGAGGGAGGAGAGAAGAGCTGGATGAGAGAAAGAGGAGGGGAGGCCGTCTCGTAGAACGCGTACAGCATGCGTGGAGCTGGTGTTAGAGCGAAAGACAGACAGAGAGAAGGGAAGGAGGGAGGGTGGGAGGAGAGACGGAAACAGAGGGAGGGGTGAGGTATTTAAGCGCCGGAGCAGGACAGCACAGCCGAAGCTCTGAACTCCCCTTGAGTGAAGGTAGGACAGGGAGAGGAAGCAGAACAACAGAGAGCTTACAGTTTTCCTCACAGACAAGCCCACACACTTAGACCCTTCAATTTCACACACACTCCCACGCACGCAAACACTTTTGGACTTTTGACTCATCTGGGGACTCCAAGAGCTGTCCTTTGGGAACTCTACCTGTGCCGTCCTTGCTCTCACTCATCACTCTCCTCACCCACATCCACCTCCTCAGCCCCTCGCTTGGTGAGGGGAGATGGCCACGGCGTGGGCCTCTCTCGGGGGTGCCTTAGGCTGTGCTCTGCTGGCCCTAGTCTTGGGGAGCAGCAGCATGGATTTCGGGGCACCCCCTGCGAGCTTCTACCCACGTTTCAACCCATTCTTCTTCCTGTGCACCCACCACGGGGAGCTGGAGGGAACCGGGGTGGCAGAAGGTGGGGAAGAGGTGCTGCTCACCCTCCAAATTACGGGCAGCCCCACTGCCTACACCCCTGGACAAGAGTACCAAGGTGAGCTCACCTACTATAATCACTTTTTTTTTTTTTTGCTGCATGCTAATAAGAATGGGATTTATTGTTTTTAGCAATTATTTTATTTGTGATTAAATCATGCAATTTTAAATTTTAGTGGTTGTAAAAATACAACTTATGTGTTTTTTTTATAACTTTTCTTTTATGAAATAAATTCACTTTCCTTGATGAATTCACAATTTTGTTCTAAGTGTGTTATTATGCATAATATGCATCAAAATGAATATATCAAACCGTCAAATCAAGAATTACACATGCACCGCATTTTCTCTTGTTTGGGTCACACATGCTGCGGTGGGACTGTGCAGTTTGTGCGGGGCGGCTGTTGTTGAACAGCAGTATTTATGTAACTGTAATCAGTGTAGTGATGCTGAGTGGGACTCCTATTCTGTGCAGCGAGCAGCTTTGGTGTTTCTCTGAGCTGTGATCCTGGTGCTCCATGTGTAGGTGGCTGCTCCACAGGACTAAGAGCGAGATCCCTCCAACTGAATGGGAGTGAGAGTGCGAAATACTGGGTGTGCGAACGGACAAACGGAGAGCGCCACAGAGAGAGATTCTGTGACTGATGATTACATATTTAAACAGAGGAGACCTTGATAATTGCCTCCTTTCCCACACTGATGGGCTGGCAATTGGTCTTGGAAAAAATATCTCCTCTGACTTCCCAAACTGTCTCCACATTGCTCAGTCACTCACTGGCCACTTAACACTGGGGACAGTGACCCACTCAGGCCACCACAGAGCGACGAAGGTCACATTCCCATGCAGCTGTCCTCTTCTCCAAGATATTGATGTATAAACATTTTATTTATATTGCTGATCTTATCTATCTTGCTAAATACACAATTTTTTTTAACATTTCCTCTGTTTTCTTAATCCCATCTTTGTTCTTTTTTACCTAATTTGAAAGGATAAACAGTGGATGTACTGTATTACACTGTTCTTGTGCTGTTAACAACTGCCTCCAGTCTTCATGGCAAATAATCCCCTTGCAAAAAGGATACGTGCAGCACTGTAATTGTATATATAGAGAAAAATGATATGAGGAGGCCAGGATAACAGAGCAGGAGGAGAGAGGAGTCTGGAAGAAGCAGCATTATCCTCTGTCTGAAAACAACAGCCCGGATCAACCCTTCAGCCAAGTACCTTTTAACGGGGGCCGGGCTTGTAGGGAGAGCGGGTGAAGAGAGATTTGAATAACTAACTGGTGGATGGGAGGGATAGAGCGTAGGGAGAGGTTTAAATAATTAGCATTAGAAATGTGGTGGACTGGGAGGAGGGAGAGATTTAAATAGGGCCACGGCTGGGATCGGATGGAGAAGGAGGAGATTTAAATGACGATGAGAGGATTGAGATGATAAGATACCAGCAGCGGGGCTTGCACAAAAAAAAAATAAGACAATGTTCCAAGCTGCTCACTTTTTTTCTCCTTCCGCTGTTTTGGCACATGATGATAGCAGCTCATTGTCAAATTTGTAGGGTTTTGATAGAGTTTGCTTGGGGATGTAAGGATGAATGGCAAGTGAGCGAGTGAAACGTGGCGGGCTGTTTATGGGTAGCTGTGCACGCAGGAGTAATCCCAGTTTCCTGCGTCTCCTCCACCTCGCTCCCATCCCTCAAACTTTAATGGTTACATCCATGTAAACATGTCCGTACCGCGGGCACTGCCTCGCTCATTGTGACAGAAATTGGGTGGTTTGTGGGCTGTTTGATGTATTCGCCTACTTTGAAAACCATAAGAGAAAAAGATAGAGAGAGGGAAAACAGTACATCTGGTGGTGATATAAAAAAAGGGCGAAGGGAGTATTGCAAAAAGTTTCATTCATTTCAGTGAATGAACATTTGTATTTCCGCATGCTGCATTTATTTGTTCAATTGTTTTTTTTTCCCCTCATTGCTTTTTATGTGTTCCCAGGGTTTTAGTTTAGGATTACATTTGGTTTAATCTAGTAAAAAGCAACGTGTGATCAAACCACAGAAAGACCTGCGTGTGGAAATGGTGGGCGGAAGATATTAGACATGCTGGCCGTGTGGTCGAAGGGCTGAAAAGAAAACGGGAAAGAAAGAGCGCGAAGGAGAGAGGTTGTTTGTGGAGGAAGGGAAAGTTAGAAAAATAAGAGACTGATGACCCCTTATAAAAGAGACAGGACACAAGCGTCTCGAACAACCACCTCAGCATTGGTTGCCGAGCACGAGGAAGATACTGCGTGGCCAGTTTGTCCTGCAGTAATTGGGTTTTTGACCTGACCTCACTGCCTCTTACTTCGCTGTTGCTTTTGAGTGATATGACCGTGTGTGGGCAGCGTATCTGTGCCCTGTGTGTTTGTTGTTGATGTGATTGCTGTATTAGAAACAGAATTGAATGGCCGAGAGAAGTTGTGTTACTCGGTTTGAAATGTTTGAGAGGGTGGATGTATTGGCAGGGTCACAGTGGACCATATGAAAACAGAAATACTGAAGAGATAGTCGGAACTGCTGGGAAACAGAAGGAGGAGAAGTGAAAAGATTTCTGGAGTTGTGCGTACTTGCGTTAAGGCTCTGGGGTCAATCCTTGTACCAGACGAATGGAAAGCAAGTGACTGACACACTGCCCACATACAGCCTTATCTTTCAGAGGACAGAAAGAGAAGAGCAATGAAGCAAGGTCACTCTGGGATTTGAGGTCTGTCCTCAAAAAAAAAAAATCAGGTGACTCATTTGAACTACTTTAGCTAAACTCAGGAAACACTACTTTTTTCCTTTTTTTAATTTCTTCTTTTAACACTGTTGTAGGAATGCGATATGTTCTCCACACAGCAACCACATGTTTATGGGAAACAACACCAGAGTAAAAAACTCCAGCGACCTGTTTGTAAACAGTAAATCAAAGAGGGTTGTTTTTCATTCCTGTTGTTTCTGGCTCTCCTGCTTTGGAAACATTGCAAGTTGATTTTCAAAGATGAACAACAGTGTTCAAGAAAAGATGGTGACACAGCCGAGGTGCAACAAGAAGAGGTTCCAAACGGGCTGTTTTAGAATCAGAAGACATGAAGCACGTTGGATTCATATGCAAGTGTATAAGGGGATATCATTCTAACCAGTTAAACAGTCAGATTAGAAAGCACAATGGAAAAGATTGGTGGGGGAATGGAGCGGCAGTGCGGTGTCCTCTACAAGTCATTGGAGAATAGCTTGAAATTGAGGTGCATGAGCCGAAATGGGGCCAGTGAGATTGATTAAGTTTCTTTGTGTGTCAAGGAATTTATACCATTCCTCCCTGTCGAGTTCACCCCACTTTGTAATGATGCTTGTGCACTTTCGATGAAAGCTACAGTTGTGTTTATCATGCCGGTGGTTTTCATGCAGAGCACATGTTTGGATAAAACATGCTGTTTTGCCTGGTGTCAATTAGTCTTTTATTTTTGGTGCTTGTATTTACAGAATTTGTATTTGCAAATGGGTTTTTATGCATTTCAGTTTAAAGCACTGAATGAGCCATTCATACAAGTCCCTGCTGAGGCCGGCAGGTTCCAATTGGTAGCGTAGCTCTCCCTCGCACCATATTCATTGTCCACACAATTGTCCACGATTGAAAAACAAAATATATTTAATAGTATTCAGCAGTGTGTCTCTACCAAACTGCCACAATAGAAAACAGGAGGCAAAACAGAGGTACAGGAGAAAGTGACAGAGGCTAAAACAAGAGGGCTGCTTAGATAACTATTGACAGTACAGGCTGAAATGACCATTGGTTATATGTCAATGGCTTCTACTGAGGTCCCTGGAACAGGGAAATTATTGAAGCCAAATTAGAGACTTTATACGGTTCAAGGAGATTTGGACATTGCCACTAAATTACATTTTTCATGGGAACTCTTTGTGGGGATAAATTCATCCCCACAAAATGCCATCAGCTCTTCCCATGATAACCTATCAGATTAGACATTGCACATTGCTACAGCAGCTCTCCTGCCAGCCACCAGAAAAAAACTCAATGTGCTTCCTGAGGGAAAAGCCCTTTATCAGTCTGAAAAATTGATTACTTTTCGTGGTTCTAGGAGTTTTTCACATAGTTTGCCATTGACTGATGCCTGTAGAACAACATGTCAGTTATGTTGAAGTGAAGGTCATCGACTCAAGGCCCCAGTACAGCTGTAGAAAAGCAGATGTTATCTTTCCAGACACCGGGTCATGTCAGTGAAGCTTCAGCTTCCAACATTATGGAATACACGGGGCACATCCCTAAGTTTTTACAAAACGTACCCGCAGCTGTCTTTGTCTTAAGTTTGAATGCCAAGATGGCATCAATCTGCTATGGGTATTATGCAGCCTGTTGGATGTTATCATCACCTTCTGCACCACTTAACCTCTGAGGGGACCAATAAAGGTCTGCTTCCTGACCTCTGACCACTTCTTGTCAGTGCTGCCATGCAAGGAGCTCTGTTCTTGCAGAGTGATTAGATTTGTCTGTCATCTCTACTCGTCCTGTCCAACAGCCTAGTGCTCCTTACATCTCTTTTCAACTTACATTTACTTTAGAAAGAAGCAGTAAACCTCTGAGTATTTCTTTCGCTGCAGCAAGCATTGGTCAGTGAACCATCAAAACTGGCCTAGTTTTTATGCAGACATCCCGTTTAGGGGAGCAGGGACACTGAAAGTACGAGTGAGGAAAGAGTAGAGGGGATAGGGGCTAATGGTTTAGTAGGGCTCTCTTGTAAGCCAGGGAAAAGCAACATGCGGACAGCACCAGCACTCTCAAATGGTCCAAATCTGTGCATTCATTAGCTTCCCAGCTCTTCAGCCTCTCTGCCTCCTGCTGCTTTGTCTGAATAGGTCACTTCACTGAGTAGAGGGAAGTGTGTCAAGTGTATTACTGTTTGCAAGGGCTTGCTGGGTGTGTTTGGATGTTCTGTCTTTGTTGATGTTGAATGATGAACCATTTAAAGAGCATTGTATTCACTGAGATATGCCAGTTTCCTTTATACAAGGGAGCAGATGGGCGAGAAATGAGAATGGATATTCATCGTGAATCTTCCCTTTGTCACACGTGCATGCTTGGCCATGCACACAGCACTCAGCTCTTAGTGGGTGATCCATCATGACATAGAGACAGGTCAGATGTTCCGCTGGCTAAACACAAATGTCCTGATCAGCAGGCTATTACGATCATTCGTGTCAATGTAACAACAGGATATGACATGATAACATGAACGTAGGTTGGTATTTTCCTCCTTTCAGTTAAAGGCCTCTGTCAAGTTTACAGGAACATGCTTTTGCTACTATAGCCTAATATGAAAATGTAATGATGGTATACCAAATGGGTGACGACAGATAAATTTGTTGTTGGTTCTTTTGATATCTCCTCAAAGAATCTGTGAGTTCCAGCAACTCAGGAGGATTTGGGACAGGATAGTTGAGATGGGCCGGATGATACATTTACAGAAAATTGATTCCCTGCATCAGAGCACAGCAAATCACCTCAGATAACAGTGACATTGCCAGCTTTTGCCAGGCTGGTGCCACACTGATGGCAGCATGGGACCAGGTGTGGTAGAAAAAGCTAAAATTGAAGGCTGTGAGTGGACCCATGCCAGGCATCAGTGTGTGCCTGTGCCAGCCTGATCTGGGCATGTGGCAAAGAGCTTTACATTTTTTATTTTCAATTTCCTCAAGGGGTTCATTTTCTAGCCAAAACAAGAATGCTCTTAACCGGCAAATGTGAGCAGTGTTTTTGGTAACTTTCATGAGTGGGTAGACGAGTGGGCATGAGTATTTTCAGGATGTTTAAGTGTGTGCTTAAGTTTTGGTGGTATTGCCTTATTTGGAGTGCCCGTTGTTGGGGGGGGCAGATGCTAGACTCTCATTTGCCCTACTGCTTGCTGTTTTTACCATGTTTGTCTTTTCAAGTGTCTGGAGGGTTAAGTTGTAGATAGGACAGAGTGAACTCCTGGCACAACTTAAGCAACATGTAAACCACCAAGACCTATTTTCTTTTATTTGTTCTGTACCTAAAGCAAAAAACAACTGGTTGTGTTCTTATGTTGTTACTCTATTTTCTTTGTTGATGAAGAATAAGCACAGTGAGCAATGCTGTATTTCAGTCCACGTGAATAAATCAGTGTGGTAAACCATTTAGGGAAATACAACAGCTCACAGACGTACGTTATAAGTCCTAAGGGTGAGACACTGTGTTGGTCTTCTAACAGAAACCACAAGGGACACACCCATCCAGAGTCTGTTTAAATATTTTTTCATTGCCAAATTATAGCCTCCCCCCTGCTCCTTTGCATCGGCCTTTTTACTTTTATTTAACAAGCAGTTTGAATCAATGTTTTTAACTTGTCAGAAATCTCCATCAGCAGATCTTCGTGTGACATGTCTATGCAAACTCATGCTAATATTCCCAACCCAATCAACCTCATAACAATGAGCCAGTGTTCATTGTCCTTAAGGAGTACCAAGTGGCTCTAAGCCGGATTTTGAAAAGTGATGGATCCTTTTAAAACCTTTTTTTCCCTGCTTCCCATCCTTCCTGCTGGACGTGTTGTTCTCATGGGGTGGTTTCCCAGCCGCTGTTGATTGGCGTGTCAGCTTTGCCGATGGCCTCTTCCTTCTAGAGAATGGAGCTCCTGTTAGAGGATTGTGTACCTCCTCCACCTTCTTCTCCTCCTCTTGCTCTGGATCCTCCTACTGGCGGCTTCATTGAGAGAGCTGTAATCCCTGCTCGGGGCCCAGTGTGTCGTCTGTGCTGATAGCATTCAGAGGGCCTTGTAGCGCTCCAGTGGACCCACTACAGAGGAGGCGGCCTGGTGCAACTGGCTGGGTGCTGGGCACACAGCGCGTGGCACAGGCGGATTAGCTCCAGCCCTACCCCCCATTCAGCCCCGGCCTCTTTCAAACAACCAGACCCTCTCTGTTCAGAGAAACAGCAGGCTGGCAGAGGCAGATTACACGTTCACGCACACACACAAACTCACACATATTTCTGCCGAAAGTGACAGCATGGTTGAGGGGGTTGGTGTTTACAGGGCCCCTGATGCTCTGTTGTGAAATCCCACATATATAACCTCATACCTCTAGCCCCCACAGGTCCATGTGTCATCAGTGAGCTCTGACTCAGGGTTAGAACATTCACAGAGATTCTCCCAATAGACGACAAGAAAGATTACATACATATATCAATTTGTTCCCCCTTTTGGGGTTTATCAAATTCAACAGGATTTATGAAGTGCAAGCATAAATAGTTGTCCCTTTTGAAATGGTGCATCAACTTATTTAGCGAAATATTAGATAAACTATAAGGAATACCCAGTAGACCAGAGTATTTTACAACCCAGCAGATTATTTGTTGGATTTTACCTCATCTTTTGGGTCTGTGAGACAACAGCAAGAGACTCCAACTTCCAAAAATAAATAACAAAAACATGAAGCAGAGAATGTGTTTGTCACCTGGTGCTCAGAAATGAGACACCTCGACATTGAACACAGCCCCCTCTTGAGATGGAAATCTTGTTTATTACTTCTGCCAAGGAGGTTATGTTTTTGTCTGCAATGGTTTGTCTGTCTGTTAGCAGGATTACACAACTCGACTCAACAGATTACCACAAAAGTTGGAAGAAAGGGACTTTTAGAGTCAGGGAACCCATTGCATTTTTGTTTGGATCTGTATCAAGGGGTGGATCCAAGGTTTTTTCTATGACTTTCTTTTGTTTTGAAAAAGTAGGCATTTCTGTTGATTTCAAAGATCTCTCTCTGGATCTTGATGAAAACAAGTCCAATACCAATAAAGCCAGATTAGCACTGATCACTTTGTCTGAATATAAACAGTTCAATGTTTTGTCGAAAACACATTTGTTTACGTGCAGACATTATATAATGACAGCATAGGAAAGGGAGTGATGCAGTCACTTAATTATCCCAGCCTTCCAGTGAAAGCAAAGGTCTGAGGTAGAGGTTAAGACAGAGGAAAGATGGGATAAGAGAGTGGTGATGGATGCGCTATTAATTACACCAATGAGTGTGTTCTTACCAAGCTGAGCTGGTGTGATTAAGACTAGATGTCAAGGGAAATGTTCCCCATTGATCCACTACCAGTAGAGACCATCTAGTCTTTCATTACTGCGACCAGCTTGTTAATTAGAAATCAATCTTTCCCCTCTGTTCTCTCCAGTACCCTCCACACCACTGTGCTACTCCTTTTTCTACACAAACATTGAAACCCAAGGGCCATGAAAGCACATCAGGCTTTGACTAATGTCAGTACTTTTTCACCTAGTTGGCCATAATCTGTGGCCCCATATCCTGCCTTTCTTTCCAGCTCCTAGGACATCATTGAGTTCTGTAAAGAATTAGCCGGATTCTAGGATTGCTTTCAAACTGAGGACTGAATTAATATTCATGAGCCGATCAACAGTTGCTGTCTGTTATCTGTGACTGCACTGTTGTATATTTTAAGGATCAAATCTCTATCCTCAAATAAAAACTCAGTTACATCAGTTGATTTGTTTTAATACATAATAAAAAATGTGGATCTGTCGTTGATCTGTTGAACCATCATGTGATGATCTAATGTACTACTCCTCTGAGTGGAAATGACAAAGTCTGTAAAAAAATTAAAGCAACTAAAAAACAGTTGTACATGAATGTTTTTATATCTCTTAAATTATAGAGAGGAAACAAGGACAGCAATGGTGTTTATGTTGTCTATGTGAGAATGAGAGTGGACAGTCGCGGAGATGCTGAAAAGGGCTGTCAGAGTGGAGTTGTAAATTGAACCACTGTGTAAAGTGTTATTATTATTTGTGAATGGAGGAGCATGGTTGGAGCTGCTGTCAGCCTTGAATACCAGGGGGCAGCGAGAGCCAGCATGTGTGCTTCTGTGTGCACATATACATGTTCATACAATAATGTCTGTGAACAGGCAGAGCAGATGTCTGGTTTTGCAAAAGGGAGACGTGTCCAGATGTTTCAGGACAGTAAGCACTCACAACTAGGTACAGATGTGATTATGTTGCAGGGAGTCATTTACAGGTTAATGATGTCTGACGATTTTGGAAAAAAATCTAATTTGAAAAAGGGTACTCAGATTTGTAATCACTGTATGCAGGGAAGTGCTTTTTTTATTTTATACAGTGTCTTTGTTGGTCATTATGTTTATGAGGAAAATACTGTCTATCTGCTACACATGCCAGGAACCCTGGCTGTGCCAACTTGCAAGCCCGGCTAAATGTATATTGATTTGATATAAAACTTAATGTTTGGATAAATTTGGTCCTTTGCTGTCAGTCACCTGCTCCAAACATTACAACCAATGTGTTGCTCCTGATGATGCAATTGGAATATTAAGCAGTTCTTTGGGCCTATAGGGCATGGTTAAGGGTTGTGTTGGCCATGTTTCCTTTTATTTGGGCATGGGGGTCGGACACTCAGCTATAAGAGCACCCACAGACAGTAAAATAAATTGATGTCTATGATGAAACTACTTGAAATGGTTTCAGCATTTCCCACTGAATTAATTCAATACATGGTGCTAACAGGGGTGCACGTGCACAAGCACGAAGATCACTCATGCACTACAGATTCCTGAATGAAAGGTACACAGACTGAAGAGTGAACATTCCTATCAAAGAAGAACTGCATTGCTTTGATGTCTGAATATCTGCGTGGACAGTAAAATGGAGGTTATGGACCATAATGCAAGTTTTCTTGAGCGAGCACTTGTTATTATGAGCAGTATTTAAACATTTGTGGTTCATTTTGAAACTGTGGCCGGACAAATTAGAATGGTGAGCCGCAGCAATCTAAATGGGAAGTACTTGGTTTGATGCACTTAGAGTGGGAATATGAAATTCCAACAGGCCATTTCAGTTAAAATGTCTATTTTCTACTATATTGGAATGAATGTTTTTTGAATAAAGAAACCGACGGCTGTGTGATCTAATCACATAATAGCACTATTGACAGCAACCCCTAGAAGCCACACTTGTATTATGATAATAAAACTAACCCTAACCCTTGTTAGTCCATATGTACTGTACAATTGCTGACCAGCATAAAGTGAGCACCATGTCGTTTACTGTTCACGAATTTCAAACTGTTCAAAAGTCCAGGTTGATGCTCTGATAAAATGTGCAGTTTGATGTGTCAGCCCATGAGGACGGCTAAGATGAGGGCAGGTGCACCTGGTGCTAACATACTTACTTATTCTCTTTCATGTCCTGAACCTTACTGAGCTTCGGAAATTCAATGTTTGAAATGCAGGGAATGGTAATTCATCAAAAAGTACTATTTTTTAAACATATTTTTTTAATTCATCAAGAAAATTAGGTACTTACTTTTTTATGCCATTTTATATGATGGAAATAATTCAACAGAAGCACTGTAAGTCATTTGAATAAAACATAAACTGAATAGCTTCAAGATACTTCGAGACTCCCTCTGTAGTTTGATTCCACACTTAATTCATTTAAAAGCTGTTTCTCCTGCCCTGTGCACCTGCCATTTCTACAGTGACTATTAATTCCTCTGTGGTTTTGATCACTTGACACTTCATATACATTACTGTGTATCAGGTTAATTAATGCCATTGATTTGAGGTTTCAAGGTCAATAATTTTCGCAATAGTGACAGAAAAAACCTACTTTAGAAAGCAGGGATCATACTTTTGTACAATCAGCAATCGTTTAAAGACTGCAAAATGTTGTTGCTCTTTGGATTGGTTGGAGATATTATTCAGTGATTACGATTGAGTAGTATCCATGGCTCAAAGAGTTAATCAGAACCTTGCGTTGCTAACAGTTCTATCTTCTGATTGAAGTATGAGCATGAGATCTTGACAGAACGGAGGTGTAATGACAGAGATGATTTGGTGGTCACTGTCACATCAGATATTGGATATGATGTGGCTTCCCTGCAGTTATTGTGAAGAACATTACTCATCGTCTCTCTCTTTGCCATCTTAAAGAGCTGTTTTCTTTTAATTCAGAATTATGTGGGTATGATGGTTGTCAAAGGGATGTTAATATCTTGATAGGTAGGTTGCAGTGGACAGAAAGGATGTTACTCTTTTGATGCTGCTCTTCCTAGTCCGAATTTTCAAGGCCTTGTTTTGACAAATCCAGATCATGATTCACATCGCTGTGAAGTAGTTTGGGGTCGGCTGATGGGGGTTCTGGAAGGTCGGGGACAGACCAGCTGTGGCACAGGACGTAGAGGTCATATGGGCTGGTGTCCCTGAGGCAATGAGGTTATATAGGCTGTGGCCGACAGCTCAGCCCTCATTACTTCCTTCCTGGTTCCTGTCAGGGCAGCACCCACTAGAGCAGGTGGAATGGAAAGGGAGTTATTTACAGCGAAACTACGAAAAGTGTCTGCATTTTTATTATGCTTATTGTCAAAGCTGGTTTACTGGTTGACTATATATATGCCCGAGTGGTCGGTACATGTTTCCGTAGGAATAGGTTAGCATGTGATGAGTTCACATCCATCAATATATTTGCTGTTATGGTGTCTGCTTATGGAAGTTGGTTGTGTGTTTCCTCTTGTAAGATGCTGTGGTTTGGGCCTGACAATAGTTTTTGAGGCAGCTTTGTGTTTTCTTACATTCTTTGAATTATCTTTCGGGAAGGATGTTGTAACTTTTCTCCCGTAACCTGTGCTAGTTATTATATTGTATTACCTGGTTCATGGTTCTCTTGTTAAACACTTTGGATTTTGATAAAGAATTAGCATGTTCAGTATTGATAAGTGATGGAACTGCTTTGCTTGTTATGGCTAGTTGGCTGAAGCCTTTTCTTTGTCTGCACACGTGGATGAACACATGGTGTTGATCATAAGGACAACTAACACTCCAGTCCTGGCAGTCACCAAGCGACAGCGGGAAAGTATCATGGCGTTCCTGAACCCTATTATAATATAACCTTTTTACCGTAACCACCAATTATGTATCTGATGTTGAGTGCGAATTCTTTCATCTTGAAAGTTCTGTAAAACAAACACCTATAAGGTGGGTTCAATTAATACTTAAGCATGATTCCGTCCAACTGCGATAGGTCTCCGATTATTATATCAAGCTGTTCTTTGTTCTGAAAACCTGCAGTGCTTTCTTACCCCGTCTCCTCTCATACTATCAACACTTCTTTAAAACTGATCAAGGCAAAGTCCAAATAACTGAACTGTAGCTGATCAAAACCCATTTAGTTTCTCACAACAGAGATCAGTACTTAGCTGGGATGTGCATGCTGTTTGAGGCTCAATGAGCCTATGAATAATGTTGAAAGACCTGAGAGATGATTTTCTATCAAAGCCAATCTCAGGTAAAGAGAATAGCCTTTGAGTTTTCACAGGGTGATGTGCTTCCTCGGAAACAGGCAATGTTCCATTAGCAACTATGAAAAAATGTTCTGTCATGACTGATTTTGCCCTGTTGATTAGCTGATACACCTTAGAGGTTGTGTCCTTCTCACAAGTCAAAGTTCAACCTTTTGCCACATAGTTAAGAACAACGTGTATATATATATATATATATATATATATATATATATACATATTTGTATTTAGTAGATCATTTTCAGATTATAGAGTGTGTTCCTAGAGCACTGATTTAAAAAAACATTCAAATCTTTTACTCTGGAGACTCTAGAGTACAAAAACTGAGGCTTCTGTTAGAATAATTCATACACCTGTGCTTGCTCGTGTTCAAGCATGTGACACAGGCCTATATGGTTGTAAACAGACATGCATACACTATCGTATAAAAGCGGCACAATGAAGTGTGATTGTGAAACAGATTATGTGTGAGGAACAGGATGCTTGTGATAGAACTGCCTCTTCACTCCTGTTTTTCTCCACGGCTGTCAGAGGGGTGAAGCCAAGTTGGGCAGGCAGGACGGCTTCAGCTCCACTTCTGAGTAGAACCTCAAGAAAGCAAAGTTGACCAAGAACAATAAAAGGCTGCACGTTATAATCTCTGGTAGCTATAAAAAAATCTGTAAAGTTATCTTAAGAGGTCAATTTTCCGTCCGCAAAAACATGGTGGAGATGTTGTTGATAAGCCGACCTGTAGACCTGCTCAGTGGCTCATAGGTTGTCTGTGATCTAGTGTTTCACAGCAGCAGATGGCAGTGCCAGCAGGCCAGGATGGTGCCAGAAGGTTACGCAATGGAATGATGCCTCTAAGACCTGACTGGTACACCGCATGACACATGTGCAGAAACACACTTCCCACACCATCTTCTGAAACTGTGAAGAAGCGTCCATACTTATGTGATTCTGTCTGTCTGTCTTCAAAATCTTGAACTTGTTAGTCTAAAGGACCAATCTTTTCTTTGTCGTACCAGTAGAAACTGGGACTGATCTTGTATGGCGTCAAGCTGATGACTGATAGTTTGAACCATTCAGGAAGCTCAGAGTGAAGTGGCACCCCGGCACTGGCATGACCGAGGAAACAGATGGAATTATAGCTTCCCCCTGGTCTGGCCTTCATTTCCTGGTCCTCTCTGGGGCATGTGTGTGTCTGCCAGTGGGATATGGGTCAGATGGTTGGTTATCTTTATCCAGATTGTTGCCAGGAAAACCTCCATCCATTTGGAAACAAAAAGGGCATCCTCCTGGTTCACTGGGAGAAAAAATGGGGAATTCATTCATAACGTTCGGTATTTTCTTTTCTTGTCTTCTACAAATTATTTTAGCCACTATGTAGCTTTTTGTCACTCATGTGGTACAGTGCTGACAATGATCATTTATGTCTTTGGTTTTTACCTGAGTGCTACCAAGTCCAATCTAGTTAGAATCTCATGTCTTTCCAGGTTGAAGTATTTAATGTTTTTCTGAGGAGTAAAGTGTAGGTGTGGGGAGGTCTGATGGGTGTGTTTGTACACAAAGAGCAGAAAGGAACTGTTCAGGCTATGCCAACCACACAGCGACTTCAAAGCAAGTTGAGTAAGCGTCTCCGTAAATCAGGTCTTCTATTAGAGCGTACAGACTTCCTGTCCAGCTCCCGCCTTAATCCCTCACCACGCTGTTTTCTAAGAATGAGCTCATGCCACCAAGCTTTGCCAACCACAGTGTCGACTGTGCTACGCTACACCATAAGAAGACATTACTGTTGCTTTTAGGATGCCACTGGGCCCAATTTTTCTGGTCCCTAACATGATTACTGAAGCGGCACACAGTGAGCCATTCACATTAGTTTAGAATTTCCAACATGAGCAGCTCTTTGGTCTGTTTTTCAGAATTCAATATGCTTGGTCCTTATTCTTGAGGAACTGGCCAAATTACATCCATCAATCATCAACCCTACCCTTACTGCTGTAATTATAAACAAAGGATTGACATATTCTCAGTCTGCCCATTGGTACATACATTTCCTAAGGCAACAGCACACATCTTTGGGACTAGTTAAAAATGTAAGTATCTTATAAAAATTGAATTCTTTCTGAACCTTTTTTGTGCTGTGTTGAGGATACCTTTACAGCATTTGTACCATCAGGTAATACCCTAATGCTGTCAGAAGAAGTCTGAAATATTAATGCTAATAGTAGATGTTGAGACAAAATAAGGAATACAGTGTTCTGCAGATAAATTAACTGGCATAGAAAATATTTTGTACGATAGAATAGATTTTATTTTTGCAGAATAGTTTGTCACGAAACATTAATTTTTCCATTATTGATTAGTCCTCACTTGGTGTATTCTGCATGTGATTGAGATCTGAGTGACCTTTGCATTGTGTTTGTGAATGTGTGTTTTGTTGCACTGTGTGTTGAGTGTGGTGCCTTAAGATTACTCCTGGTGGATCCAGAGAAGTGAAGAAAGCCCCCGGCCCATCAATAGTTGAGTAGGAGCACGGTTATGTGTGTCTGTAATGAGGCATACCACATCGCATCATTAATATTACATGCTGGCTTGGGGCCAAGGGATGTGCTCTGTGGTGTGTACAAGCATAAAGTATGAGCAGTTGTATGTGGGTATGAGCGCTCTGCATACAGTGTAATGAGTGTTTTGTAATATGCAAGTGTAGGTTCACTTCCAGGAAGTCCGGTTTGAGTAATAGATTAACGTGCGCTAAGGTTTATTAGACAGCATAATAAATACTCCGCCGAAGCTTACAATACTCACACAGAGAACTTTACAACTCTGGAAAGTTATCAAGTAGCAACTTTGGAGTGTGGACATTACAGAGCAATCCTACTGGCCCTGCTGGATGATGTTTTGTTGTGAAAATACTTGAGGTAGCCAGTTTCAAATTATATCTGGACCCCTCATTGTTTGGCCCAAGACACTCACTTTAGCACACCCCTGTGCTAGTCGACAGCCTCCATTCAACTGAATGAGAAGTGGTCTGTGTTTTTTCCTTCAGGGCTAAAGTTGATTGGTCTTACTCAGCTGGCACCCAACCCATCATCCATCTCTAAACTGGCAATCAAATATCTGAAACAAATACTGTGATTTATCGCTACACAATTAAAGTATTTATTTGTGTAACACTTTAATTTAGATACCAGATATACTGTATTATATCCAGAATTAGAGATATATTCAGATTGTTATTTATTTGCTTAAAAAAAGCCTATAATGCATTTTATGTAGCTTTATCTTACAACTGCATTTCATCTTGCATGTTCAATATTGAAACCGTTACTCTTTACTGTGTTGCAACAAGAAAACCCCAAAAATCTAGTCCAGATGTTTGCATCAATTATGTGAGATGAACACCTGGTTTGTCTACACAGCTGAACAAATCACATAAAAGTGCACATAAGTACACACAGAAAATTCATTAATGTGTTGGATGAGAGTGTTGGTGATAAAAGTTCATTCCCGCCTCATCCCCCTTGGCCAAGAGAACGGTTCTCAGAAATGAGGTATAGACCAGAATGTTAAGGGCTACCATCAAAGGCTGCCAGCCTCGTCCTTTAGATCTGTGTGTGTGCGTGTGTGTGGGTGTGCGTTTTTGAGTGTGAGTGTGAAAGAGAGTATGTGTGTGTTTTTGTGTGAAGCACCCCCACAGGTGATTGGATCTCATCTCATCTGATCTCATCCGATTGGCTCATCCGTCTGATACGTTCCACAGGCGAGTGAGAAAGGGGTGTTAGAGGCATGTCTAAATAATTTAAATCTTTCATTTGTATTGATCAGGTAGCGCAGCTCTCCGTGGGCTACTCGACTACTCCCTATCTCTATCCTTCTACGCCCGTTTTATTTTTTTTTTCTTCTAACATTGTAACCTTGTGCCCCAAGCTTTGCTTCCTCTCCACTCTTTCTCCCCTCGACCTCCATATCAAACAGAGTTCAGGTACACTGCTGCGAGGGAGCAGAAAATGCATGAGGAGGGAGTGGATAGGGAAAGTGAAGGAGAGAGCATTTCTTTAAAACCATGATTTCTCAAATGGGAGTGAGGCTGAGCAAGAAAGGTGTTAGCGGTGGATAAAGAGAGAAATAGCGTGGTGAAAGCAGCAAAAAAATCTCTTTTGTGTGAGTTTGTGTTTGTGTGTGAGTAGCCCACTGGCAAATGTCTATGGGGCGTAATGGAGTCTGTGTAACCTTGGGGATTCAGGTCAGTGGAAATGCAGAAATGAGCGTATTGTGTGTACTAATGTTGAAGCCCAGTACAACTTAGTGCATTAAACCCAGTCCATTACTCCATTAAATACTGCATCATGCCTTGGCCTTGGGTCAATACAACATAATGTAAACACTGATAGCATGTCTCACCACACTCTGGATTGGACTGATTGAGTCGGTAATACATACTGTCAAACGGAAATAGCACAAAAGATAAGCACATATATACACAATATGAACATGATAATTGCTTGTTTGAATGAGAAGTTTTTTTTATTTTAAATCCCCTGCGTTCTGTGGGTACTGCGGAGCAAGAGATGCACTGTGCAACATGGATAGAATATGATAATACTTCTGTTGCCAAGCAAAATATCTCTTTCCCACAATACGACTTCTTGTACACACTGTACACACTGATAGAATTTGGCAGTATACTTACGGTTGATGAGAAAAGGGGAACACAGGGCAGTTACTTGTTGCTCAAAGCATTTTTTTAATCCATTAATACGAAAAAGAAATATCTGCACACAAATTACATTTTGTATTAGGCTCTCTAATGATAGGTATATATTTCAACTGAGAATGTTTTGAATGGGAAAAATTGTAAACAGCTTTCTTTTCATCCATTAATATTATAGCAGTAAATTGCATTCTTCATTGTCAAGGAATGCTCTTTGTGTATTTATTCATGCTGTAGTGAAGCATGTGAAATACAGTGTTAGAGCATCAGCTACATTTGTGTACTAATCTGTGACAGTAGAGTTGAGGAGGAAACGTCTGGATATAATAAAGACAGTTGTGGGATGAGTTATTGTGGCTTTGATATTGAGGCGAGCTGGGCTGGACTGTGCTTTTAAGACGGGGTGTAGCACATCCAATATAAACGCAAACAATACACACACACACACACACACACACACACACACACACACACACACACACACACACACACACACATACACACACACACACACGCACACACAGTTTGTTAATGTAGTCACCCAGACAGACAGACAGACAGAGCAGAGAGACAGGGCCACACAGGAGTCTGCTCTGCCCAGATTCCCACATCGAAACACACCAAGCCAAGAGGAATGAACGCCCCAAGCCCAAACTGACATGTAGCTATTGTTACTAAAAACACACCAGTGCCCCGGGTGTCCTCTGCTTTTCCCTGTTCAGTGTTCCCCCTTAAAAAACAGGGGGATTCCAGGTCAGGAAATAAAAATGCCTCCATCTTTCCCAAGTGCAAAGGATTTTGACCTCAATGTAAAAAATGTTTTTTTTGGTGGGTTCTCTGAGCCGCAGAATGTTCCCCCGTGCCCTGATCTGTCTGGCTGGAAGCAGTCCAGTGCCTCAGCTCTTTTTTCCTCCAGTGATGCATCGGGCTCTGTGGTTCCGTCACTCAGGGTCTTTGTTTACTGGGCGGATCAATAGTTGACTTGCTGCTTTATAGACTAAAACTATAGATCTGTACAGGTGGATAATAGAGGAGCAGTTTCTCGTCTCCTGCTTGTTTGTGTGATCTGTGACAAGTCGAGGCTTAGTGAGGCTATCAGGGTTACAGCCAATTAGCTCATCACTCCCCTTTAATATGATTGTCAATAAGAACAGGCTCTGATTGAAGCTCTGTAATTTGTTCAGGGTGAGTTAGATTACATTCTGGTGCTGTTTGCTGTGAGACCGACACTAAGGAGAAGTGAACATGCTGTTTTCTTGTTGGTTCAATTATTTTAAACATGACTTGAGCCCCCTGTTAAGCAGGTTTTTTTCTAATTTGGTGTGTGTATGTCTGTGAGGCAATGTTGCTGTTGCTTTAACACCTGCCTGCACATCTGTGCTCTCTCCTCTGCTCCCTCCTGCGGGGCGTTTGGTGTCATCAGCTTCCCAGTTAATGGTCACTTTATATTTCTGTCTGTTACCACCTGAGCTCTAAGCTCATTAGCAGCAGGCATGAGGTTAGGGATCTGGATATGTCATGTGTGTGTTTACACTTCCAGACTTCCTGTCCACACGCATGTATATCCCACATGAACGTGAACATAACTAAGTATTTGCGATCTCTGACAACTAATCAGCTTAATATTCCCATCATCTTGTGAACTATAGATAAAGGGTGGCTAAAACATTATCAGTTGATATATGACATTTAGCACTTTGGCCTCACAGCAAGATGGTTACCGGTTTGAATACCAGTGAGAGGAGTTTGCATGTGCCCCTGTGCTTGAGTGGGTTATCACCGGTACCAAAGACATGCAGATTCAAAACTGACCATAGGAATGAGAATAGTTGTTTGTCTCTATATGTGAACCCTGTCATACCCTGTCTCTTGCCCAATTATGTCAGCTGGCTCCTGCTCCCTCCATTACCCTCAAAAGGATAATCTGTATAGATAATGGATGTTTATTGTGTTATGTGACATAATCATTTCAGATTCTATTCCAATGTTAACCATTCTCCTTTCTCCCTTTCTTCAGTAACCGTCTCTACCAGTGTATCATTTGATGGTCTGCTGGTGACTGGCCTCTACACCTCCACACCCGTCCAGTCAGCTCCCATCCCGGCTCCAGCCGCCTTTGGCTTTGGTAAGTCTTCATAAGATAACACTGTAAATTTGGCTTCCTCACCCATTCTCCTCGTGCCAATACAAGCTCAGCTCCGCCTTGGACCTCATAGAACAAACAAACCATCAGATCCTGTAAATCGTATCTCAGTGCTGGGAGTATGGTGTATTACAGCAAGCACAGACCAGCACAGTAATCCACATCCGTTCCCAGAATGAATATTAGACCACTTCCCTGCTCCCATTGTGACAGCCCATGATGGATGAGGAGTTGGGGATGATGTGACCATGAGTTTGGCCAGATGAGTTTTCATTGATGTTTGAGAGAAGAGAAACAGAAAACTGGAGGTTAGATGAGGTGAGGACGTTGGAGAGCAAGGCAGAGAATATAAGTAAGGGCCTTAGAGAGACAAAACTAAACTTCCAGTAACAAAGAGCAACTTATTAATAGTCAAAGGTTCAGCGGGGTGGAGTGGTGCAGTGAATTAGCAAAGACATTTAATTTACCAAAAACATATTTTCTTCTTATTACAATAATGAAACGTTTTCTATGAAAACAATTCAGGAAACGATCATGTAGTTCAATTTTGTATGTTAAAAACGCAGATCCTTTATGACATTAATATTCTAGTTGTTGAACCCAGATTTTTGTTTATATTATCAGCGTTCCAGCATCAGCATCCATTTTGACTGTCTGCATGTGTTGCTGTGTGTTATTAATTTGTTTAGTTTCAAAATTGTTTTGACAAGTGCATTCTAATTAAGACAGCAGAGGCAACTAGAATAAAGTTAAGTGGTTGAAGATGTTTAGACTTGGATGAAGTGTGGGCGGATGGAGTCCCTGTGTGACGGGGTGGGGGTTCTCCAGGGGCAATGAACCAGCCATAAAGAAGTCCTCAGAGAACAGGGCCACTGGCCCAGAACTGCTGCACAGCGGGCTCACTTATTCTGACTAACTCCACTGTTCTTAAGATGCTGACTTCACCCCAGTCAGGGCAGCTCTTCACTCTTGGCAGCACTGTTTACTGGGGAGGCGTCCAAGCAAGGATTGCATCACCTTTGCTTCACTCTCATTAATTTGAAATGTTTTAAGGGAAGGGCTGCACAGACTGATCGGCAGCAGCCTGTGGGACTGTGGGTCTCTGCATGGCATGTGAGTGCAAAGCCCTCCGTTACAGTATGTGTAGCCCGGTAAGCAGAGATGCTGTCCAGGTTTCGCAGAGCAGTTACTCAGTCTTCTCAGCTGAAGAGCACTCTCTACTGTGTAAGGCCCCAAGAACACAAAAATAATGTTTTAATGAAGAAGAAACAGAAGGATGATGTATTACGGCCATCACAGTCCAACTGTCTAAATTGCTCTTTGATTTCTACTTTATTTAATTCATCAGCACATCTTAAGGTCGATGGGATGTTTTTGAGAAATGGAGTTGCAGCAGCCTTGATGGTCTGTAAACCCTGCTATCTAACAAGGTGTCACATCTGGGGATTGAAGCGTCTTCAGCCCTGTGAGGCCTGAAGTGAGATAGTCCCAGAGGGGAAGAGCTTCATCAATGAGCTCATGCAAACCCGTTGACAGCGTTGTGCATAAGAGGCCAAGTCTTTGAGCAAAATACTTTGAAGATAATGCACTGGAGCAATAATGGAATGAGATGTTCATTGTTGTTGTGACAAATATTCAAGCATTTGTGAGGACAAAAGGGTCATGCAACTCCTCAAGGGAGTTTGATGAGCCTGGTGTTTAGTAGAGTGTCGAAGATATGGTGTGGCTCCAAATCCCCCACAAAGGAGGCATATAGGAGACACAGATACACATGGTTAGCAACATGCATGCACACATACACACACTTAGAATCCAAAAAGCAAAGCCACGCTCACTCAAGAGCACATGCACTCACTCCACATGTGTGCAGATGTTGGAGCGGCGGATGGCTGGGTGAACATGTGGCTGACAGATGTATCAAGGCAGGAAACTCCAGCATGGGAAGAATGAAAACTCACTGTGTCACCAAATGACTGTGCACATGAAAAGATCAGTGGCAAATTAGGATTTCTAAATGAATTTTTTTTAAATTTTCAATCACAAGACTGTTAAGTTAGAGGATATTTACTCATCTGTGCCTGGGAGGATATGTATTTGCCCCTTTTGGTTAGTTTGTTGGTTGGTTGTCCACTTGGTGGAAAGATTGAACATGGTTCAACAAACAACCCATTACATGTTGATTGGGATTTAGGCAAATCCAGGAAATGGTTTAACATTAAAATTGCCAAATGTTTTATGTCTTACGTCACATTGCGAAAAGCCCAGTTTCCTCCGACAACAAGTTAACCAGCAAGCTGATTAATTACCTGAAGATGCCAAAGAAGTTTTTGATGCTACACTCAAAATTTCTTCGTCTATGGCAGGTTCAACTTCTTGTGCTAACATTAGCTTCAGCAGGGGACTTAGCTTTCAGGCTATCACACACAGCACACTCAACAGCTTTGAGATATTTTTGATTTTTGAACTGGTGTTTCCAATCAGAGGTGTTGCCTCAGCCAGCTTTGCATTTTGCTTTACAACTATTGAATTGAGCATTGTCTGCTAAACACACTTGAGATCACATTTGACTCGCCATTGTTCTGACTGTGTGCATTGATCAGAAATCAGCTTGGCCTGATCAGGTTCCAGGGGTGTGTCACATGGTCTTGATCTTTCTCTCACTCTCACTCTCACTCACGTTTACACACTCTCTCTCACCCAGATGCGCTCCCAGGTACAGAAATGTGTCACAAATTGTCTTAACGTGATGCTGTACCCAGTAGTACTGACATACTACTTCAGTTGATACCTTTAATAGTACTGAGTTTTTACCCAACCCCACTGGGACTGTAACTCACACGAGCATGTACAAATTGAATTGAATTCAAGGGGACTGTTCAGCCTTGGCGAAGGTATGCGCTCTACTGAGTGACATTTTTGTTTTTGCTGGGTTGTTGTTGGAGACAGATGGACATTAGGGAGTATGAATGGTTAGAATCAGAGAGAAATTAAGACAGGATGGACAGATAAAGGCAGGGAGTTGTGGAGACAGTGAGGTTAGTGTTTTTACACTGTGCCGGGGTGTCTGGCGGTTGGTGTGGTCAGAGCTGTGGTAGCAAGCAGACAGGATGACTGCATGCCAGCCTCTGAAGAGAGAATTCCCCATTCCCTTCTGTGTCACCCTTCACTCCTTTTTTATGAGTAAAATCATAAAACCAGTGCACGTACATGTCAACACATTCAAATACAAATGCAGTATCACTTTTCCTCTTCTTTTGATCGTCTCATGTGTGTTTCCTGTTTGGGTCAGACTTACACAAACTCATACACAAACACCATGATGCGGAGACAGAACTGAGAATTTTACTAGATTCCATTCCCTCTGAATAACAATGCACTTCACAATACTTAAAAATAATATAAAAATGTGATGCTTTGAGGGACAGACTTTTTTTTACTACGTCGTCAGAACTCTACACCCACTCATTGTCGAATTAGCTGAAATGTGCTGGGGCATTTTTTGCGGCAGTAAGGGTAGTCTGAGGAATGCTGTAGTTTTGGCTCCTCAGCTGCTGCTCCGGCTGCCCAAGGTTCATTCCTCCTGTGCCTGAAGGAAGGAGATCCCCCATTAAGTCACTGGGTAGCTTACCTCAAACCTTTATTACGCTGTAATTACTTAGGACTGGCGCAGAACCAGGCAAAATGGAGCTAAAAACAATGTTATGTTTAGGCGCTGCGTCCACATGAAGGAAAGAGAATGCAGGAGTGTAAATTGAGTGTGGTTTTTAAAAATGTGCCCGTGTGACTGATAAATTTGTCTGGCTGAGGCACAGCTGCAGCACTTATTCTATTTTAAGGTGCCAGGGACTCGCATTAAAGCTTCAACATTTCAATTTAGTCTTTACCTCGTCACAATATATAGTTAATGGACAAGGTAGAGTGTGCAAAGTGATTCATTTTGTTCTATTAGGTAGTACAGCTTGACAACCAAATTAGTCATTAGAGACCTTTGCAGCTTGTTTACAGTGAAACGTATAAACTCTCTGTTTGTCACTGTGTGTGTAAGTTGTGCGCATAGGACATGTCAACACACATAACAAGAGTCTGGACTGACTCAGCTGCTAGAGATTTCCAAATGCTTCAAGTTTTTCCCTCCTTTGACTTTTATTCCATTAAGAGCACTTTTCTTTCTGTTCCAGCCTGTTGGCTTTCTGAATAGAACTCACACCACGTTCAAGAGGACGTCAGCTAAGAAATTCTGATGAAAAAGATGCCCTGCATACGTTATCATAATCTTGATTTATTTGTTTCGGGTAGACCAAAGAACTGTTAACATTTGCAGCAACGATGAAGTGATGTATGGGCCCGCAAGAGCCAGGAGGCAAAGAAAGATGTCACATGTGGTCTGATTTGTGTTGCTACACTAATGGGAAAATGTTTCTCTTCCCATCATTATTCATTCATACACAAAGACAGAAAATGTAATAATTCAGAATGTCTTTAGCTAAGTTGTAATTATGACAGTGAACAAAAAGCACTTGAAAGAAATAGAGAGCTTTAAAACAGACAAATGGAATGGTATAAATGCCAATATGGGGCTGACAAAGTGGTTGAGATTAAGGGGATTAGTGTGAGTGGAGAGGGAGACAAGAAATGTGTAGAAACTTTGCATGAAAAATGGCAAATGGGGACCAATGAAGTAGAGGGAAGGAGAGAAAGAAGATGAGAGGGTGGCGTTCCATCACTCCCTCTGACGGAGTGGCTGATTGGTGTTGCCTTGCCATTGCTGAGCTGCTGAAAGTGGTCATTGATGGATGGCTCGTTTGCCGGGCGATGTTTATATTGTCGTTAATTTGCATATTTGTATGTATTTGCCGGGCGGTTGGCTTCTGCTGGCGAGGATCAGTCCCCATCTTAATATGATGGATCTGGCTGTCTGACAAAATGGACAGCTTAGCGACAGGGACATCCAGCCGACACTCTGTCCCCATGACGGATGGGCTCATGCTAACACACAGCGCCGATTAGAGATGAAATCCTACTGCACCTTGACCTGTGGAGGAGGGGCCAGAGAGGGTATGCAGCCAGGAGTGTAATCACGCCACCCACACATTTACTAGGACTCATGGCGTAATGAAAAAAATAATAATAATCATGTAGGAATACACAATAAAATTGATCTTTCTTTTCGTATATGCACAATTATACATTCAAATAGAGATATCCACGCATTCATCAATTTCAAGGCTAAAGGTTGGCTGTCTGCACCCTCATGCTATGAAGCCAGATTGAATGCCAGCCAGAATGTCAGAGTATGAGAGATGGCAGCTCACCGTGTCAGTATTTACAGAGACACACTACCTCCTCCTGAACAAAGCCTTGTTTTGGAACCTGTGCATTTTCTCAAACAGTCCCGGGAGAGCACAAGTCCCCCCCCCCCCCCCGCCTCCATCAATGGGATGAAGAAATATTTAGAAAGAGATACTGTGCAGGGGTAGAGATGGAGCATGAAGAGGAATGATATAAAGAAAGGGTGTTGCAGGGAGGAGAGAAGGGGCAAGGGAAGAGGTTCCCATGGGGAGAGAAGCTGTCAGTCCCTGGGAGACTTCAAACACCCTGCATCCCTGTGATCAGCCTGCTCCCTGGCTCTCAGCTGACAGCTCCCTGACTGCGCCGCTTAGACTCCCTCATACAAATGCATGCATACACACATACATGCACACTTGCTTGCTACCATAAGAGCTCTCACACTCCCTGACTTATCCACTCATACCACAACGTTTTCAAATTCCATTGACATATGCATACTCATGCTGATTCTCACACTCGGGATGCGCATCTGCGACACATCCCCCCCTCACATCGGCAAAATAGCCTTGAACACTGCCAAAGTTCCCCCCTTGCAAAACTGTCAAGGACACTGCAAAGTTCTAAACTGTTGCTCATGAGCTATCAGCTGAGCAGAGGCAAGGTGGGGCTATGGTGGTGGTTGTTGATGTTGATAATAATGATGATGACTTATCTAAGCCATTACTCCTTTCCTGCTCAGGGCTCAGGCACCAAGAGGCAGATCCCTCCTGATGATGAATTCATTAGTGCAGAAGATGAAATGAGTTTTCAGGGGCAGGGTTATGTATGGGAGGTGATTTGTGTTCTCAGCGGCACAGTATTAGATCAGACTCTAGATCAGCTGGCCAGTCTCGCTGTAAATCTCCATGCTTTGCTGGCACAAGGCTCCCACACCCCTCTCGCGCCCTCTGGACCGGGCCTTAGTTCTGCCACTCCCACTCCCATATCACACCGCCGGGTGGCTGCTAACAGGTGGCTGAACATTTGGGTGTCTCTCAGAGTCCAGAAGAACGCTTGGGCAATTATGCATGAAAAGCCACGCAGCTTCTTTCCATGTGCAAAAGCCTCTTGAGAAGCACAAAACGGAAGCAACCTTCAAAGAATTCAAACAGAAAACAAAGTATTCTATTATTAATTTAAGGCAGAGCAAAAACAGACTCTGAACAAGTGCATTAGTGTTGGCCATACATCCCACCAGCACAGGTCGAGCCTCTCAGGTGCGATGGTACTGTCGACCTGCTGGAGCCCTGCTGCTGGGAATTTACTGGTTCACTTCGCACCAGCTCTCTTGGAAAACATAGTACCTTCTTTGAACTCCCACAGCTTCGCTAGGAGCGCTTACATTTCTATGTGCATGTAGTGTTCACTGTGTGTGACTTTGTTCTTGCATGTGTGCATTTGTGTCTGCGTCGAGGTTTGTGTGTATGTCGATGTTTGTGAGAGCACACAGATGCACATGCTGAGCATTTGAGTGCTTTATCCTTTCTCCTCTGTACTTTTTGCATCCCAATGTATGGTAAAAAAGGTCCAGGGTGACATAGAGAGCGGGGATAGGACGAAGCAGAAGATGGACTGCCTCTGATGGAGATTTCAAAGTGGTGTTTGAGCTGTTGGGCAGTGTTATTTTTTTATTCCTGTTTTATATATTTTTTTATTCTGCAGGAGAGAGCAGCAGGCGTAGGCTGTTTCTCCCATGTGTGGCCTCTTTTGAGCAAAGCAATGTTATTTTCTGCCGTGTAGAGAGGTTGGTTACATGCCAAAGAGAACGAGAGAGGAAAGAGGAATAAAGATAGAATAAAGACAGAGAGAGCTTTGACTCAAAGACTGCTCAGTTTGACACATTTCTGTGAAAACCAGTGGGTTTGCATCATTTCAACACAGTGGCAAGCTGCCTTTGAAATTAATCTTTGTTCTGTTGTGATATAAAACTCCATATTCCCTATACCTCCACATGCACCGTGCAAGTGTGTGTGGGTCTCTATGTGCTTGGTGAGCAATCTGAGAGAGAGAGTGATTTTAAAGTCTTCTCCACAAGGTGCATGCCATCCAGGCTGCACTCTGAGGTCTATTCATTTTTAAAGTTCCCTTACCGAGAGTATTAGAAGTGCTCTCTCTCTCTCTGCCTCTGTGAGATGAGGAAGTTTAGTAGCTCTCCTGGTTTTTCCCTGTTGGGCCTTGACTGGATCGGAGCTCTCTACTCTCTAAAAGCCTCAGAGAAGAATGAGAATGCTCCAATGCCATTTTTATTTGCATTATATATATTTGCGTTATCCTTCAGCAACTCACCCAGATCCAATCTGACCCATATTTTGGCAGTGAAAATAGTTGGTGACCTTCTCTGTGTTTCGCCCTCCTTACGAGAGCCAGGCTGTTGCCGTGATTAGTTCGATGCCTCCCAGCACTCCTCTGTCAGACCAGGCTCAGCTCCAGCCTCCTCCGTAAACACACATTTAGATACACACACACAGTGTGTAATTACACATGCATGCAAATGCAGCACAGACGCCATGCCTCGCTTTCCCAAGGCCTCCACTGGCTCCTCACCTGTCGCCCCGGGTCTAAGTCCCTCATGCTCAACATGTCTGTGAGTGTGTGACAGAGCCTGCAAGACCTCGGCCTCACCAGTTTGTTTGTTGCATTGACGGGTGGAGAGCAGGGGCGTGGGTGCAAGAAATTAGCACAAGTCAAATCAGATTAATTAATCCTCAACTCAAACTATTAGCCGAGGAGTCGTGTTGAATTAAAAATCAAATTAGCCCTGGCGCCTGCCGGTGAAGCTGTGGTATATTCCTGCCAAGCTACAATGACACATACCCACAGACGGCAGCTGCTCATGGGCTTTCGCTGATGAATAGACATATAGATGGATAGATGGATGGATGATGGAAGAAGAAAAAGGTGCTCAAGGACTCTAGAGATGAGGGGAAAAGGAAGTGTAGTGACTTTGCCACCCAGTATGGTAAGCTTCTCTTGAGGCACAGAGCTGGCTGTCCTCCACTGTGTGCTGCTCCACAGACCTCACACCACTACCTACTCAGCAGGCCTGGCTCTGTCGCTCCGGCTTTCAGCAACACTTCACCCTGATGGTTAACATAACAATATAAACAATGAGAACTGAACCCACTTTTAAACAGGCTCCTGTTTCTCAGCAATAATATGGGAGGAAAGAGAAATAGTTTTTTGGGTCTTATTTTCTGAATGGAACAGTTCTCAAACTCTCTTGCATTTCGTTACATTTTTACATTACATGTCATTTGGCTGACACTTTTGTCCAAAGCGACTTACAATTATTACACTCAACATTTATGAGGGGCCATTTAGGGGTTCAGTATCTTGCCAAGGACATTTCGGCATGCAGATGGGGAAGAGTGGGATTTGAACCGGCAACCTTCTTGTTGAAGAACTACTACTCTACCACCTAGGCCACACCGCCCCACATTTACTTCGAAGAGAAAATGAAGGTGATTAATATGTTGCCCAAATGATCTCTTATAAAGATCCCTTTGTTTGACTAACATTACATATGTTGTTGACTAGTGTACTTACATTAACCAAATTGTTTCCAAAAAATTTAAAACCCAGAGAGATCCGCAATTTTATTCAGTGTGATGGGTTGTTTCATTTTGGCCACTGTAAATTTCGTCACGTCCATTTCTACTCTTACTTCCGAGGCAAACAACGTATTAATGAAGGAAAAACAAGGTGCTAGCCTTTTATTGGATCATGATCCATTGCTGCCTGCTGCGCATTCCGTCCCTGAAGCTTCCCATTAAACTGTAAAATCTACTGGGGGACTAAATAAACCAAGAGGATGTGGGACAATGCATGATCAATCCCTGCTTCATGACATCATCACACTTTCGTTATTGTTTTGATTAAGAGACCCAAACCGGCTGAAGCTACCTATTGTATATTTAAATAAGCATCTGGCTACGTAGAAATCACAAAAATGTACTAACAGAGCCTTGCATTAATAAACAACTTACTTTTTCCAAACTGTCTGATCAACCGAGTAATCTTGTTTCTTGTCGGACCTCACGTATGCATATGCCTTGGGTGAACTATACCATATATTTTTTAGCGAGTCTGTGAGTGTGCCTCTGAGATAGATTGTGTGCCTGTGCAGAGAAGTAGAAGTCTCGTCTATCATACACTGTGAGACTCAAAAACACACAACACTTGTTTGATTCAGAACAACATTCATTTCAATTATGACACATTAGTTCAGGAGGGTACATTATGCTCCGCTGAGGCATCTTATTCCATTTATCATTCATGGTTGTGTGGCTTGTAGCTACTGAGCACTGAGAGAAAGCAGTAAGCAGGTTAAAGCTATTAGCGTTAGCTTCTTCAGTCTTTTAGTTTTCAGTTAAGGGTGTTGATAGATGCAACATGTATGGGTGTGTGTGTGTGTGTGTGTGTGTGTGTGTGTGTGTGTGTGTGCGTGTGCGTGCGTGCATGTGTGTTTGTGTGTGGCCTTGTCCTCAGTAGTTTATGGATGATGGATGATGGCTGCTGTGAGATACAATGAAAGCCTAAATGAAAGAGTAATTGTTCTCCTAATGTATGCATATGGACAGAAGTTGGTCGGTTTCTTTGGTCAGGGGCATTCATACATAAATTTTTTAAAAACACAAATTGTTTCTTTCATAGAACATTAAATTTAATGGACTCTTGAAGCATTATATACACATATACACATGCCTGTAAGTCTCCCATTGTTCACATACTTATCGCGTCAACACTTTTTTATTCAAGTGGCAAAGCTCTCCCCCTCACTTTTTCCCACAGTCTCTTATCCCCCCTTTCCCCCCTGGTCACTGGCATCTTTCACCACCCATATTATCACACAGCTTTCTCCTGGCAGAGCTGTTTCGGACCCCTGCCTCCACCGCAATGCTGCCAACCTGTCTCCATGGCATTGTGATTGGCAGATGCTAAGATGGACGTCCGTTTTAGCCAATGGCCGATCAGAGTCAGGTTGTCATGCATCTCGAGACCCTGCAGTGGTCCGGCTGACCAGCCGAAGATGGCGTTGGGAAGAAATGCAAACACAACAGGCGCACACAAACACATGCACACAGACACACACACACACATAGCATGGGATCATTCAGCAGCACAAAGCGTATGGGGTCCCTACTTAGCTGTCAGTTCTGTTGTGATGTATCATTTATGTTGCCATTGTGTGGCCTTTTCCTGAAACATGTTGACAGAGGCATTATTATGGCTGCTGACAGATTCCCATACATTCACCGGCTTTTAATAACACATGCTAATGCTCCAATAGCTTTATGACAGATTTTAAGAATTACCACATGAAATATGAATCTTTAATGGGCCTGCTCCCCAAATGATCTGGGGTGGTACACTTTGAATTTCTTAGTCTGAGCTAAACGGGGAAATGTACGCACACACACACGCACACCCCCACACCCACTTTAATCTGTGCTCTTTAAATGAGACCCACTTTTCAATTTTTAATCAAAAAGTATTCAGTGATGGCTGACAAACATGAATCAACTACACAAAAATGAAATAGCTTAATCTCCTTAAACCACAGTACGGTCCGAGCAAACTGCTATGCATCTTAATAATATACTTATGGTGGTTCTTCTCCGCATTTGTGCAAACATACACAGTCATGTTAGGCTATGTTTTTGGTTCTGTGTATGCTGTCTAGCAATAAAAGCGTACATTAGTTTTTTTGTTAACAACTGCTCCAGTAAAGGGAAAGCTGGACCAGTGCAGTAGATGTATTGGTAGAAGACAATCACCCAGAATCCTCCTGCCTTCAGGGACTGAATTGTATTTTCTACTTTATAAGCATTTCCGTAGCAACAGAGAGAGAAAATCAGTATACTAGGTGGAAAAACATGTGTAATTGTCTTGAAATCATCTTAAAATCCACAGAAATTGATACAGTTAAAACAAACAGACAGTTTCTGCAAACTATTACTTTCCGTTTGCTCCAGAGCCAGACGTTGCTGAAGGACAGTTGTGTGATGACCGCAGTTTCCAGTTGCTATTTGGTCCTGACCAGATGTCAAATGGTGCGCATAAACTCTGAATGATTCTGGTAAATGTGCACATCAATTTGAATGGTGCCTCTCGAACAGACTAAGCCCTGCCACAGAGCCTATCTATCAGTTCCAATGCCAGTTAGACCGTCTCCTGCTGGTCCTACAGTGTGAAGTCACTGCCAGGCTGAGCCACCGATTGCCCATCTGCTCCATCAGGGAGAATTCTCACTCCATCTATTTGACTTGTTTTGAGCTTGGCTGCTGAAAAGCTCATTAGCTTTGCAAAGTGAGATATGAAGACGGATAAAAGTGGCACTGTCTAAACAGAGATAGATGTTAAAAATGTTAAAGAGTACGCAGACAGATGTGAATTGAAGTGTTTGCATATTTAAAAGAGAGACCAGACGGGAGGGGAAACAATGTGTTGGAGTCTTTGTTACTGGAGACTGAATATGAATAAATAAGAGGTGGTGAACTTCCTGCTTTCTTTTTTTGTGGTGCTTTTAAAAATGCAGCGCAATTACCAGCAGAGATTGATGTCGGGGTGACGGTCATACAACCAACATGTGCCCCTTAAAGTCCAGACACACCCATTTCCTGTGTCTGTGAGTATCTGAGTGAATTTGTGTGTGGGTTTGTGGCTGTATATGCGTGTGTGCGTCCATATGTATGAAACAAGCTTTGCCCAGTCATACCGTGGGAGTTAGCAGGTCATTTTCTTTTCCATTAATCACTGCCGACAGCTCATAAGTGCCCAATCTGCATGTCAAAGAACTGTCTTTGTGTGTGTGTGCTTGTATTTGTATGCTTGCATTTGTCTATGGGTGTGTGTGGTTGCAACAGGCCTCAAGATCCCCCTGTGGCTGCTTACTGAATCAGAAGCGGCCTCTGCTGATATTTATCCTACAAGCAGCATGAATGCATGACCGGTGGCATTTGTTTTGCAGCTACATCTGTAGGCATCGTCAGCTCAGTAGGTGAGTTGTGCGCGTGGCTGATTGTGTGATAACAAGTCCATATATGGAGAACCAACAGTCAGAGCTGATTAATCAGAAAATGTGCCCATTAAAAACAAAACCTTTTAATATGTATTTCCTTCTCATGAATGATTCTTCATTCACCTCTCGGTTAGATTATTGTAATTGCCTGTGTTCTGGTGTAGAGCAGTTGTCTCTTTGTAGTCTGCAGTTAAAAAAAAATGCAGCAGCTTTCAAAATAAATCCTGATCACATTACACCAGTACATGGCCTCCCTTCTCTGGCTTCCTGTCATTCAGAATTTACGTTAACATTTTACTGCTTGTTTTTAGGATTCATTTAGCTTTATTTCATTGAATTGTTGCACCTGCTGCCTCTGGGTGTCTTGAGATCTTAGCTCAAAATGAAGGTCTCCAGCCCCTTGGAGTGACTTCTCCTAATCTCTGGAACATCTTATCTATTCATATTCAAATGTTTAATATCACTGCTAAATACCCACTTCTTCTCACTGGCTTTCCATTCAAGTTAAACTTGAAACATTGATTTAATCTGCTATCGTGCACATTTTAAAATCTGAAATATGAATTATGTTTTCAAGTTATTGTCTCTTCTTAATAGATATTTATTGATTGATTAATTTGCACATTTTAATCTTGCTCAGCACTTTGGTCCTGGTGGTTTTAATTGTGCAATATGGATACACTTTTACTTTTTTGGGCTTGATATCAATCACCCAGTAACAGTAGTTTTGAATCAATACAATTGCATCAGGAGGATTTAGGAGGATCTAGGGGATTGAGACGGAGAAAGAAGGAGATAAACGAAGCACACATCATTGATAGGGAAGAAAAACAAGCACATAAAGCAAAGTTAACATCCATCCCATCTATTAGTTTCCAGAGATGTTGTAAAAAAGAACTCAGGGGTCCAATTAGTAAATTAATGTTCATCATTTATTCTTTGCTCCTGCAGTGTGTGTGCATGTACGGATACAGGAAAGGCGTTGTTATACATTTTCATTTCACAGTGACAAAAGAGCTCTTCTCTCCATTTCTCTGCTCATCTCCCTGAACAGAACTAGGGCTGTCAGAGTTTTCCCCTTTTTCTCTCTCGCCAGGTTTCACTTCAGCTTGTTGCTTCACTGGAACATTTGGGATTTGGAGCTCATTGAATAATAGTGATTTTTTTTTTCTTCTTCTCCCTCACCCTCTCTCCACAGCAAGACATGAAAGGAACTAGTTTCGTTATTTGCATTTTTACGCCTGAGTGTGTTTTTCAAGTGGGAATAGAAATTCTGTGAGTGGTGTAGAGTCCCAGCGCTGCCGTGTCCTGGAGTGCATCAGACTGCCTTTTCATCTTCGCCCTAGCCATACTGCTCTCTGCTCAGCCATACATCAGCTCCTACCTCTCTCGGTATTACCGTCTTACTATCTCTTTCTGTCTTCTGCTTTTTCACTTATTTTCAAAATTTCTCATACTGTTCAAGAGTAACAGTAGCCTGTGGAACATCAGAGAGTTGTACAAGAATAATTGTCCTTGGTGCCGTTCCCACCTTTCTCCTTGTGAATGAGTGATTCATTGTTTCTGTCCGTGTGTCCTCTCTCACCACAGCCCTTCACTCTCTCCTTCTGCTATCTCCTCCGCTCAGTGTGCTGCTCAGCTCCGATCGACACCCTTCTCACTTTCTCTTTGTCTTTGCGGCTTTGCGGGGAGTGTTTTCCGCTGCCACAAGACCTAAGCTTGTTTTATGCACATCTGCAGGGATTCTCAAATTGCACCATGGCAATGTGATGAGAAAGATTCATAGCACTTCAGCTTCTCTTCTCCTGCCACCCACAATTGGACAATTAGTGCCAAAATTGTTGTCTCGACTGCCTTGGCCGTGGCAGTAAATTTGTGGCAAAGGAAATTGTTGTGAAAATGACAACCGTTTGTGTCAGAGGGGGTTGAGAGAAAAGAGGAAAGATCTATGGGTATGTCAATGCTTGCTGCCCTGAGTGCTTCATAAATACCACCACAGAAACTAGTTCTGCTATTTCTGTATGTTGCCTGTAAAAATGGGGGTGCTTAGGGGTTCTTGCTCAAGCAAACAACACAACAATAACCCCCTGACAGTAATGCGTGTTTATATGTGTTTGCCTGTACGAGTGTGTATGTGTTTGCTTAGCGGTAAATCGTGGTCATTACGCAGAGAGGTTGCAGCCGAGGTGATTGGAGAACAGCAGGACTATTAGTGGGTGATTACGTGTCAGGGTGTTATTATACACCAGCCGCTCCTTTAGCGATATATAGGGGGCTGCTTCGCTCGGCACCTCGTAAATCTGACACATTAGGACCACACGCCGCATGCACTTCCACATAATGTGACAATATGTAGTTGCCATGTGAAACCCCCCCCCCTGTAAATCGCAGAGCTTTGATGATTATTCATTTTGAACTCCAGTTAAAGAGTTAGATATTCCTCCACATGATGAGAAAAACACCTGCGTCGAAGAATGTCTTCGGAAACGCCACAGGGTCAAATAAATGCACGGTGCTCAATCTAAAAACATCCAACAGCAATGATAACTAGTTTTGTTTGTACCACGGCACACTCATACACATTGATGTAGGATGTCTAGCAGCCCAAACAAATTAACACACACACACACACAAACAAACACACACACACACACACACACATAGCCAAAACAGAAACATATACCGTGCGGCCGACATTGTGTGTGATGCAATCTGTGAAGTCAAATTCATTACTGTCAGAAATGGGCGGAATTATTTCTCTTTAAATAATTAGATTTGCACCGCGCACACACACACACACACACACAGAGACTCCCAAACACACACACACACACACACACACAATCTTTGCATATTGATTTGCACATTGAGCCCGGGGATATTAAAGCTCCGATGTTATTAATCATTGCTGATTATGTTTTCTGTGAAGTGAGTGATGACTGAGGAGAGGAGAGAAGAAGTGAAGTAAGGAGAGAACTGTGTTTGCAGGTTGTAAAAGGGAGGAGGTCGGCCACCGAGGCGCTGCAGCAGCTCTGAGCATGTCGTCATACAAGCAGATGGGACATCACATACATTTTTAAACTTGCTGAATGTGTTTGCTTCATGTTCACTGGACCACAAAACGACTCCGTGTTTATGAATTATAACAAATGCCCAAATTATCTGTCTGGGAGGAACACGAGTCTCTGTATAGATGCTTACTCCAGTTGAGGTGCTTTCGTTTCCACACACTTTGGATTCTTACAGTTACTACAAACCTGTTTATTCACCCATCCACACATTATCCACATCACCTTTCCTTTGTGGGGGTTCACCCTGGACAGGTCCCAGCATATCGCAGGGCCAACATAGAGAGACAACCATTCACGCCTATGGTCACGGTGTCCAGTTCATTTAACCCCATTCTGCTTGTCTTTGGATTGTGGGAGAAATTGTGGGAGAAAGCCGGAGATTTGGCAACAAACCCACACAAACAGAACCTTTCTTGCTGTGAGGTGACGGTGCTAACCACTGCACCACGCTGCCGTCCGACACAACTGTTCAGCTGAAGTAAATTATTCAACTGCTCTGTACGTCTGCCCAGTGATTGATGAGTCTGGTGGCATCGTGCCCTTGCCCTCTGTGATATGAAGGAAAGATTGTGTGACATGATGTCATTCCATCGGTGCAATCATAGCCGGACACAGACCCTCATTAATATGAGCGAAGCTCGGTCGTGTCAGCTTCACAGGGAGGGAGGAAAGAAGGATCCAGCGAGTTCAGTGAAAAACATGAAAGGAGAGAAGAAAAAAGGAATCAAGGTGTGAGGAAGGAAGTAATGAAAGTATAAACAGAAAACAGTAGGACGCCAGTGGATGGAATTAATAAAAACAAAGTAATACAATGGCATGAGATCAAAAGTAGGAAGGTGGAGATTTATGTGGAACAATGCAGACATGTGAAGCTGCCAATGCCTTTTTCCCTCTATAATTAAATCCTGTTTACACATTAGGAACCATTTACTTAAAACCAAGTTCCCTTAAGCCCAAAGTCCAGTTTCTTTGATAAATGTGAACACCGACCCCCTGACTGGGGGAGGTGGTCTCAGGTAAGGTTCATGTGGACGCTGTACGACTCACATCAGGTGTGATGTTGCCCTTATACACTCTGTACTACCAATGCATTATTACATGGTTTTTGAAGGTGACAAGTTTGACTCAGACTGAACGGACTTGCATAAAATAATTTAGTTTATCAAGTAACTGAGTGTGCAGCAATATAGTCGTGGATATATTTTTAAAGGCTGCTAGTTGGGAACTAGAGTGGGAGCTCTAAAAACCAATGTTTTAAAATAAATTAATTAGAATCCTTTACACCTTATCTATGTTATAGTGATCTTTCATCTTTGACAGATATTTGTTGGTGTCTCACTCTTTCCCTCCTCCTCTGCAGGTGTGATGCCGGAGCGTCAGTTCGCTGGAACCCAGTTTGTTTGCAGTGTCGTCGCTTCCCACGTCAGCCACCAGCCCTCCACCAGCTTCAGCTTTGTCTGGATCGCCCCCCCGCCTGGCACAGGCTGCGTCAACTTCCTGTAAGTACGTGTGTATGTGAAGGATAAAAAGTATCAGAGAGAGAAAGCGACTGAAAATGTTGCGATAGAGAGTGGGACCTTCACAGCTGCCGCACGTCTAACCCTGACATGGTCATGGAAGTCGTAAAACTGTTTCAATAATATCTGTTAATGTTGCGTAGCCTCCTATTGACCCTGTAGGACTGAGACGGGGGGGGGGGGGGGGGGGCGGGGTTTGTCGAGCCGCAGAAAGGATGTACAAAGGCTGTCCTGTCAGAGAGAGCATGCATGCTGACTGGACAGAGGCTAAACCAGGGACAGAGAGAATGTGGGTCATTAAATCCCAATTACCTCGCCTGACGCGACATGTGCAGTGGCAGGTGTTAAAGTGTTTGTGTTTATCCTGCTGAGAATTAACAGCACATGCACACACACACGTGCACTCACATCTTTTCACTCTATGGTACAAACACCTTTGAGTGGGGTCTTTATTGTCATTTTTAGCCTGTTCCACTACAATGGTTTGAAAAAGCATGGGCTCTGTCACGGATATATGTCTGGCGTCCATACAAGACATTTAGAGCCGCTCTTGATGATTTGGTCTTTTTTTGTGACAAGTCTCTGTCACATGACCCCCTACTGGAAGTAAACAACCAGCATGAGCTACCAGTGCAGAACACAAGATGAATCATCATTTACAAGCGTTGCTGACCCCGTTGACATTGCTAACAGCTGTTACGCAGTTCAATTCTGCATTTTACAACAATACAGATGCTAACATGCGGAGCTCAATAGGACGTGAGGAGTACACGGGCATGGCTTCCTGTCCACGCTGGCATGCGCATGCCCTCTCTACCTGAGAGGTCACGTGAAATGCGTTTTCAAGCCCCCCCTACTCTGGTTCATCTTACTCTTCTTCATTTTCTCCATGTCTAACAGTTAGGAACACCCTCTAACTCTCTTTCCCTCCAGTTCTCCTGGCTGGTGATTTATAGTGCGAGGCAGATAATCAGTCAAAATGCAATTAGCAGCTGTTTATGGAGAAGCGTAGACGAAAGGGGAGTTTACTAATAAAGCTGTCCAACACAAAGTCACAGCCACTGAGCACTGCATTGCAAAAGATCACTGAGTAAAAAGTCTCCCAAATATTAGCATTTTTATAAATTTGACTAGTCAGACTTTAATATCCGGAGCAGCTCAGTGTATTTTTTAAATTAAATCCCTGGATGAAAACATTATTATCATCATATGAATTTAGTGACTGGAAAGTCAAATCAAACTGCAAACTAATCCCTTCTTTTTTATCACCAGTCATCCTCTTCCAACACATGAAAGACATTGCAAATTGCACATCAGTGTTTCATGAAAACCACAACAAATTGAAACGTTTTGGCAGGGGTTGTAAAAATCCCTCAGTGTATTCCTGGAGGGGCTCCACAGACGATCCGACAGAGACTTTTATGGACAGAGTGTCAGGAAAGGATTCAGTTGGGGAATTTGCTGAAGTGGAGCTGCCATTTAGACGAGTTCCACAGAGCCAAACAGATTCACTGCCTCTTCTTTGTCTGCCAGCAAACACATTTACTGTGTGTCCTCAGTGTTTGTGTGTCTGTGCATGTGCGTATGTGTGCGTAAACCACTCAGCAGCAGTGTGCCAATGCTGATGACAGTGGGGCAGGCAGGGGGCCATGACTAAATGACAATAGGGGCCCCTGTGGCTGACCTTATCAAAGTCAGCCAGTCACACTCCAGTCGGTTGCTGCTGCACTCACACACACTCACGCATACACACACAGACACGACACACTTCATGCAGATGCTTTCATACAAAAATTCACTTGTCTACTTTTTTTCTCACATGCACAGACATTCCTAGATGCCACAGTTTTGGAAACACATCACACATCTGCAGTTGAACCAGCGCACACACTCAGGCCTAAAAACACAGACAGACTCTGCACCATGTTACGGTGCAAGCCTCCATTTTCACCAGTAAACCTTTATCTCAGACGACCTTTGGTCCATCCATCGACTATCGATACCGCTTATCCCCTGAGGGTCGAGTGGGGGGAGCTGGAGCAAATCCTAGCTGACATTTGGCAGGAGGCGGGGTACACCCTTTACAGGTCACCAGGGTATCACAGCGGCAACATAACGAGACAAACAACCTATTCAGCTACGGTCAATTGAGAGTCTCCAATTTACCAAATCCCAGATTGCACGTGTTTGGGCTTTGTGATGAAGCCTGACTACCCATAGGAAAGCATGAGTTCCTGAAGAAAACGGATTTGAGCCACCGCACCACCATGCTGCCTTAAGTGCTGCATCAAATTTTCCAGCGCTGCGTTGTCAGTGTTGTTACACTTGAGGGCGAGATGTGATGCGCAAACAGCCATCGTCCATCAAAGTTTGCCACTGCAAATAATTATTTTACAAAACTTATCGCATACATCGTGGTTTTGCAACACGACTCTCAGTTATAAGTTAGCCGAGGTAGTAAGATATAAGTTCTGCGAGTGAGAAGACATTCGTCGCGACAGTCCAAAATGTAAATAATGGAATGTCCTACCCTTGCCCTCCCCTGATGGATACAAGGACCATTTTCAACAAGCGGTGTCCATGAGTGTTTAAATTAAAGCCAGAGACATCCAATGTCCTTCAAAGGGCTGGAGCTGGTCCGCCGCCGCATTAATATGGGGGCCGATGAGCAGTTTTATGGGCGATATTGTGGGAGTGTTCCTGGTAACAGATCACCAGCAGGAGAATGATAGATATGATGGAGTGCAGTGACTTGGACATCCAGAAGAACTCATTTTCTGGGTGGCAGTAAATTGTCAGCTAAAGAGAAGGGGAGGCCTTGGAGGTGGAGAGGAGAGGGACACAGGAAGGAGGAGGTGGAGGAGTAGGGAGCGCACACTCACATACACAGAAAAAACAAACATCGAAAGAAAATGAATCAGCAAAAGTTTCAACAATCTATTATAATTCAGCCCTTTATCGAGTAAAAGTACAGATAATAATCTGTTTTTTATTTTATATAAACAACAAACACTTTGAAGTTGTTACTCTGGTCTCTGGGAAACTAATGTTTTATGATAAAGAGTAGAATAAATTGTAATTTATCTATATCTTTAATCTTTATCCATAATTACAAAAGCAGCAATTAGTTATTCCTTCAAAGATACTCTCAGAAATGACCAAAGTAGTGTAGACCTAGAGATAATCCTGTCTTGCACAGAAAATACAAAACAACTGTCGGTGTAATGATTGCATAAAACACTGTTGTGCCCCACTTTTGATTCTTCGTGCACAGACATGAAACTCCGTGTCTGTGCACTGAATGCTTTGCTGCACTTAGCAGAGGTGAGAATGGTTAATAGCTTCCTCTGGTGAATGCAAAGATGCATCGGTGTGTCTCTTCCTTTCTTTGCCCTTATTCTGCTTCACTTACAGTCTCAAAGCAGCCAGGGCAGTCGGGCGTGTGTGTGTGCGTGCGTGTGTGCGTGCGTGTGTGCGTGCGTGCGTGTGTGTGTGTGTGTGTGTGTGTGTGTGTGTGTGTGTGTGTGTGTGTGTGTGTGTGTGTGTGTGTGTGTGTGTGTGTGTGTGTGTGTGTGTGTGTGTGTGTGTGTGTGTGTGTGTGTGTGTGTGTGTGTGTGTGTGTGTGTAAATAGGGTTTTATCTGTAACTACAGCTTGTGTATAGAGCGTAACAGTGACCACCCACTTTTACAACAGCTCTGGTTCCAAATGTAAATTTAACCATCTAATTTCTCCATAAAATGTTCTAAAAATTATTATGAAAAGAGACCATCTATGAGAAAAAAATATCGGAAAGGAAAAGGTAGAAGAATTTGTACATAATTGTTTTAAGAGTAAAGGAACTTCACATCTCATAAACCGCTGCTAATGTTTCATTTTCAACTACTTAATGTATCTTTAAACATCCCAATACATTGTGGTTTTTGACTTGCTAGTCAAAATAGTGTCGTAGACTCTTTTCCTTATCTTTAAACAAACTGCTGCATGTTGGAAAGGGAAATCATGGTCACTCTGTGGTAAACAAAATGTAACGCTGCACTCTCTGATCTCAGCTGAAATGATTCCCTAGATGTGTTAAACGAGTGAGCTCCACCAATCAGAGATTGCGTTAGACTTGAGGATTGATGGTTATGTACACTGCAAATAAAATGTGTTTTTCTTAAAACACAGTTAATATCATATAGACTCCTGGCTTCTACAGGAGCATATACATTGTTTGACAATCTTAAAAATAATATTCAGTTTTCTATATCAAAACTTTTACTTCTAGAACCACGCTGTTGAGCTCTATGGATGCTGTGTGGGTGTATCTGGGGACTGTTTGACCGTATTTGAGCTCTGCATTAATATATCCACGTGTCTGTGTCTCTGTGTGCGACTCAGACGGATGCCGGGTTGGAGATCGTTTTAATTACTACATCTGGGGCGGTTCCCCTCTCAAAGTGTTCCCCTGAGGGGACGGGGACCTAATGGCTGCTCCTGTATGTTGTGGCATCCTGTGTATGTGTGTGTTCCTATGCAATTGTTTGGAAACATTTCCTTTCTTTTTATACATCTCTTAAAAACTTGTGGTTCCTCTGTGGAGCCCCAGACGGATTGAAGCCACTTGTTTGCGCAATTAGGGGGTGAAATAGAATTGAAGAGAGAACGGGCAGGTGGGCACTCGAATACTCTCTTGTCTTGTTAGTTGTAATGAAAAAGGAATGGTTAATGTCCTGTAATTATGCCTGGTGCTGTTGTGTAATTGATAGTGCCATCTGTTTGGAGGAGCCAGACTTGTGTGAGGTGAAGTTTGCCGCTCTGTGCCGTGCTGCAAAAAGTTCAGAGCTCACCGGTTAGAGATCATCAGAGTCCTGAAAGCAGAAAGTATTTATGTGACCACAAAATCAAACAAACCAACCAACAAACTAACGGAAAGGGTGAAAACAGGGTCAAAGGCCAGAGTTCAGACATCAGGCTGACAGATGACCTATCTCACCCAGCTCTCAATTTCCCCTGGCATTAGTCTTCTGCATTGATTCCCTATTATTCCTGTTTCAACATCAAATTCACTGGTTAATGGGCTCGGCTCATCATTAAAGCTCCAAACTGGCCTGTGGCTGATTCACTGGAGACATTGGCCAGGGAACATGAATTATTGGTTCAAGGTTATCACATTTTTTGGCATCACAGATAGAGAAATATGGGTGAAACTGCGAAAGATGACAGAGCACATAAATTGCATCCACCTTTTTTTTCTCTGGAGCTGCAAATCTGACACAGTTCACCCACATAATTCTTATTTTCATATATCACACATTCACATTTAAGACAGCAAGCCCTATATCTCTCACACGGACGTGTTTAACCTCTCTGAAACTTAAAAAATATGTCACTATTCTGAGAATTTAAGTGTAAATCATCTTCCTTTATTCAAGCTCCTCCACACATCAGCCCAGGCTCCTGTTGCAGTTTACCTTAAAGGTCTCTGCATCCATGATGGGGTCTTATTTCCCACTGGACAGTCCATGACCAAAGTTTTTATACACATGCACCTGTGTGCGCAGAAACACATATATGCACAGTACACACCGGTCAATACTCTGATCAATAATGCCAACAATCGTGTGCCTCGCGTCTGTGTGGCACCGAAATCAGCCGACCCACCTGCTGAGACAGTGACCTCGATGAAACTGGGGTGTGGAGATTGAAAAGGAAAGCGGTTTCCTTCTAAATGCAGCAAAATGAGCCATGCTCCGGGGACATGGGGGGCTGCTCCAGATGTATTTTGCACGAAATGATTGCTTGACATTTTGCGCTGTCTGCTCCCGTAAAATGTGCTCTGCTGACAAGACAAATAACGGACAAGACTTACTGCAGGGACTCATCTCGCTGTTGTTTACTCAAGGTAAATACAGTCGATTATTCTCTTTCTCCTCCTCGTCCTAATCTGACCCTCGCTGAAAAAGTGAGGAAAGGAGAGAGAGGTTTTTCAAAAGGCAGATTTTCTAAGATGTCCATTTTTCGATGCAGCATTTCTTTTAAAGACGGAAAGAAAGCACCTGAGCCTCAAAATAGGCATAGAGATAGGCATATTATTCCTACACATATTTACCCCTATAAATACTATTGTTTTTCTAATCCCCTCTAATTATAACTAACAAACAGTATCAAGGCCATTGGCTTCTTCTTCTGGCTTTAAACTCAGCAGTAACTGTGCTTCTTCTGGCTGTATCCAAAGCCCTAACTCCATGACCCTGTGCTAACAAGCAGGTAATTTGCCAAACAACTCCCAAATCCCTCCTCTGTGGAGCTTCATTAAATTTGCATGTTCTCCGAGAGCCTTTTTCAATTAATTAATTTAGAGGCAGGGGGGAAGTGGGAGGGAGTAATGTAATTGCACATATCCAGTTGCACCTTCTCAGCTCCGACGGGTAGAAAAATACCAAGGTTTGGTTGAATTCAAGAAAACGTTCCAGACGTTTCTTAAGTGATCGGATGCTGAGTCAGCCTCTCTTGTTGTGCTGTCTTTACTTCTCCGTCTTTCTGCCGCTTCAATTTTAACTTGTCACTGATTGTGACGCCATAACCACAGCTGGTCCTCAACGTGGGAGATATATCGACCAATTAGGATGTATTATTTTAAGGGCTCGGTCCAAATGCTCCAAATCAGCGCTGGCGACTGGAACTGCACCCTTACTGCAACTCCTCAGATTAATCATGATTACCAACAGACCCAGTGAGCTGGGAGAGCAAATGAGCTTTTAAGTGGGATTTGAGGTGAACGGGACGGGAGTGTCGTCTAACGAGGGAAGAGGAGCGGCGGGACGTGTGTCCCCTCTGCCCTCCGATGTAATGGCGTGTGTGGGCATGGAAATTCATTTTTTTTATGGTCTTCTATAAAGACTCTTGCAAAAGTTTGTCTGTGTGGTCAGGATTCAGTGAAGGCTGTAGCTATATTTACCATGTATGTGTTTTTATGGTAAATAAGCGTGTGTGTGTGTGTGTGTGTGAATGTGTGGCGTGTGTGTGTGTGTGTGGTGTGTGTGTGTGTGGTTAGCAGGGAGCTGTCAAACTGGTTCCTGGGGGATACTTATGGCCGACGGCAACATGTAATCTAACATGGAAGACATGCTTGGTAATTACCCACTCCAGGCCCTTTTGGGAGCTCTTTGAGTGACAGCCTGTCCATCTGCGTATATGTTAAAGCTCATACATGGCTTGGAGTGTGTGTGTGTGTGTGTATGTGTGTGTGTGAGCGTGAGTCTATGTGTGGGTCGGGGAGGGCTGGATCCCTGCCTTTCCTCGCATGTCTTTCAGTTTGACAGTAGATCGTGGACTTTGAAGACAAGGCCTTCTAACCCCCATCTCTATTTCCTCTGACCACATCCCAAAGCCCCCCTCCCCCTCCATTTATTCATCTCTTTCCTTCAATCCGCCTCTTTTTCTCAATCCCTCTCTCTTTCCTTTCCCTCAGATTTGCTCCTCCAGACTAATGAGAGGGGAGAGGAACACACGCGATAAACGATCGTTCGTTTGAATCAGTGGAAGAGAAACGAGGGGGGGGGCATCAACACATTTAGGCCCTTAATTGCTTTTTTCCCCCGAAAGAAAGTCAAATTAACATTTAGATGTTCAATAAATGTTCTGAGTGTATTAGTGGTGTTCCCTCCGTGTGTCTGTGTGTGTGGCTCCCAGAGTAGGGACAGTGATGAGAGGCACATGCTGAGGAGCCGCTGGAGTGAGACAGCAGGACAGACGCCGGCGTCTCGCTGCGACGATCACACACTCCCCGGCTCAGACTAAATGCCCTCTCCTGGCTACTGCTTTAATGACACACACGTTATTAAGTCGCACATAAAGTCCGTCCACTAACATGCACACATTTGAATATGGCTCTTCCCCTTTGATTATATCTCCTCTTTCATTTGGTTTGTCTTTCTTTTTTATTGAGGGGGAGAAAAAGAAACCTCATTAAAGAACAGACAATGAAGTATTTGCATTGTTTTCAAAGAGAAAACTTGGTGCATAATTTACCTAAGTTGTTATATACAAATTTGAGGTGCTGTTGATTGCATTGCTTTTTTATGTAACTTCTCCTTCTACTCAACTTTATTTCACCGGCAACTAGGATGACACTCAGTAGAGAGCAAAAGTTTGCCAAGGACCAACTCAAATTTCATCAAGCTGCATCAGATTGCACACACTCCTAGATATCAGTCCTCTACGTGTATGATTTTATTTGTCCATGCATTTTTCCCTGGACAATGTCAAAAAATACCTTTACAAATACAATGAAAAGTTCCTGCATCTGCCCCTCTGTTTGAATCTGCGCCAAATTGTAATGGGGTCTCTCTCTGCCCATGTCCTATCAGTTCACCAGCTAATTTGCTTAATGCCTCTGACCAACAAGCAAACCAATGGACACGGGTAAAAATATAACCCTGTTAGCGTAGGTCAACAATCAACCTCACGCTCTTATCTCTGCAATTTTAATTAAGATTTAAAAAACTAGAATAATAATAATATAATAATAATGATTAATATATTTTGAATCTCCAATTCGGTTTCCTGGGTCATATTTCACTGTCTCACATGAGACAACACACCCTGACCAACACCGCTTCTAGTGTTGTTTTAATACAGGGCAAATGTGTGAATACAGCATGTTCCCACTATTATCATCCCTGCAGGGTTTGTGTTTCCTACCTGACATGGTAGAATTGCTCGCCCAGATGTGTGTGTCTTCCATGTGTGTATAATTTGTGTGCAAGGTCAAATTAGCTTCCTGATAGAGACCCCCGTCCCCTCGTCACTTTACAGAATCTGTCGAGTGAACTCGAGCTCCTACCGTGTTTAGTAAATATTTAAGGGCCTTGTTCCTACATCCCCTCCCGCTGTTCTTTACCAACCATCTTTTATTCATAAATACCAAACTCAAATTAGTTTCCAGCCAATTCTGAAATATGAGTGTAATTATGTATGTTTTCTCCCCCAGCTCTGCACATGCACTGGAGCTCTTTACCAATTGATGAGGGCCACTTTTCATTATTTATGAGCTGAAATGAACGTGTAAATGCCTCAGCACCCATACAGCGGCTGAGTCTGCATGGTGCACGGGCCAGAGGAGGGTCGAGTTTTGGAGCTGCAAGGAGAAATCCAACGGTCTGTTAAAAGTCTTTGTTATGGTCGTGATGACCTATTGCCAATTCACTCTTTTCTCTGGCGTCCATCACTCTCTACCACCTGGGCCACAGCCACCTCATCCTTAAGAAGGAGTGACAAGGAAGCAGTAGATGGACAGAGTGTGTAAAATGAAGTAGGGGCTCACTAATTCCGGCCACTACATCCAATCTTTGCCTGTTCTTTATCCTCTCCTCCCTTTCATATGTATTGTAATTTATAGTATTCACCGGGTGTGGTGCAACACACTCAAATTGTCTGGATCTCTCCCACAAAAGTGGTCATGCAGTGAATTTGAAATTGCGATGAGGTTACCCGGAGCTCTATTGGTTCCGCTTAGATAATAGAAATGTTGTGTAATGTCTGTGGATCCTGGGAATACCCTGAACACTGAGACAACAGTGCGTTAGGAAGTGTGTCCTTACATGGCAGAGACCAAGTGAAAGACCTTTTGTGCTCCTTGAAGGGGCATTTCTCACTGCATGTGGGTGGGAGGCCGAGATCTGTGTCAGCACGTGTGTGTTTTTAGTGCCGAGGTGGCTCAGATTTACAGGCCACGGATGATGTTCATAATTAATACGAAAGCTAAATTGCAACATTAAAAATGTCTGCGTGCCAGACAGAGGAGACAAGACTCCCGACCGCTGCGCTCCACTCTCCTTGATGGATGGTAACGCTGCGAGCAGTCCGCAAGGAAACCGTCGCAGCTCTGATATTTATCCTCTTTATGTTTTTGATGTCAATCCCGCTCCAACTGCTCCCCCTCTGTGTATTATTGGAAAATTGGGAAAATGTAAATCAAACTGCACAAGGTGTGCAATAGAGCTTTTACAGGCCAGCTAAAAGTGTAGTGCTGTCTCCTCTTGTCTCCTTCATTGGGCTGTTTCTACACCAATCATTTTGCTTCTGCCACTAGACTGTGAGTTACAAAGGGCTCTAAAACTTTTTAATTTTTTCCAATAACTCATTTTAAGGACTTTGAGAGTTGCTGCTTCTTTCAAACCCAGTAATATTTTCCTCCTCTCTTTCGTTCTTGCTCTTGTTTTTATGATATTTTATTCTACATTTTTATTGTATCACTATTTCCCCCTATTTTTACAGGAACATTATAACAACTAGTGATTCATAGGAAGTTAGCTAGTTAACCTATGTTCGGGGGCAGGTGCCTCAACAGCACCGTCAACTGTCAAAGCTACACATACCTGTGACCTTCATCCATTCACCGTTCTACCTCATCCCTACCTCTGCCCGTCTTTACCCAGATTCATTCATCCTCCTTTCCTAATCACTACCCTCAACCCCTTCGCCCTCCTTCCCTCATCCCTACCTTCATCCCCTCGACCTCCTATCCTCATTCATTCATCCTCCTTTCCTAATCCCTACCCACATCCCTTCACCCTCCTTTCCTCATCCCTACCAAAATCCATTCATCCTTCTTCCCTCATCCATTCATGCTACTTCCCTCCCATGCGTACCTCTCGCATTTTTCGTTTGAACTACTATATAGGTATGCGTAATGAGCTTGGTTCCAATAATCTTTCCTCAACATCCTATATTTCCATTCAAACCTTCAAATCACATATTGTTCAGTTGTGGTCCTTGCTATAGTAAATGTGTATTTATCATTATTGCAGCAGCTTCTTCAGTATGCACATTTCCCACCATTGTTCTGGATTTGCCTATGAGCGCAGATCTCTTTCCACACGGCCACAGCACAGTGGAGCACGTCTCGCTTATCTGTGTAAAAGATCCCACTGCACTCTGAGCCATTTCACCCTCTTAGATTTTTAAAGATCTCTCCATTTTCAAATGAATAATGCATTTCTCGGCCACCGGAAGGATTTCACATTACATTCCATACATACGCAGTAGCACGCAACATAGACTACAGTCAGATTTACACTGCCTTGCATGAGGAGAGTATAGTGGTGTAGGGGACGGATGATGATGCAGGAAGATATATTTTTTTTTATAGTGTGAGGATGTTGTAATGTCGTTAATGCAGCGATGATGTGAATGAGGAAATATTTCAATATGTGAATAATAAAGGGACAATTATCCTCTTAGCCAGAGGAAATGAAGTAATGGAGGGACCTCCGACTTTGCTCACATGTCAACATCATCCGCTCCAAAACATCCTCAGAGAAAGTAGTTGATCTGGGGGGGTGTTTCTTGTGGTTTTTATCTCACATCATAATGAACTTCAGCAAATGTCCTCTGATTGAGCACATTTTAGTGGGTTTTAGTGGGAAATGATGCCATCTGTGCTGGATTAATCTGCACATATTGAGGACAGACCAGTTAACTTTGGCGGTGGCGCTGTTTGTGCTGGTGTCAACGATCCGTCTCTCCTTGTCGTTCCTCTCCTGACATCCCACTTTTTCTTTCTCTTCCTCAGCGCCACAGCAACACATCGAGGACAGATCCTTTTCAAGGATGCTCTGGCCCAGCAGCTCTGTGAGCAGGGAGGTGAGTCGACGAACACGCATCGCTCTTCCCCCCTCTATGAACCACGCGTGTGAATCTATGGCACTTGACAGGCAGATATATTCACACCTTCACAGATACATACATGTTCGAGCCCACATGTGCACCTGCCCCCTACTTACCTCCTATTACCGTCAACATTATGCATAATATGAGTGTTCCGGATGACACCGTGGCATGTTTGATACGCCGCTTCTTCATGAAAGTGGCATTGCAGCAATTCTTGGCTCTTTTTCTCCCTAATGATGCAGCCAGAGCCAGAGATATTTGGATGTCCTATATTGCCAGCTTAATTTCAGCTTATGCTAAACTCAGCTTTTTCCCCCCATCTCTCTCTCCCTCTCTCTCTCTCTCTCTCTCTCTCTCTCTCTCTCTCTCTCTCTCTCTCTCTCTCTCTCTCTCTCTCTCTCTCTCTCTCTGTCGAGAGATTTACGCTTTATGGCCAACACTTCTTACATCCACTTTCTGTGACAGCCTTAAGTAGCTATTGACAGACAGCGCTGTTCCACTCCGCATGCCGAGTGTGTATAATTGCTTGTTTACAGGAAAGAAACCTCCTCCTCACTTAAGAACTCCTCCCTGTAGATCAAATTTGACTTTAAGGCTGAAAGTGGAATACATAAGCAACTAGTTTCTTTAGGGAGGTCCATTTCTACATTAAAATATACTTAGTCTTCATTAGAAAATAATATTATCTCTGTGGCTAGTCCCTGGGGCCTCTTTAAAAGTAGTTTGACCCCTAGCAGGTCATTGCGGACGCCACCCCTGCACACGCCAGACAGAGTGCTCAACTTGATAGCTCTATGCTACTTGGAAAAGAGCCCTCAGTCAGGCCTGGAAGAGTGACAGCGAGTTAGTGACGAGGCTTCTCTCTTCTGTCTCCTTGCCCGAGAGCTCATCCTCTCACCACCACTGACACACTGCCCGGATCTTGTCCCTCTGCACAGGAACAAATCTGCAGCCAACAACAGTCACTTTAGTTGTTCATTGCCAAGGCCCTGCAGTATCACACTAGCAGACCTCTTCTACTCACAGCAGCCGAATGAAAAAGCGAAGACTTAGAGGTTAAAAGGCCTCAGGGGACTTGAGCTGTGAATGGCAATTGGCAGAGAACGTGCAGTGAAGTCAAGTAAAAAAGACATGACAGTCATAAGGGATCCACAATTACAAGTCAAATGTCTTGAGTGAGTCAATGTGAGAATACGACAAGAAAATTATCAAAATATTCACAGAAGCCATTCACGTAGAAGATTTAGATGGAGATGTCCACTTGAGCAGATAATGAGATTTTTCCTGTTGTTGTGAACGAGTCATGACAATCTCCTGCTGGGTTCTTCATATGTGAAAGGAAACTCAATTAAATGTCCAGAACCAATTTTCAAGACATTTTCATGTGTAAAAAACTGCTATTGTCTCTTCGGTGCAGAAGAGGCGGGAGGTTGAAGGAAAAGAAAAGATGGGATGATGAGATAGTGTTAATGAGAAACTTGAAGGTCATTAATTGCTGTCACTTTGAGTGGAGGATAGAGGTAATGTGGTGATTAAACATCATTAACCTGAAACAGTGCTGAAAGAGTAGATGTGAGCGGACGGCCGACCTTGTTCTAGGCTTATTCCTTTGATGGCCAGCAACACAACACTCGCTCCGCTGCCGGAATACACCAGAAAATATGAATTACAAATGAAAGAGGAACATGCTGCAGGCAACATAAGGCAAAAAGAGACGATGATAGAAAGGAGCGAACAGACTTTGAAATGAGTCTGATCATTTCTGGTCTCTGGTGGATTGTCAGTTTCTCGTTTCCTCCTCCAGAACCCAAACCTGCAGCTTCGGTAAACTAGTGCAGATTTAAAAACTCATGAAATTGGACAAGGCTCCTGACATATAATGAAACTTGAGAATGAATACTGTGCTGTGGTAAGACCACTCTCAAAGAATAAAGAAGGGTAATAATGCAGAAACTAACTATTATAATTGTTTTAATTCCCTCAACAAAGTCAGACTATCCAGCCAGTGAGGTAGAGGCCTGCAGACGTTTCCCTTCTAGTAGAATCAAACAAGTTACAGTCCAGAACTCAGCCGCAGAGTGGCAGCGAGAGTGCATGCTGCTCAAATCTAGTTATTAGCATTCAAAGTTGAATGTAAGACCTGGGACCGGCTCAAGCCACTTCAGAAGTTCATATTCTCAAGAATCGTGCTTTGAAGAGGAGGAGGAATGAAAGCTATCTAAAGCAGGGTTATCATCCATGCAAGGGAAAGAGGGAGAGTAACAGAGGAAGGCTTCTCATATAAGAAGGCAATCGGGGGTTGATCAGCCAGGGTGAAGACTTTAAGAAAAATTGGACAGATTAGTGGCAGACCTTGGAGGAGAGACGGTTACAGTGGAGTCTGAGTCTGAGCTTAGAATGATAAAGAGGTGGAGGGAGGCAGATATCGTCCAATTAAATTCTAATGTAAATAAGAGATTTAAGGATAAAGATGGAAGAGAAGAGATATACAGTAAGTCTTTGACTTTGCTTCTCAGAAACAGAAGGCCACCTTTAAGCTCACTAGCACAGGTGTTTCTATCTTAAGCCCTTTTTCCAGTGTTCAGTACAACAGAGTAGTTTGAAGCAGCAATCATCACATTGCCAAATTGTTTGCACAGGCTCCTGGAAGTGATTTAAATTTATAATAACAGACTGACTGGAGGATGAAACAGAAGAACATTTCTGCCCCTACTGAGAGACCATAAAAAAGACTTAATAAGCCCACATGAGAGGAGCCAAGTCAGGGATGAGGAGAGGTAGGGGTGCATGAGGAAAAGGGGTTCATGTGCTGAAGGGCGGAGTCGGTGGTTGTTGGTGTTGAATGGCACTGCATGCCGTCCATCAGCTCTATCACCTGACAGCGTGGCCAGCAGTCGCGGCTTCCTGCCCAGCATCGCCAGCTCCGCTCATTTCCAGCGCGGGAATAAATCAGGCCTTTATGGGCCTGGCTGAGTGCGCTGCACCTCAGATGGATTATTAAAGGCACATATAACTCAAAGAGGCCACTGCTCCCTGAGGGGCGCCTGATCACAACGTAACAGAGTGGGACGGGTGGCCTCCACTCTCCTACCTCAGCGGCACCCACCCAGTCTAAACACCAACGCGCCTGCCATCGCTCACCAGCAAGAAACCTTGAGACCTCAGTCGTCAATATCTCATCCTGACTATCTCCCCAAGTAATATTTTCTACCCTTTTTTCCTGTCTCTCGTCCCAGTCTACATGTCTGTCCTCCTGCTACTAAAATCTTACCCTTACTTGCTTGTGTAGTTTCTCCCAATCTCTGACATACAGAAAACCAGGATATATTTAAAGTGTCGAAGAAATAAAGACAGGAAGCCAAAAAAAGATTGTGCCCAAAATAATAGGTTTCGTCTTTACCTTGTTATTAACTTAAAAACAAGAGTTTGAAAAGGCAGCAGAGAAATATAACATCTTTGCTGGCCTCCTCTCCACTCACCTATAATTATTATAAAGATGCCAATCAGTTGAAGGCCCGACTTCTCAATAAGTGTAGAGAAGTGGGTAAAAATCTGACCTTGGAGAACCCCTCTCTTTTACAGCCATCGCAGAAGAAAAACAGCAGCATCTTGCTTCCTGGTGAGTCAGTAATTTCAACCGTCAGTTGGACGGGAGCGACTCGACTTCAAACGCAGTCCACATTGCAAAGGATGTGAGTCAGACAGAGGGGAGAAAGAGCGAAAAGAGAGGACGAGCGAGATCGGAAGAGTGGGTATGGTTTACAGGGTGGGTGAAACAGGAAAAGGAGGAGAGAGAGAGGAGATTAGAGCAGGAAGATGGAGAGAAGAGGGGGGAGAAGATTTAACATGACTTGTGCCCTGCGCTCTTTGTGCTGAGGCGTCTGAGTCTGCCAAAGCTTATGCTCGTTTAGTCCCCACCCGGATCACCTCAACCCTGCTCATCAGCACCCAACTGATTTTAGTCATGTTGGAGTTTACTGAGAACCCCCTCTCTTTGTTGCTCTGTTTATGCGCGTGCATTTGTGTGCGTGTGCATAACAGAGAAATAGCAAAAATGGGGTAGGGGCCTCTATGTGTATGTGTGTATTTCTGTGAGTGTGTGTGTGTGTGTGTGTGTGTGTGTGTGTGTGTGTGTGTGTGTGTGTGTGTGTGTGTGTGTGTGTGTGTGTGTGTGTGTGTGTGTGTGTGTGTGTGTGTGTGTGTGTGTGTGTGTGTGTGTGTGTGTGTGTGTGTGTGTGTGTGTGTGTGTGTGTGTGTGTGTGTGTGTGTGTGTGTGTCCCACTGCATGCTTGTGAGTATAAGCCCCGGCCAGGGAGATACAGGCATTAGCAGAGATGAGCCGCTAATAGAGGAGGCAGTAATTGAAGTCTTTAAGAAAGTGAGAGGGGATTAATCCAAGTGGAATAAGCGCCACAGTCTGCTCCCAATGCGCAGAGGGCTTCGGCAAAAGAGAGACAGGATGGGTGTGGATGGAGGGGTGGGCAGCGGGAGAGATTGGGAAGAAAGTGCGAGAGGCAGCAGGAGTGTGCGATGAAGCACATAGAAAGAAAACTGTAAATGAGGCCTTTTTGGAAGCTTGAGGGGATTATCCAACACACCCCCCCCTCTACCAAAAAATCTTCTGGGCCTTTCTCCAGCCAAATGGCCTCACTAAGAGGAGCAAGCGATTTAGAAGAGTTTGTTGAGACTGTAGGGAGCAGAATATCAACCAAGCATTTATGTCAGAGAGAGAAGGTGGATTACCAGGAATCGAGTGATAGTGCACGCTCTCTTTTCAGGTCCAGTTTGAATCACGAACCCATGCTAACGTAAACTGAGCCAAAAATTGTATGTTCTGATTTTATAATTGCTTAATGGAGATCAACCACAAGAAAAAGAGTTTCACATACTTGAATTGATAGCTCCTCTAAACATGTTTTGAATCACAGCAGGATTAGAGGGGGAGGAAGGGATGGAGAGAGAGAGAGGGAGGGAGGAAGGAAGGGAGGAGGCCTTTTGATCTGCTTTTAATGGGCTTCATCGTCAAGCCTGAGCCACAGCCGTGGAGTCGAGCGTCAGGGCCCACCAGCGCAGAAGCAGAGCAGTCACACCCTCTGAACCACCCAGCTCTGTCACACAGGCCACTAAGACTCCAACTTCTACTGTCAGCGTGAAACTTAACCACCGCCTGGTGCCTTGTGAATCCATTTCTAAGAGCCCAGTATTAAGATCCACGAGGGGGAAATTAGTGCAGCTAACTATCACTGAAGCTTGAGCTCAAAGTTTGCAGAGCCATTACCAGAGTACCAAACCCTTTTTCAATAATCCCACTTTTTTTTAAGGATTTCCGTTCTGTTGTTTAGGGGGGGATCAGAGGAATCATTGAGAACAGCTCTAAGGTTTGAAAGAGATTCTTAAGTAACTTAAAATGACACTTTGGAATGAGTCATCAGTTTGTTATCGCAGTGAGTCTTATCAGGGGGGCAGGCTCATCCTGGATGGAGAACACTGTGGCAGATTATCCTTCTCTTCAGTCTTTTCAAACACCTCACCTACCACAGTAAAGTAGGAAGGCTCACAGCTGCTGAAGGGTGACATGTTCACTGAGGTCAAAGCTACAGCTCCGCTCGACAGTGATTAATCTTAAAATAAAAATGACTTTGATTCCCTAATATGAATATCTGGATATTTGATCTGCGAAATAAAATAACTCTGATTAAGCTTTCTGCTTCATGTTCTCAGAGACCAAATCTGAAATATCACAGGAAAGTTCTGCACCTGATGCAACTGGCATCACGTTTATTTGACCAGTATGTGACATACTAATAAATAATTTCTTGATTCATTTATTGTTAAAATAAGGCCCTTCAACGGTGACGTAGATAAAAAAAAGGAAATATCAAATACTTCGGCCAGACTATATACATTATGCATGATGCAATTTAGAGACTAAAATATTAAACAACAGATGGAATCAACGTCAAGATAGAGATACGAGGTGCTCCTTTTATTTAATAAAAAAAGCTTGGTTCAGGAACTCTTTCACAACCACAGGACATATTTCAGGATGTCGTCAGATAATTTGAAGAACTGCTGCAAAAACTGGCATCAAGGTCAAAGTTTTCTCTTACGTAATAATTTGAAAAAAGGTCCCTCTGCTTTAGAAACTGTGCACATCTGGTTCATTCATCAGGGGTTAGTCTCCTGTTGCTTCATCATAGCAACATCACGTCTTTTGAAAGACAAATATACTGTGAACAGTCCAGGAGGAAGATGTGCTACTTTTATTTCACATGGTGATGTTGTCAACAAAATGCATTCTGATTGAATTTGATGTGTATGTTCAGGAAGCAAAACCACAATACCGCTCAGTGAAATATCATCACTGAATACAAGTTCGAAAAATAATCAAATGCAAATGAATCGCTGTGCCAGGCCTTTGGAGCTCACTTTGTTTTACCTCCTCCATCTTTTTAGGCACAAAGTTTCTAAGGAAGTTTGCTCAAACATGAATGCCGACTCTTTTGCAAAGTGTTTTTAGTAAGTTAGCTCCAAAGTAAGACCACTGTTTTCCTTTTTTAATACCCATGTTTGATTAATTTAGTCTTAACACTCACTACACCCTCCGTTCACCTCCCTCCACATTTTAGAGCTGTGTATCCCCCAGGAGAGACTGATGGTTGAGTCTGTTAGCGAGGCAATGGCCACAGATTACAGCTCACAGGCGCCCCTAGGGAGGATGGCGGTTAATTGGCATTGAACCGTTAATCATGGCCGCCTGGTATTTCATTACTGAGAGGAATTAACTTCAGCAGCCAGGAGACTGCAGATGTGACGGGCCAGGTCACGGGGAAAGTTTGTTTCACTCAGAGATGGTTTTAGAATGGGACCATATCCCTGCAGCTAAGACATGTGACTCACAATGCAAAGCTGCAGAGGTATGAAAAGTTGTAGTGTGCGCGCATCCTGTGGTTGTTACTGTGTTACTTTACTCACCTGTATTCTCTTCTTCTCTGTTTCAGCTCCAACCGAGTCCCCTCTGAGACCAAGTCTTGGTGAGTCTGCGTTTCATTGCATGCTCTTATTTATGTGTTAATTTCAACATGTAAATACCAGTTATCATACAGATTGTGTCTAACTGTGGGCATATGGTGTATGTGTGTGTTTAGTGGAGCTAAACGGTAAACACGCTGTGCTGCGTGACGACTTTGACTCCAACCTCCAAGCAGAGCTGGACCCCAGCATCTGGTATGTGAAAATGTTTCCTTTAATCCAAGGGTGCAGTCACCAACTACTTCTCCTTTTATCATAACTTAGTCTTATATTTCTTCTTTTCCTCCTCCTAATTCTTCTCATCTCTTCTTCCTCTCAGGTCTGAGTGCAGTAACTGTGAGGTGGGAGAGCTGTGTGGGGTGCTGATGCACGGCAGAGCGGTCACGTTCTGTGAGCCCTTCGGAGAGCGAGAGCTGGTAACTACCACGTTTGACCACACTGCAACCACTTTACATTTTATGGCCCATTTACCGTAGATCCAGCAACCAACCGCTCCGTAGCCACAGCCACCTCTGCAGTAAATCTTTTACTAACTGTGACCACAGTTAAATGTAATGTTTAAATAGACTTTACTTTACAAAGTACGATAATTCACTCTTGAGCTCTTTTAACCAAAAATTGTATGATTTGGGTGAAGGGCTGGACATTTACATGACCCTAAAAACAAAAGCACGGTGACTGTCAAGCTTGATTTGTGTAAATCAAGGATCTGTGCTTCTTCTACTTGTATTGACGTATGTAATGCTCATATTCAGTTTGAAATTCTTTATTTGGAAAAGTTTTCATGATCTAACTTCAGCACACATATCACTTTCCACGTACTGTCCATTGCTGCAGCTCCTCTATTCAGCCTCTTTCTGAAACACTCACCTTTACCTCCTGTCAGCGTCTGCGCTCGCTTTCCCTGTCTTTAATAGGGCACATGTCTGATTAGCTGCTATGTGTGCATGATGCAAATGTAAATATAATATCTGGAAATATCAGCTGGAGTACTGACATAGAGCTTCAGGAGTTTTCTGTGGTGGAGAGGAACTCCCCTTACCACAGACTTTGTGCTTTTTAACTTTCCAGTCTTTTGTATACACAAAAAAACAATAACGCTAGAGGAAAGAGAAAACATGTCTCCTTTAATTCAAAAGTGCTGTGTTTGTGGCTGTTTATCACTTTTTGGCTTACCATGCAGCTTTAGCCAAAAACAATATTTCCAGTTGCTGCAGGACATAGAGGTTTATGAAAAAGAGGTAGACTGCTGTGTTTAAAGGGAATGTGAAACCAGAGAGACAACAAGAGGGAAAAACGTATGATCATTTCACAGTCAAGTACAGTAGTATCATGTATGAAGTGTGTTATATACACAGCTAATGTAACCTATTCATGCCCTTTGTGTGTCGTTATGAAGTTGACTTCAAAATGTTCACGCTGAAAGAGATGAGAGCCGGTCACCAACAGAGCAGTGTTCAGTGCCTCATGAATCTATTTACTTCTCTGATAAGCATTTGCTTTGTCTGTCACTGTTCCAAATGTTTGATGCCGCTGCCTGGCCGCTCTTCTGTCAAGTGCAACAAGCATGAACATCCGGAAACACAGAAACGTTTACACACGGGCAGTCGCCAATAAAACAGCTCCAGCTATCAGAGCACACACATCCAAGCATTCACAAACATTCTGTTTCCTCTCTCCCTCTCACAGACTCACATATTTGTATTTGTAAAGAGATACAAAAAGACAGTAACAGATATAGAGACGGATTAACCATAATGGACTTTTTATTCTATATCGTAACTTTACATGATGAAAATGTTTGTACTCCTCTACAGTGCTTCAGGTTGTGACATTTAATGCAGTGATACAGACGTGAAAAGTTGAATATCCTTGACTCCATTATTAGATGAGGCCTGATAACATTAATTCAACCAGAGGAAGTTAGTGAATCTATTCTGTTCGGCTCTCAGCACACTTTACTACTTAAATGTTACAAATCTCAATTTGCATTCTTTCCCCTCTGTTATCAGTCGATATTGTTTCAATCTTTACCGAGATTGAATTATTTGCTGGTGACACATTTATTGCTGTATCTTCCCCAGACAACTGTTCCTCTGAACACCAGCACAGCCTCAGTCCTGCAGTTTGCCCTGGGTGAGTACTAGATCTCCACATGCACTGAGAACAATCACTACACAATCACCTCGTTTCCACAGAGATCAGTGTCTGAGGCACCCGGAAGTGTATTCATTCCTATGGCAACCACGGTGAACTCGAACATGAAAATGAAATGTGTCCCCTCTGGTATTTTTTGCCTCCATGTATGTTGAAATTGGACGTATGCAGTGGATTTCTAACATGCACTTTTATGCCACAGGAAGTTAGGATAAAATGTAATTAGCTAAGAGGCTAATCTCTTTAAATAGATTCTATAGATGAATATGTGTAATATATACAGAGATTTGCTAAAATGTTTCCCTATAACATCTACAAAAAGTATCGCTGTTCGTGTTTTGTTTGGACAGCGAACACTTGGCCCGAATACTCCCTGTCCAAACTGCAAACACCAAAATATTGACCGTTGCCCTCAGTGACAAATTTGTCATCAGCCAATGCCGAGCTCTGAGATTGCCAAGAGACTAATTCAAGTCAGATGTTTGTCGTTGCTTTTACAAAATCTGGGTAATTGTATAATTAAATATTAACTTATTCAGCCGGTTTAACGCATTGTGAATTTCAATAATGTTATATTACTATAAAAAATGTAAAAGAAGTTAGATAAATGTGCAAGAGTTAATTATTAATTTTGATTTGTATATGTAAATAGATATATTATTAGTAATATAATTGACACAAACAATCCGTTTCAACCTACAATCTGAAAGTTAAATATTTTGTACCAATATTGCTCCAGGTTCACATTCCACAAAGCCTTGCAGCCAAATTCTCCCATGGGTGCAGTAGCATTTCAGCAGAGTCCATATCTGTCTGTATTACAGGCACAAAAAAAGAACTCTGTAAATGGGGCGTGAGAATTTTGTGGAACAGACAGATATGTATGAGACATCTTAAACCCTGTTCACATATCTTCGCCCTGCCTGCAGCCATCTGAGACGGGACAACAGATGTCTGTGTCATCCTCAGGCATCTCTTGCTCTGTTATATGTCAGTGTACCAACTGGTACACAGGATGTTTCCGCGTAACGTTCCCTCTCTGTCTCACTCTTCTCTCTCCTCTCCTCCTATCATAAGAATGAATGATTTACAGTTTCTGGAAAGACACCCACAAGGCCATGGCAGAGTTTTTAGTAGTGTTGTATTTTTCATGTCCATTACATGCATCCACCAGCTCTCCTGGGAACTCGGCTGGGAAGAGGAGTACATACTGTCTCAACAACTCCCAACAACCCTCTCACCATTCTCTACTCTACTTCCTAGTGTCTTTCTCCTGTCCTTTCATCTCTCTCTGTCTGTCAATGCTTTGCAGGTGATTAATAGGAGTGTTTGTGGCAGTATAGTGTTGGGTATGGAGTGGTTCAGTAGAGCAGCACAATGAAGTGGTGGCAGGTTAATGCACAGCTCTATTCAGTGGGGATGGAACAGCACGGCAGGACACGGAGGAGACATGGACGCTGCACACAGTCAGGAGGGGGAGAGCGAGGGAGGGGGGAGGAAAGGTGGGGACGTCGGGATTTGCCTGCTTTGCCCATTAGCGACCTTTGACCCTAACCTGCTCCCTCACCACATTTTAAGCTGCAAAAATAGTCTGACCCAACCCAGAAATGCACAAGAATATTCACATATACACAAACTTATCAAGAGTTCATGGTCCTACAGCAGCACTCCTCCTCTGGTCGCCTCCGTCCAACCCGTTCACACTGACCCCGAACTTCTCTCAGACATGTTAAGCTGCCGATCACTACGTTCCGCTATGAAACCATTTAGATACAATTTTCCACTCGACTAAAGGAGGAAATTTGGGAGCAATCAGTCAGAAGAGTCCATCGAGCTGCGCCTCGCTGCTCCTTGGGGCACACACAGGAACATTGCCCTGCTGATAAAATTCAATTGATGAGAAGAATTTAACTAGCTAACATATTGTAACTGTCATACACTGTGTGACTGTCTTCTTTGTGTGTTCATGTTCCCCAGGTTCGGGCTCCTGTCGGTTCAGTTACTCAGACCCCAGCATTACTGTGTCGTACAGCCTCGGTGGTAACGCCAACTCCTCAGATGACTGGATCACACTGGAGAAGATCAGGTCTCTCTCCTTTTTTTCCATTCTTCCTTTCCTCATCCATCCCACAGTCCTTCCATCTGTTATGAACACCCACCTTCGCTCTTTTTTCCTCATTCACACCTCCCCCTCTCAATTTGTCAGTCATCTCGTGTTTGTGCCTGGATTATCCCCCTGCCTTCATCGCACTGTCCCTTCCTCTCCTTTTGCTTTGTCAGCTCTCAGACAGAGACATAATGTAACAGACACTGTTCTAACAACTATATTTAGCTGAGTCTTGGTGCATGTTGCGCTTTCGTGGAAACACAGAAAACGACTCATAGGTTCAAAACATTAAATCACCTGCCGAGTCAATGCAAAACCTGGTTTTGTCTCAGTTTCACTCATAGACTATATATAAAGATGATATGACAGTTCCATAAAATCTTAAACTAAAGCTTCTAGATCGCCCCCTGTTGGCTGGCTTCAGTAGAGGTTATAAGCCCTGCCAACTCCATGTAAATGGATTGGATATGAACCAAACAAAAATGACAGTGTTCGTTTATCCTTTAAGTTAGGTTTTAATCTGTTAAAGGATATAAGATGCAAGATGGCAGCATTCATATCTGGGATTTTTTGGCATCAATCCTGGAAAGTTGGAGTGGAGACCTGTTGTTTATCTTAGTATAAAGTCAATGTTTTCACTCCATCATAACGGAATGTAGTATCTGTTCATGTTCTGCTATTTCAGCCTGATTTGGCCAATTCATGATACAATTTAAATTGAATACAACCACTATCTCCACATTCATTGAGACCCTCCATTTCTCTCTCCTAGAGCCCCCTCCAACAGCAGCACCGTCATCCACCTCCTTCCCATGCCACACCACTCAAGAGCTGAAGGCGTTCGTCTCCGATGGTCTCAGGAGGCCCCTCAGGGCCCCGAAGGCTACGAGTCCTGCTGGGGGATGGACAACTTGCTCCTGGTCAACGCTGCTCACAGGGCCCCCCTCATGGAGGACAACTTAGACCCCCCAGACACTGCTAACTGGCTCTTCTTCCCTGGAGCTACCATCAAGGTATGCTGACATGTGGATGTCCTCCAGCCCTCTCATTATATATGCAGTTGACCAATCCCCAATGACCAGTGTTATTGACGAAAGTTGAATGAATGTCATAATCAAGTAATGTTGTCAAGAATATTGATTTACATTATGTTGCATGTTTTAACGCCTGTGTTCTTATTGGCCAGCACTCCTGTCAGTCTGAGGGCAACGCTCTGTATTTCCATGGTGGTGAGGGCGTTGGCCACAGCTTTGCCTCCACCAGAGACATTGATCTGCACAGGGAAGAGGGAAGGAGCTACTGGGAGGAAGACTTTGAGAGCCTGCCATCAAAGTAAGTCAAACTAATACTCATATATAAACCATTAAGACCTAAGGCCCCTTACAAAATCCCTGTAAAACTGATACATTGTTTGAAAACAACCACCTACAAAGAGTGTTTCTGCAGAACTCCCAACATGTACAAATATTTATATAGGTTCAGCATTTGAAGCAGTTAAGAGACATTAACTAAAACATTTGACAGTTTAAATTTTCATGATAAATAATTTCCTTCTCCCTAAAGTTTATGAACACTTTGAGAAAAACAATAAAGAGGGAACATTTTTTCCAGGTTAGGAATGCTCCCACACTGTACCTTGCCTCTCCTGGTACTATTTCAATGAATCACGATGTATTTCAACAGTCACATATCTTGAAAATGATAAAATCAGTGGCGAACCATGACCCACGATATTCACTTTGCATTCACATATGTGCGACTGTGCAATAGGTCTAACTGGCCCCCACCCACCTGTCTTGATCATCTCATATACATTTCGTTATGAAGTGAATGAGTCACTGTATTTCTACTGCACCCTTCACAACCACAGGGTGTACATTAAAATAGAACGCCATAAAAGACAAAACAATTACAGGAGAAGGTCAAACAGGGTAATTAAAGCTGAGTATAACCACCGGATTAATACTTTATAAAAATGCCAGTCTATGTAGATTTACAGTTTTTTTTAAAAGGCTTTTAAAATTTGGCAGTGCCTCAGCTGACCTGATGATGAGGGGGAGTTTAGTCGAAGGCAATGAAGTTAATGCAGTAAAACGGAAATTTGTTGCCAGACCTGAGGCGCTATCCTTTTATGGTGTTAAATGATGAAAATATATTACGAAACCAAACTATATAAGTCTGGAAAGGGAGATTTCATGGAGAGGAACATCATCAGGTACTCTGGGGTATCTCTGGGCTCATGTATACATGAGCTCTGACACCTGTCTATTGTCATATGTCAAGCACACAACATGCAGCGTGTTGCGTCAAGCTCACGCAGGTGAATGCCACGACTCTGACTGCAGCCCATCTTTTCAGAGTGCGACACACACACATATGCAAGCAAACACAAACACACAAATATACACCGGACAGCGAAAAGCAAGGAAACCCTGTCAGAAGCACAGTGAGAGGTGGAGAGAGAATTGAGACGGATGATAGATCGTGTTCCTGCCTGAGAGTAATTAACGGGCCTCATGCACCAGGTCTGTCACTACATTTTCCATTAATGAGAAGGACCCTCGAACAAGAGTGTGTTTCCACAGTCCCCCTGTACCCTCACGCCTTCCCTGCAGCACGCCAACACGCTGCACCCGCATACTCTCTCCCCCGCCAGGTGTCACGGGCTGACACATGCGTGAAGTAAGCAGGAAAGGGTTTTATGGTGACGGCGCACACCCCTAAGTGTCATTTAACCAAACACCAGCTATGACAGAAGCCCAGCAGCCTATACGCTGTATGACAGAGAACAGAGAGGAAGCAGTGGGGGGGAGAAGGAAGGAGAGGGAGGGGCAGAGGAACGCAGGAGAGGGCTGACACACTGAGTTAACTTCTGTCAGTGCTAATGAGGAGCCTCTCTCCGCTGTGCGACTGCAGGTGTGTGTTCTTTATGCATCAGCTGTCTTTCCAGGTGAGTTATTCAGTATTTCTGGGATTGTGTGTTTGTTGGCCGGCAAGATGTGAATTCTGGCAACTGTTTCCTGACTTCAGTAATAGTCCAGAGGAGATGATGTGTAAAAGAGGCAATCTATGAACATAAGTGTTAATTAGGGTTGGGTATCGTTTTTTTTGGGGGGACACCAGTGCTAAATCAATACTTTAACAACAGTTCCCTTGTCTGAACAGTGCAAAAAGACACCAAGCGGCCGTCGATAATTAGAAGATAGAGTATAAGACTTTTTTATTACTTATAAATAACTGTTGACAATTTAAAGTATACTTTACTAACCTAACTACAATAATTTAAACCCTTAACACAGATTGAGTGTTTAATACAGGAAATGACTCTTCAGTATGATGGTGTTAAAGTTTATATTTTGTTGTGCTCCAAATTTACAAATAATTTTGTTTCCTTTTTTGTTTTTTATCTGTATATAATATATGCACATGAAATTGAGAAAATCATCCGCTGACTGTGTAAACATGCATTACCAATGAGTTACCTATAGCTTGTGACGAGTAACACATAATCTACTTTGCTTTAGTAACTTTTTTCTAATTATTAATGTTGTTGAAATCCTGTCTCTTTCCATTTTTATTTATTGGTTTATTCAGCAGGGACAGTGCACATTAATAAACATTGCTGTAAATGGACCAGAGTTAGCCAAGAGGCTGTTTTTTGTCTGTTACAAGTCACCCTCAAAACAGAATATGTAAATATAAGATTAAAACTACAAAGTCGTTGTGATCGTTTATAGGCATGACGAGCAAAAATGAAAACAGAAGAGAACAATAATTATAGCAAAAAGCACAATTCAGGACACCATTGTATTATATATCAGTAATATTTTTAAACAGGCAACACAGGAGCACGTAATACGTGACAGTTTTAATGCTGAGCGATGATGAAAATGTTTACAGTCAAGGACTTGACGTGTTCTTTTCTTCAAAGACTCTAAAAGTTTTAGTGTTGCTGGCGTTCAACCAGGTTGTTAAACAGTCAGTGATGTGACCGTAGACGACATGTGCATCATACACTCGAGGTAACACCCACCTCTAAAATAAATATACAGTATTTTCCTTACTGAACCTACCCGCCCTGTCCGTGTGTTTCATACAGCTGGGACATAGAGGGAGCTGTTTATGGGACCCAGTGTGGAGAGATTGAGTCGGGCTCGGCCCTCGTGTTTGAGAAGGAGGGCCGGAGGCGGGTGTGCACCCCATACCTCGACACCACGTCTTATGGAAACCTCCGCTTCTACTTCACCATGGGTATGGAAAATCCCCCATTCCATCATTCTGTCATTTATTTGGGTCAAGAAATAGTGAGGTTAACGTGTAGTAATACATCACTCACAGTAATGGTCTTATTCTGTATGGCAACCTCACTGGTATTTTTGTTGCACTTGTGAGTTACTTTGCATGAACTTATTAAGGTGTGTTTGTGTTTAGGTGGTGGCGAATGTGATCAAGGAGAGTCCCATGAGAATGATGTCATTCTGTTTGGGAGGTCTGAAGGCAGACGGGAACGTGTGGTGCTCGACACGCTTCCATACTCCTCTTATAGGGTGAGACTTAAACAACATATTCACAAATGAAAGATCCAGTGCCAGTTTATTTCTATGAAGTAATTTAAATTATTTATTGTGTAAACAGACTTTATGTTACTACTCCGTGAGGATTTGCTGCTTTTCTTTTCTCATGTCATTAATTGTGTGTCTAATGAATTATCTATATTAAAAGGACTGTCACATGGTTTTTAGAATTGAACTTTGGGGAATTGTGATTTTAACTAACTGCAATTTTCTCTATCTTTTGACATTTCATTAATTAAAATGTTGTTCGAATGAGTAAATAAGCGATCGATTCCTTATATCATTCATTTCTCTTCTCAGACTCCTGCTGAGGTATCGGTGGCGCTGCCCACTGAGCTACAAACCCCAGTCACCCAGTTCTGCCTGGAGCAACGATCACATGGGGGGGCCAACCGCCACGTCTGGGCCGTGGACTTCATGCAGCTGCTCCCTGTGCTGCCTGGCACGCAGACACATGTCGCTCAGTTCTCCATCAACCTCGGCTGTGGGTCATACCAGCCGGCCAACAGGTGAGGCACACTGTACAACTGGGTGAGCCAGTGCTTCTTCTGAAAATATGGAGTTGAGTGATCTGTGAAAATCTAATTCTGTTTTTTTCAAATGTTGAGCTTAAAAACCTCCCGTGTTCCCTTTTATCAGCGTCAGCCTGGAGTTCTCCACCAACCACGGTCGCTCATGGTCCCTGCTTCACACTGAGTGTCTGCCAGAGCTCTGCGCTGGACCCCACCTACCTCACAGCACCATCTACTCCTCCGACAACTACAGCGGGTATGAATGGGAATGCACATCTATCGATCATTTTCTGATAATATTGTGTACCTCTACGTGAACACACTGTCGCACTTCTGCAGATGGACAAGAATCTCTATCCCTCTGCCCAACGCTGCTCTTTCAGAGATGACACGGTTTCGCTGGAAGCAGTCCGGCACTGGAACGAGCAACATGTGGGCCATAGACAATGGTTAGAACTAAACAGTTCACATGTTTTTTTTCCATTGATACAATATATTCTCTCTATTTTACATCTTCTAAGATAATACACACACGTGTCTAGGGCCATCAAAGATTATCATAGCTCAACCATATTAAAAACATATTTATGACTGTAAAAGCTCATTTATTTCTCTTCATTTATTTTTCAGTGTATGTTGGTCCAGCCTGTCTTCGTTTCTGCTCCGGGAGAGGACATTGTTCCCGCACAGGCTGCAAGTAAGGATCTGCTTTTTACTAAACCAAATAAAACCAGTAAGAGTCTGCTCATTATCCACCTAATGCCTCCAAGCACCAATCACCATTCAAAATTAATCAAATTGTATTATGCTTGTGATTTATTAATGGAATTTCATCTCTGTCTATTTTTGTCATTACATTCGTTAATTTTTTTAATATCTTACCTCCTCTCCTCTCCTCTCCTCTCCTCTCCTCTCCTTTCCTCTCCTCTCCTCTCCTCTCCTCTCCTCTCCTCTCCTCTCCTCCCAGATGTGACCCAGGCTTTAGTGGCCCAGCCTGTGAGCTTGCCTCCCAGACCTTCCCAGCCTTCCTGTCCGAGGGCTTCTCCAGCCCACGCCTCTCTTCCTACCACAGTTTCTCTTCCCTACGCGGGGCCGAGGTCAGCTTCGGCTGCGGGGTGCTGGCCAGTGGCAAGGCTCTGGTCTTCAACAGGGACAGCAGGAGGCATTTGGTCACGGCTCCGTTAGACAGCTCCCAGGCCAGGTAATGGAAAAGCTGATAAATTACATATTTTTTAGAATCAATTAATCAGGATTATCATTTTTTTTTAAAACAAAAATGAGCTTGTTCATGCAGGCAAAAGATTAAAAGGAACCCATGTGTGTGCTCTTGTGCGAGTATGTTGTTTACAATACATGCACACAAGGAAAACATCTTGCCATCAGCAGATTACTTGTAAAATTGTGTCCTCTCTTCAGTTGATATCCATTCTCCTGCTTCATCAATCCCCTCTTACCCTCATACTCACTTTTCCTCCCTGGTAGATGGATTATGATTATGGGGAGGGCTGCAGATGAGAGGAGAAATGAAAGCACGGGATAAATGTGAAAGAGAAAAAAAGAGCAGGAGAGATGAATTTTGCTACGGCTTCTGTGCTGGATTGATTATGCCTGTTGCGGCTCTCAGTGTGCCACCTGATGGCTGTGTTTAATGCTATTTTCCTGGTTGATCGAGTGAACAGCTGCATGAAAGAGGAAACTGCAGCACTAAGGAAAGTCCAGCTCTGCCAAAGACAGAGAAAACTGTTAAGGGGAGAGTGACTGAAAGTGGAAATTATTATAAATATTACATTAGTGTAGATTATAATATTATTGCCAAAACATGAATAAAAACATAAGAATTCCGAAGCTCACACTACATCAGGACTATGTGCAGTTAACATGATTACACAGAAATGAACTCTGTCTCTCATTCGCACTCTCCCTGTCTTATTCTTTCCTTTCCTCCACCTACTCTCATCCAATTTTATCCTCATTCATTTAATCATCTCATCCATCATCCTGCCACTTTCCTCCCACCTCTCGCTCTACTCTACTGTCTGTTTATCTACCCTTTTACCCCTCTCTCTCTCTCTTTTTCTCTCCTTCTCTACTCTCCTTCCTGAACACACTCTTACTCACCTTACTTTCTTCTCATTTGTCAACCTGCTCTTTCCTCTCTTTCTGTTTTTTCATTTCCATTTTTGCACGTTACTATGTCCGTCTCAACCGCTGCTCCCCTCATCCTAACCGGCTCGTCCCATCCGTGTTTTCATCTCCTCACTTTGCTTCTTTGCAGGTACCTGCAGTTCACTCTTCGGCTGGGCAGTCGCAGCACCCTGAGCTCATGTCCCGCTCCAGACCAGCCCGGAGAGGGCGTCCTGCTACATTACTCCTCAGACAACGGCATCACCTGGACACTGCTGCAGCACTACGCTTACCAAGGCTTCCATGAGCCAAGGTACCTGCCGTGTGTTATAGTGTGTGTGTGCACAGGCTGGTATGCGTATGATTCCATAGAGACACTAAGAGTCCATTAACACACATTTGCACTGCTAATGGTGTACTGAAGGTGTAAGCCACTGGGACCCATTGAGTCAGGTTAAGTCATATAAGTGAGTAATGAAGACAAAGTGGGCTGACTTCCAGATGCACAGCCCAGGGGTCAAAACTCTTCACCAGCCAACAGAGGAAGGCCAACGCGGGTCAGTGAGTCAGGGGCAAGTTCCAGGCACCAGTTTAGTGAAAGGCACAAGAACAAATATTTACTATATAGGGTTAGGGCCTAGACCTCTCATCATCAAATTTGAAAGGGGTTGTGTCCATTTTATAGGAAACCCTGCATAGCATTGTTATAACCAAGTCAAAGCCTGAGTCTACGCTCAGTGAGTGCGTGTGATTATTCCAGATGAAATGTTCAGCATTATTGTTACTGCCAGCAAATATACCCCTCACCTTTACATTTATATGATTTTGGCAATGGAACGTACTGCACACAGGTTATTTCATGCAAACGCCCCATTAAGAGCCTTGAAGTCCAGTTTTACAATAATTTTTTCCCCATTAGGATTGTATCTGTCGAACTCCCGGCTGGTGCTCGTAAGTTCGGCGTGCAGTTTCGCTGGTGGCAGCCGTACCACTCGGGCCGCAGTCAGGATGTGTGGGCCCTGGATGAAATCAGCATGACCTCTGTGCTGTTCAACACCATAAGTCTGGACTTCAGCAACGTGCTCGACGTCACCCAGAGTCTGGGTTTCTATCTCGGCCACGTCCAACCCTACTGCCAGCATGACTGGACACTCAGGTAAGAGGCCTCAATGCTCCGGTAATGTGGGTCAGTAGAGATAAAATATGAATCAGCAGTTGGTAATGTGATTCAGATTAGCTTGTTTTTACTGTTAAGAATTTTGTCAACTGGGTTTGATTAAGTACAGGGGTTTTCCTTACATTCAGTGTGTAATAGTTTCTTGCAGAATCTTCAAAGTCCTGACGCTTTGGATTAAATTGTCTAATATTGTATTTTGTTATTTGTGAAACTTGCTGGCTTTGAGATTATGTTTATCAGTGGCTGACACATGATTTCCTCCCGGTCATCCTCCAGTTTCTCTGGTGAGCCCAGCCCCGGCTCAAGCATCCGTTATGTGGAAACGCAATCGATGCAGATCGGAGCCTCTTACAGTCTGCAGTTCTCACTGGTCATGGGCTGTGGCCGCGAGCCCTCTCCCCACATTGACACACAGGTTCGCCTGGAGTTCTCTACGAATCACGGCCTCACCTGGCACCTGGTCAAAGAGGTAGGAGCATTGCACGTGTCCGCCCTGGTTCCTCATGAGAGGTGTTAACATCCAACCTCTTTAGTTTAAACAGCCCGACCCACACGTTTGTTTATAACTAGCAGACTTGCAGAAGAAGAGAGAGGAAGAAACTTCTCATTTATTCATGAACATGAATATTGATTAACCTATTACAGCATCAGTAATAATGAGTAAATAAGTAGACACTTTGTTTCAGATGAGAAATCGTTGCAGTTACTTTTTATCATCCTGCTATCAGCAATTACATGACAACACTTGAATCAGCAAGCAGATTATCTTCCCATGATTCCACAAAGACTTTCTGTGATCACAACTGGCTCATAAATATTCATAAGGCGCCAAAGTATCTGCCAGGATTTGTAAGTCCTTTGAAATTGAATGGGGCGTAATGAATCAGCGAGTTTTCTCTAATTCTCTCGTGCATGAAAATGCAGTCATCTGGCAAGTGCAGAATGTAACTCTCTGGATGTCCTGTCCTGTTAATCCTCGCTTGTCTTCCAGTGTTCAAGGTCAGAGATACTCTAATCCTGAATTAGCCTTTTATTTGCACATGCTGAGATGCTGATGACGCCAAATGACATTTTAAAGATTATTGTGTTGTTTTTAAAGAAGTAAATGCCACAATAATAAATATAACTTGTTTATTTGATTTGAGAAATGAACATTTAGAGAAGCATAAAAAGTGTCCCATAATAAAACCCCTCATTGCCTTCACCTAGGCCTGTCTGCCCGGCATGACAAGCTGCGCTGAGTTTACAGCCCCGAGCGTCTACCACCCGTCAGAGTTTAAAGACTGGAGACGCATCACTCTGTCTCTGCCTCAAAAGACATGGTAAGTAGTGCACGTCTGTGCAATAGACCCAGATGAAACATTTTTCTCTGATCTGAGTTTCCCGTTATTAATTGCAGTTAACGAGCACAATCACTCGGAGAAGCAGCAACAATCTGCTACAACAAACACTAGAATAGCAGGAGATATCAAACCCGGATCTGCCCACGCATCCAAATCTGCACAAAAATGTATCAGGTTCCCCCCCGACCCATACCACATCCTTCCACCAAGCTTTGTGTAAATATTTCAAGTCCTTTTTCTGTAATGTGTCTAGCTAACAGACAAAGAAGGTCTAACAGCCAGATTTAATGTACATTTTTTATATGAATATATTTGATATTTAGATCTGCACTAAACTGCACACACATTTTTCTTTAATATCCATGAATTACCGCCTGAGAAAGAAAGCAGCAGATGAAAGCAGCCTTTTCTCCAAAGCGGCTCCCAGTGATTGCACAACATTATCAGTGACACATCACACTGGGCTTTAAATAAACACTAACCAGGAAATTCCTACCTGCATTCCCATGATGCAAAATACTTAAATCTGCCCAGAGCATAGCCACTAAAAAAAGAGCACTAAAACGTGGCTTGTGTGCCATTTGAATACATCTGTTATTTAGTGTAAAATGCTTAGTTTCTGAGAAACTTCATTACTAAAATATTAGCACTTTAAGGAAGAGCACAGTGGCGATGCACCGTTTGAGTATGGTGACATAGCCACAGCCATAAACACTCATGTTGTGGATAGAGGAGTTTGAGTCCTGCTCTGTTTTCACCCCGACCCACTTGGATAATCATATATGGAGTAATATGTTGACATGTGTTTTCAGTTTGTTTCACTACTCCTTACTAAGTGTAGATCGCTGTTGCAACAACTAACTGGAAAAATACAGTCCTCCCACACAGGGGGGTCTGAGTCATGTGGGAGCTTCTTCCAGCTCTGGCTTCACATCTGTATTTGCCATACCAATGATTCTAGCTGTGTGAGCTGCTCCGATCTGACTGCCCTGGTTTACCTCTCAGCTGCTGATTCACTGGTACCCTGTTGGTATTCTGCCTGTGCCAACACAAAGACTGTAATTAGTTTGTATCAGGCTAACAAGACTTTAATTATTCACTTTAAAGAGCAAGCGGGAGAAAAACAGTCCCTTTTTAATGGTGGGAAAACACATCTACTTGTACATCTCAGAATCACATATAAATCAACTCAAATAATAACATAAACCTTCCCCACACTGAGCATCGTGACCTCCACCTCCATCTCATTCTACTCCCTTGCTCCTACAGTAAATATAGGTGGTCACATCTCCTGCTGTGTGGGATTAGAGGTCACCGGGTCATGGCAGTAAATGGTAGTAAAACAGCCATGGTTGTAACTCTATATGATCAGGAGGTGGTCCGAGTAGATATGGGTTACCGGATTAGCAGCAACGCAAAACGTGCCTGCTACATAAACCCCCGATATGCCTGACAACCTACGCTGCTAACTCCATTCATCATTACTGTACATGCAACTAACAGGAAGGTCACATGCACAAACATGTACACACTTGCACACAAAAGCACAACCTACATTTAACAGATGATGTGATATTAAGCCCTCTCTCTCATATACAATTTGCACAGCTGCAGATCCCAGACTCTCACTTAAAAAATACGCACACACACACACAAACACACACACAGGAAAACCCACATGAGATAAGGTTAATCTTTATTTGCTGTAAAATTCAATCAACAACCATCCCTGGTAGAGAAATGGATTAGTGACATAGTGTTATTGTCAGTATACTAGATATTGCTGCCATGTGATTTTTAATGTATTTTTTATATATATATTTTATCTATCCATTATCTATGTGGCTTAGCCCCTCAAGGGTCAGAGGGTAACCTGGAACCAGTCACAGCTGACACTGGGCGAGAGGCGGGGTACACCCTGGTCATCGGTGAACGGATCAGGTCCAGTCTACATCCAGGACATGGTTAAACGTTACACCCCAGTCTGTTCACTCCGCTCTGCGTCGGCCAATCGGCTCGTTGCTCCCTCACTGCGAGCTAAACACTCATCAAAATCAAGACAGTTTGCTGTCCTGGCTCCTAAATGGTGGAATGAGCTCCGCATCAACATCCGGACATAAGAAAGTTGACACATCTTCCGCCGCAAACTAAAAACATACCTCTTCCGACTATACCGTGAATAAATAAAATGAAAAAATACTAACAATTTTTGAAACTGACAATTTAGTAGCACTTAAATGGCCCTTACTTATAGCACTTTCGCTTTATTTTTGAAGAAATTGTACTTTCTTGATTCCTGTTGTTCTGGGTTTGTACCCTCAGGGTTAAATGCACTTATTGTAAATCGCTTTGGATAAAAGCTTCAGCTAAATGAAATATAATGTAATGTAATGTAATTGAATGTATCACAGAGCCAACATACAGAAGACGGAAGACCATTCACACTCACATTCACACCTCCAGTCAGTTTAGAATCTCCTATCAACCTAACCCGAACTCTGCATGTCTCTGGAATGTTTGAGGAAGCCGGAAAACACGTAGAAAACCCACACCGACATGGAGAGAACACGCAAACTCCCTTTTCAACTTGATGATGTTTTGAATATTTGTTATTTACAGTATTTATAATGTTTTTTTTATATAACTGAGCAGCCAATTACAGTAGCCCACGTGTGTTTGTCTTTAGGTCCAGTGCCACACGGTTCCGTTGGATCCAGAACTACTATGGAGAGCAGGATGAGTGGGCCCTGGACGACATCTACATCGGTCAGCAGTGTCCTAACATGTGTCACGGACACGGCTGGTGTGACCATGGACACTGCAGGTCAGCCTCCACACACACACACACACACACACACACACAGTCACACACACACAATAAAACTTCCTGAGCTTTTGCTTTATTACTTTTTTTATCACACTCAACATGGAGGCCCATAAATATGTTCAGCTACCACATTAAATCATAGATGAAAGATAAGAAATTCAGCCTCCGTCTTCTCCGTAGGTGCGACGATGGCTTCACAGGAACAGACTGCCAGCCCGTTACCTCCCTGTCCTCCAGTGTGCTCTCTGACTTTGAGTCCCAGGATGCAATGCTGGCCACTTGGCAAGAGGTGATTGGTGGAGAGGTGGTGACCCCCGACATGGGCTGCGGTGTGGTCTCATCTGGATCATCTCTGTACTTCAGCAAGGTACAACAGCTAGAAAATTTACCCCAAAAAATAGCATTTTTTGCATTTTGGTTATTTAATAATGTAGTTGTTGAATTTTTTGTATCTATACTTACTCATACTATATTGATACCATGTATTGGTTACTGAAAAGTGGCTGTGATATATAAGTACTACATGGACTCCCCACAAATAACCTTTACAGTACTTCCTGCATGTCATAGGTATTATTTGCTACTTGATAGATGAACATGCGTGTTGTTGTCAGGCTGGGCTGAGGCAGCTGGTGAGCTGGGACCTGGACACAGAATGGGCGGAGTTTGTGCAGTTCTACCTGCGGGTGGGCGGAGACTGGGCCGAGTGTAACCAGGCCGACAGCAGAGAAGAAGGAGTGTTGCTGCAGTACAGCAACGACGGGGGAATCAGCTGGGGTCTCATCGCCGAGATGTACTTCACCGACTTCACCAAACCCCGGTGAGTGACCTGTGGCTGAAGAAAGGGGAAAACTCATATTTCACCTTTTCACAAACATAACAAAGACACATCGTGTAATAGATGCGTTCATGATTGTACATTTTCAAAGAGAACCTGTCTCCCCTACCACCCTCAGCTTTGTCCACTATGAGCTTCCCTTGGTTTCGAAGACGCCCTCCACCAGGTTTCGATGGTGGCAGCCTCTTCACTCTGGGGAGGGCTACGACCAGTGGGCAATTGATGACGTCATCATTTTGTCAGAGAGGGAGAAACACATCATCCCCATGGCCAATCCTACTCTACCGCAGGTCAGGAAACAGTTTGAGGAGTTATTTTCTGTTACTCCTTTTAATTTGTGCTCAGACCTTGTGCTGCAGCCCCTGCTTCATCTTGAGATATTGCTTGTTTTGCTGTAATGGAAAGTGTTTGCCAAACTGAAATAGAGCTGGTTTAAAATATTTTTGCAGAAGTGCATCCATTAATCTTTTGAGAACTATTTTCCACTGCAGACACTGATACCTGTTATCACTAAGCCCTCTGCTAAAGTCGCCTGCCTTCTGTCTCTGTAGAACTTTTACGAGAAGCCGGCGTTCGACTACCCTCTGAACCAGATGAGTGTGTGGCTGATGCTCGGTAATGAAGGCATGGAGAGGGAAAGCAACAACAGCTTCTGTGCCCCCACGCCCTCTGCCATGGTGTTTGGGCGCTCTGATGGGGATAGGGTAGCTGTCACGAGAGACCTGGTCTTGCGATCTGGCTACACCCTTCAATTTAAGGTACCCACTTAGAATGTGTAAACACTACAAATGGACGGGCAATTTTAAAGGTGCCATTTTGAGAATTGTCTGTGCACTGTGTCCCCTACCAGTTGAACATTGGCTGTGAGTCAGAGTTCAGTGCATCTGCCCCGGTCCTGCTGCAGTATTCCCATGATGCCGGTCGCACCTGGGCCCTGGTGAGGGAGGGCTGTTACCCAGGAACCCCGGGGGTAGGGTTGTGTGAGGGCAGTGGTCGTGAGCTCAGAGAGCCCACTGTCTACAACACCGGAGACTATGAACAGTGGACCAGGGTCACTGTGGTAATACCACGCAATGTTGCAGCCAGGTAGCTATTGTAACAAGCATGCAGCTGCTATGTTGAATAAGAGTTTTTGGAAAATGTCTAATTGAACTACATACTAGTTGCTTAATAGCTTCTATTAATCATTTCTACCACCAGTTTTAATGCCTGCTGTATCCTTCCTTTTACTGAATCTCTTTCGTCTCATTTCCCAGCAAAACCAGGTTCCGTTGGTTCCAGGAGAGCAGCATGTACAGAGATGCTCCAGCTTTTGCCCTGGATGGGGTCTACATCTCTGAGCCCTGTCCAAACCACTGTGGGGGACATGGAGACTGCATATCTGGAGTCTGCTTCTGTGATATGGGATTCACAGGTTCGGTGCCCGATGGCTTCTCTATCATAATAGTTATATTTTTGACATAACTTTATGTTTTATCACACAATTCCCTTTTTTTCCCCACAGTGGAGCAGGATAGCTGCGTACCATCTGTAGCCAGTCCCCCGGAACTGACCGAAGGCTTTGAGGGGAAGCTGAGTCCTCTGTGGCAGAGCCTGAGTGGAGGACAGATAGGAGGAGGCTGTGGTATCATTGGTGAAGGGAAGGCCCTCTACTTCAGTAGCCCTGGGAGGAGAGAAGCACACACAGTGCCTCTAGACACTACCAACACACGGTGGGTGAAATTCACGACTACAAACCTCTCATGATCATCATCCAGACAACCCTGTTAAATTGCGGCTCATTGGTTTGAAGTTAAAATTTAAATTTGACATTTCTGTTTAAATACAGGTTGGTCCAATTCTACATCCGCATCGGCAGCAAAAGTTTGGGGCCCACTTGCACGAGGCCGCGCTCCCGCAATGAAGGTTATTATCTGTCGTGCACTAGAGCATTGAGGCCCTCTGCTGCATTCATGTGGCTGATCCTTAACAGCGCAGTCTGTGGAGAGCAGCTCCACATCTTTTTTGACTTGTTTCCATCTGTTCCTGATCCATCCTGATTCTTGCAGCAAAGCTTGCGTCACTACAGATCTGATCCTTATCGACAGTGTTTTTCTTTGTAATGAAGACTCAGAGTCTAGTGTTGTCTGTTGTGTTCATCAGTCAGCACATTGTGGATCTCTAGCCTGGAGCAGTGCTGAAGGCTCAGTCTGAGTCGGTTTCTTTAGCGACAGATAAAAACCTGCTAAACTCTTAAACCATTTGTCTGTAATAATCAAAGTTTTTGGATTTATTCAATTTGTTTGTATTTCCAGCTGAATCTATTCTATATCCATGAAAGAATTGTCCCCACAGTGTGATCCACTCTCCTCTTCCAGGAATCCTTGTGCAGTTTTCTACAAACAACGGTGTGCAGTGGCAGTTCCTGAGGGAGCTCGACTTCAGCTCCTTCCTAGAGCCTCAGGTGGTCACCATCGAGCTGCCACCTGCAGCTAAAACCTCCTACACAGTATTTCGCTGGTGGCAGCCACAGCAAGGTAAGTGCACGATTGAACACCACAGGAAAGCACTTATTGAATTGCAATATATTTTTGAAGTTACAGCTTTTATTTACTTTCTTCCTCTCCTTTCGCGTAGGGAAACACTCTGCCCAGTGGGCGCTGGACGACGTTTTCATCGGTATGAACGACAGCTCAAGAACAGGTTTCCAAGACAAGTTTGACGGCACAACCCCACTGAGGCACAACTGGTACCGTGTCCAGGGTGGAGAGGTGACGGTGGACTGTTTGTCTCTGGACACAGCACTTACCTTCAACTCTGAGGCCATCGACAGTGAGTCATTATACTGCATTATTGTTCCCAGGCGCATGCACTCTCTCAATTGGAGACAAGGGCTTAGGACTATAGGGTTGTCAGTTTCAACTCCCACACAGGCGAGGAAATTGTATGCTCAGAAAGTGCGGGAGTAACTCAACACACCCTTAACAATCAGTGTCAAGTGAAGCTGCTGCATTTGCAAGGAGAAGCTGAGCATTGTGTGTTGAAGTGAATGAATGCAAAGTTGGATGTTACTACAGCTGGACAGCAGGATGAAAACAATGGTAAAACATAAATATACACATATGTGATTAGACACTGCAACCACAGACAGACACTGTGATTTCACTCAGTTGTGCTCAAACAAACCACAAAAGAGGCTGTGCAGAGACATCACAGTCTTACACACACAACCGGCTGAAATTGAATCACCCATTTACTGCAGCGCAGAGGGTCCTGCATTATGAATGAGGAGCAGACCTGATTGAACATCCTGCCTGTTATTTATGCCTGCACCAAGCTGTGAGCCGATTTACTTTGCACAAATATTACATTACAACCGGGCTCATTCATTAGGCGCTCAAAGCAAGAGCGATTTGGCAACACATCGATAAACAAAGAGCTCCCGTGTGAACACATAAAGCACGTGGATGCTTGTTCCTGTATGCGCTGAATCATACACACATTTCACACATAACTCAACAGAAACTATTACATTCAAGGTTGCATTGACTTTGTGATTTAGGAAAGACCTTATTTCACGTGTCACTGATGTAGACATTTTATCAAATAAAGTCCTAAAGGAACTGTATTTTTTATGCACAGAAAATGTTTTCATTTATGTGGTAACCAGGGGAGACTTCTAGCAGCTGAAACATGTTGATTTATAAACATGGGTCTTTTTATGTATTTTGAGTAAAAAAACGTTAAATCGATCGAGTCTCCACTTCCTCCCACTATCAAGAAATGAATCCAAAATATACCAGAAATGAACACTGTCATCTTGCACCTATGACATCATTTGGAGCCAGAGTTTGGGGAATAGCAGTCAGGGGACGGAGCCTTGGTAGTGAGGCCCCCCCGATACACTAGCTGGACAAACTATGAATCAATCCGTCAATCCTCCTAAACTGTGTTTTTATAGCATCAAATGAGAAATTAAAATAATATAAACATTAAATTACTTTTTAGCTTGGTCCATGTCCCATCAGCTAACATGGAAGAGGCAGGAGTGTTTGACCCATACATGCAGCCTGCCACCAGGTGGTGATCAAGACGCTTTGGTGGAGCTGTCATGTCATCAATCCGTTATGGTGAATACTTACATATATAACGTTGCTGTTATGCTGTGTCTGCAGAGAAGCCGAGGTACGCAGAGAGCTGGGACTTTGAGGTGTCCGGCTCGTCATTCCTGCAGTTTGAGCTGAGTATGGGATGCAGCAAGTCCACTTCCTTCTCCCACGGCGTGCGGCTGGAGTATTCCTCAGACTGCGGCCGACACTGGTCTCTCCTTACTCCAGAGTGTGTGCCCCCAGCCATTGGGTGCGCTGGTTATACCCAGAGTTCCATCTACACCTCGACCCAGTACAAACACTGGAGGAGGATCACGGTCTATCTGCCCAGTGCTGCTAAGTATGTGTTTTATAAATAGTAAATTGTGGACAGCTTTTTCTCAAAGTGCACAAACTGCTGAACCGACTCTGTGTTATAACTTCCTGCTGAATCTCCTTAGCTCCCCTAGAACCCGGTTCCGTTGGATCCAGACCCACTTCACCCCAGGAGCAGAGGGATGGGCTCTAGATAACGTGCTACTTGCCCCTGGCTGTCCCTGGATGTGCTCTGGACATGGTCTGTGTGACAATGGACGTTGTTTGTAAGTATAACATTTTTATATTTCTTTTTTTTGTAGGTAAATGTTACGTACCTTTACCTTTTCTCTCTTTCTCACACAGGTGTGACAAGGGTTATGGAGGCGCACACTGTGTGCCTTTAGCTCCTCTGCCATCTGTGCTGAGAGAGGACTTTAATGAGAACCTGCAGCAGGAGACCTGGCCCGAGGTGTACGGAGCAGAGAGGGGAACTCTGAGCGGAGAGCCTCTTAAATCTGGCACTGCCCTCATCTTCAAAGGGGTAAGAGGTCTTACTTATCATGCAGACGGCATTAAGAGCAATACAAATTCTGTTAAAAAAAAACATAGACATTTCTCTAATCCTGTAATCCATGTTTATTTGCAGGATGGTCTGCGAATGTTAGTGTCACGGGATCTGGACTGCTCCAACACTCTCTACATTCAGTTCTCCTTCAAATTCATCACTAAAGGTACCACTTCACTCTTTTATTTGTATTTGTGTAGTTATATTTCTGTGTGATTGATTCAAATGTGTATATACGTGTTTATTTTTCAAAAAATTGGTGTAACAGTTCATCTTGTGGGCTTTTCTTTAGGTGTCCCAGAGCGCTCCCACTCAGTGCTGCTGCAGTACTCGGTGAACGGAGGGATCAGCTGGCTGCTGCTGGATGAGTTCTACTTCCCAGCCTCCACTGACACGCTCTTCCTTCACCTGCCTCTGCCAGCCAGTGCTCAGACCAACGCCACCCGCTTCAGACTCTGGCAGCCGTACAACAGTGGTGAGCAGAGACACTATTTGAGAGCAGTGTAAAACTCTCCTGACTGTTTTTCTGTCATGTTTCCAAACTGTCCTTCTTCTATAGCTCTCTTCCCCTTAACGCGTGGTCACATTTGCATGTTCCCACTTGGGCCATCTTAAGGACAAATTTCCTCAGTCAGTGTTTAATAATTTCTTCTAAATAATGCCCTTCAGGTAAGAAGGAGGAGGTGTGGGTGATAGATGATCTCATCATTGATGGCAGCTCCTTAAACAACCCACCAGTGGTGATAGACAGCTTTGATGAAGGCCCCAATGAGTCCAACTGGCTGTTCTTCCCCGGGGGAAACACTGGCCTCTACTGCCCCTACCAGAAGACTGGCCTGTGAGAAAAAATCAGCAATTACCTTCTTAATGACAACAACGGAGGTGTCGTGATTTGCATGTTTTGTTTTTGCGTCAACCCAAATGATGATAAAACTGGATTTGTGTGTGTGTCTGCTGCAGGGAGCAGGATGAGTCAGCCATGGTGTTTGTCTCCAGCGAGCTTGGAGAGCACTCTATTACCACCAGGGACATTGATGTAAATGAGAACACCATCATCCAGTTTGAGGTGAACAAACAAAGCCTCGATGACATCTTCTCCAAAGCAGCAATGAAAATAATGATTAATTTAGGATGCTAATCATGGTTCATCATCTTTTTTAATGTGATTTGTATATTAATGTTTCTCCAGATTAATGTGGGCTGCACATCTGAGAGCTCCTCTGCCCACCCAGTGCGTCTTGAGTTCTCACGGGACTTTGGTGCAACGTGGCATCTTTTGGTGCCTCTTTGTGCTGGAGGGGCACACCCCTCATCACTGTGCTCCACAGAGCTCCACCCTGCAAGCATCTACTTCCCTGGCACAACTCAGGGCTGGAGGAGGGAGGTCATTCACTTCGGCAAGCTTCGCCTCTGTGGGTAAGGACGTGATACCTACAGCTGATGAGCAAAAGATAACAAGGGAAATCTGTTCAGGAAACACTTTCAATTGCTTCTAATATCATCTAATAGCATTTTCACCTCCATACAGGTCTGTTAGGTTCCGTTGGTTCCAGGGTTTCTTCTCAACTGGCTCTACTCCTCCAACATGGGCACTGGACAACATCTACATAGGCCCACAGTGTCAGGACATGTGCAATGGCCACGGGGCTTGTATTGGTGGCTCCCACTGTGCATGTGACCCTGGCTATTCTGGACCAGACTGTTCAGTACCTGACACCCCCAACCCTGACTTCCTCAAGGAGGACTTTGAAGGTACACTAACATGCAGGTGCTCACCTGGTACACACACATTGACGATCCATTTCATGTCGGAGCCCTCAAACCACTAGTGGCCTGGGACACATGGACACATTCTTTTCCCTGTGGGAACACAAATGCACCCTGGGTCACATTGAAATTAAAATGTGATGCATGCAATTGGAGTTTCAAATAAACCAACACTTATACCATTAATAATATCTTCATAATCATGAATTTAATTTTTCTTCTTTTTTATATATAAGATATAACAATATATATGTACATACTTTAGGCATGCTTTGCAATAGTTTTTAGATTGATTATAGCTTTATTGAACCCATCTATTACTTTCCCCTATATACAATAAATGCTGAATTTATGATTGTGTGTTTTTCTGTTTTGTTGCTTTCCATGTGCTTCTTTGTGTACAAACGTGTGCCTCTAGGCGGAGCTGTGAATGCTGAGCGTTTCAAACAACTCAGCGGTGGTAAACCATCCAGGAAATGTGGCATCATGTCAAGTGGGAACCACCTGTTCTTCAGCGAGGACGGCCTGCGGATGTTGGTGTCTAATGACATGGACCTGTCAAATGCCAGGTAGGGCAACTGTCATACAAACAGGAAAACAGATATGTATTACCAGCTTGACAACAAAATACCAATACATTTCTCTGTTGTTGTTGAATTTACAGTTTTCAGTCGTCAACTCATGTTTTAATGTCCTCACTCTGTAGGTTTGTTCAGTTCTTCCTGCGTCTCGGCTGTGGAAAGGCGGCACCAGACCCTCGCTCTCAGCCTGTCTTGCTGCAGTTCTCTGTGGACGGAGGTCTCACCTGGGGACTCCTCCAGGAGTTTCTCTTCAGCAACAGCAGTAATCAGGCTCGCTTGGTGGCCCTGGAGATCCCCCTGCGTGCCCGCACATCATCCACTCGTCTCCGCTGGTGGCAGCCCTCTGAGAACGGACACTTTTACAGTCCATGGGTTATTGACCAGGTACGTCTGAACATCTGTCCAATCACAAGGCTTTTAATCATGGCTGCAACGCATTCCATGATTGCTTTAGATTGTTTCCTTCCTCTGTCATATCCCATGTCCATGCCCTGCATCAACTATGCAATTCATCTTGGATTCCACAGGTGGTGGTAGGTGGCAGTGCTAGTGGCTGGGGACCTTTGGAAGATGACTTCTCCTCGATCGATGGCCGCTCGTGGCTCCTTCACCCTGGAGGAACCCGGATGCCTGTCTGTGGCTCTGATGGACCTGCTTTTGCATTCATAGAAAAGTCCAACACTCGCTATGCTGTGACCACTGACATCAGTTTGGGTCAAGACGCCTTCATCCAGTTTGAGTTTTCTGCTTCTTGCTCTGTCACCAACTCCTGCTACTGTAAGTAAAGAGAAATGCTGCGTGTACATACAAAATGAAATAGCCATTTACTAATTTAATAATATTATTATATTGATTTTATTATTTGTTTGCAGATTCATGATGTTCAGATTGTATTTGTCTTCTCTCTATGCAGCTGTGGAGTTGGAGTATTCTCTTGATCTGGGTCTGACCTGGCAGCCTGTGGTCCGAGACTGTCTGCCCACGAGCCCTGACTGCTCCTCCTACACGCTGCAGAGGCTGCTGGTGTCTGACACGTTCAACAAGTGGGGACGCATCACCCTGCCAATCCCTTCATATGTCAGGTCAGCACTGTGCTTCACTGTACTCAAACACAGGAACAAACTTGTGCCACTTACAATCTGATACTAGACTATGTTCCAAACAATAAGTAAGACCTGCTTCTATGCAAACACAGGACTACAATATTGTGTTGATACAAATCCTTAAGTGCAACATCAGGGTTTAGCTTCATCTTTGTCATGTATTTGTGACATAAATGTATTTCTGTAGGTCTCCAGCCACCAGGTTCCGTTGGTTCCAGCAGGCTCCCTTTGACAAGCAGCAGACGTGGGCTCTGGATAACCTCTACATTGGAGACGGCTGCCCGGACATGTGCTCTGGACACGGCCGCTGCCAACAGAGCTCCTGTGTGTAAGTAACAGCAGCTGCTAGCAATGAGCAGGGAGGTGCGAATGAGAACTTGAAATTTTGGGGAGAAAATAGCCACAATTCTATTGAAGTTCATATAATTTATGTGCAGACAGTTTTTATTGCATTTTATTGTTTGTACTTGATGTTTTTAATTCAATCACATAAAGCTATTTATGTTTTTATCGCAGCATTAAAGCCAATAAATGATCAGATTAATCACAACCAGACGGCCACTTTATCTTCTAATATGATTATTTGCATCTGACTCATCCGTCCTCCAGGTGTGACCCAGAGTGGGGCGGAGAGTACTGTGATGAGCCCGTGGTTCCTCTGCCGTCCCAGCTGAAGGACAGCTTCAGCCGAACTCCCTCACTCAGCCACTGGCACATTCTCACTGGTGGGAAGCTCAGCACGGTGTGTGGAGCCGTTGCCTCCGGTGCTGCCCTGCACTTCAGTGGCGTAAGTATACATCTACGTCTGATTTTATTCTTTCTGTTTTAAAAAATGATTTATTATGAAACTAGGGTGTAGTGAAGCATGAATCGCTTTAAATGGCATGTTCTAGCTGTGATATTCTAACATACAAAAGTTCCCTGAAGCATGTTATATGCTCTGGATTGTACAGATTAAAAGGCTCAATACACATTTCCTTCAGACTTTCTCCTCTTTAATTCTCTTGTCATTTTATTGTAAGGGTCAGGATAACTTTATGTGAACACCTTACACTCGTGCTTAGTAGAGAGTATAAAAAAAAACTTCTTGAAGGAGAAGAACACTCAGTACACTACAAACCTCCTTCAAGGGCCATCGGTCCCCTTATGAAACCACATTAAAATTCACTCGATTTTTACTTGGATCTGCACCAATTGCACACACGCATTAATATGAGTCCCCTGAATATTACTGATTTTAATCAATATCCATGTATTATTCCCTGAGAAATTGGTAAAAATATTTTAAATTGTCCTACTTAGTGAAAAACAAAAATCCTGGATCTGCCTACTGATCAAGATCTGTACCAAATTGTAATGGCTCTTTCTCTGATGCATTGCCATACCAGATCTCTCCAAGTTTTGTGGTAATATGTCCAGTAGTTTTGCACATTACTGACAAATATCAGTCGGACGGACCCACCCTAACAAAAATATAACCTCCTTGGCGGAAGTAATTAGTGTGGTAAGAGCACTGACCTGTGCTGATTTACTGGGGCAAATAGATAATAAAGAGATTGTTAGACAAGCCAGACATCTACAACTTCTGAAAGCTGTGGCTTTATGTATTGATCCGTTGAAGAAACACCATTAAGTAAGTAGATGTCAGCCTTTATGTGCAGCTTAGCCTCTCAGGCATTGGCTCTAGGGCAGTATTGCAAATGGACACCATTGACTGGCTGATGCTAATATGGAAAGACAACGTCAGAGAAGCCCCTTAAGACTGAAGGTCACTTGTGAAAGGCCTACAAGATAAATTGCTGGAGTGTTTGAAGCTGAAACTCAAGTTAGTTTTATTCAGGAAATGTACTGATCCTGCTTGAGACTTTTGGGTTTGCATTTAAATGGATGATCAATAGAGAAATAAAGAAAGAGACTAGAGACCAGTGGACAGGCTTCCATCTATCTCAAGCATCCATCATTAACAGCTTCTCTTCTTGTGTCTGTTCACAGAGTTGCAGCCGTCAGCTGGCGACAGTAGACCTGAACCTGACCAACGCTGAGTTCATTCAGTTCTACTTCATGTATGGCTGCATGATCCCACCTAGCAACCGTAACCATGGTGTACTCCTGGAGTACAGTTTGAATGGGGGAATCAACTGGCACCTACTGACAGAGATCTTCTACGATCTGTACACCAAGCCTGGGTGAGTGGTTCTTTTTCACCTGCCACACATGGAAATACCTAAATGTGTACAAGTGGCTGAAAATTTTAAATCTTTGACTCTCTGATCCGTGTTCAGGTTTGTGAATGTGCTGCTGCCCCCTGCTGCCCGGCAGGAAGGCGTGCGTGTGCGCTGGTGGCAGCCACAGCACGAGGGAGCCGACCACAGTGACTGGGCTCTGGATAACGTCCTCATCGCCGGCTCAGACCCGCGTGCACAGATCTCTGACACATTCGGAGGGGTGGCACTGCCCAACCATGAGAGAGCTCCAGCTGATGAGACCTCAGGGAAGATCGGTGAACTGAGCGAGCAGGAGGAGACGCTCATCGGTATTTAAATCAAGTCTTGAATCTGAGTCTACTGAGCTCCTCATTACCTCTTGTTCGATTACCTGCATACCTGCACGCCAACGCCCAACAGTCCCCTTATGAAACCACATTTAAAATCAATCAAGGGAATAAGAAATTCCTTGATCGGCCCCCTGATCCGGATCTTCATCAAAACTTTATTAGTTCTTCCTTGGCCCATGTCGCATCTGTTGTTTTTGGGTAATTTTGCAGGGGTGAAATTATAACCCTCTTAGCGGAGGCAACAACCTAACATCATTTCTTATTGCTTTAATGCTCAACATAACTTCTTAGCTCTATAAGCTTCTAATCGTTGTTTCTCTCTCAGTGAGCGACCACTGGCTGTTCTCAGAGGACTGCGTAGTGCAGCGGTTCTGCAGCTCTCCTGATGGGGTGATGGTGTGTGGGAACGCTGATGGACGGGAGGTGTACGCGGTCACACATGATATTGTTCCTGACAAGGGCTGGGTCATGCAGTTCAAGGTAATTAATGAGCCCTGAAGTGACACAGCCAATATCTGCATCATTGTGTTGTGTGATATCCTCTCATTCGCAACCATGTGTCGTGTGATGTAGATCGCAGTAGGCTGCAGCGCGCCAGAGCGTCTTACAGACCGGCAAATTCATGTCCAGTACTCAGTTGATTTTGGAGTGACCTGGAAATACCTCATGGCCCAGTGCCTACCTGCAGACCCCCGCTGTGGAGGTCAGGTCTCACAGCCATCAGTCTTCTTCCCTGCTGAAGGATGGAAGAGAGCTGTTTATCCCTTGCCTGACAGCCTTGCTGACACGTGAGTCATTCTACCTCAGATCTGCCTCATAAGCACACAAAACACTGAGTCCTCTTTCATATTTAATGGTACTACCGTGGCATGCTTGTCCTAAATTATTGATCGAACAAATTAGAGTCCTCATGTTAATTATTAAAACCACGGTCGTATAAATCTTGAAAATGGTATTTATGTTGTTCAACTAACTTGTCCTGTTTGTGTCTCAGTGCGGTGCGGTTCCGGTTTTACCAGCAGCACTCAGACATTCAGTGGGGTGTGGAGAACTTTTACATCGGCCCAGCGTGCCACAGCCACTGTGGGGGTCACGGGGACTGTCTGGATAAGCGCTGCCTCTGCGACCCAGGCTTCACGGGACCAAACTGCTACGCCAGCACTGCTCTTAAGGTAGATGATTCTGGTTCTTCATCGGTCTTACATTGTCTTGTTAAAAACAGACCGGAAGAGAGTTTGACGATGAAAATATACCTGTTCTGAGATGATCCCTGTTTCAGATTCTGTGTCTTTTCCCCTCTAGGCGTCTCTAAAGGAGCGTTTTGACTGGGAAGGGGCAGCAGGACCCCAGTGGCAGGTGCTGGAAGGCGGTCGGCCCTGCACAGACTGTGGTGTGCTGGTAGAAGGGACTGCCCTGTACTTTGGAGGAGCTGATGCCAGACAGGCTGTCACTGCGGATTTGGACCTTCGTGGAGCCAAGTCAGTACACAACTTCAGATGTTTTCTACCTATCTTTGAATGAGACTAATTATATATTAATACATATATTCAGGTTCAGGTTTTGATTTGGGAAATGAAAGGTTTACATGCTCACAAAAGTGTTTCCTAGAACTGTCCATTACTGCAGCACCTCTTAAGTATAGCTCCTGTATTTTAAAGGCCGCCTCGTTTGCTCTGATTGGCCTTTGTAATTTCCATTACAAACATAACGAAACTCATATAAAAAACTAGACAAAATAGAAATATATGACTGGTTTAAATCTTAAGGTAAATTATAAACTGTGTGTTTTGTTGACAGGTTTGTGGAGTACTGGGCCAGGATTGGCAGTGAAGATAACATGACCATGTGCCATCGTCCAACGTGTCGTAAAGAGGGAGTGTTGCTGGATTACTCCACTGACGGAGGTAACGCCAACAAGAACAACACACATTACATTGGGTGTTGATCCCTTTTTCATCTTCCTGTCTCTTTCTTTTTTCAAACTGTCCACATTGTTTCCTCAGGTGTGTCCTGGACGCTGCTGCATGAGATGGACTATCTGAAGTACGTGTCAGTGAGGCGAGACTATATTGTCCTTCCAGAGGGAGCTCTGACCAATGCTACTCGCCTCCGCTGGTGGCAGCCATTCACCATTTCCTCTGGCCTGGCCAGCCCCAGCCTGGAAAGAGCCCAGTGGGCTATAGATAATATCTTGGTGGGGGGGTCAGACATCAACCCCTCCACCCTGCTAGACACTTTTGATGACGGTGAGTTTGTATGTGCTGAAATAATCAGAGCCGAACAATTAAATGAGTCTTCAGGAAATTAATTTGGACTCTTCCTCCTCTTCTGGTTTCGTTGTCTTTCATCAGAGGGAGTGTCTCATGAGGAAAGCTGGAGTTTCTACCCGAACGCTGTACGCACAGCTGGCTTTTGTGGAAACCCCTCATTTCACTTGTACTGGCCAAACAAGAATCAGGACAGGACACACAACATCCTGGCCACTCGGGAGCTCATAGTGCAACCTGGATATATTTTACAATTCAAGGTATGGTACTGCCAGAGAGCCACATGGCCTAATTGACAGCTGTGATTTGTCATGTACCCTTTGGCTTCAGGTCTTAACACTTCTCCTCCTGTTGCAGATTGTTGTTGGGTGTGAGGCAGACACCTGTGAGGACCATCACTCTGTTCTGCTGCAGTACAGAAAGGACGCAAGGTAAGAAAAACCAGAGGAGAAGCAAAGAACACTCGCTCATAGTAATAAACCCACAGAGAGTTACCAGACTCAGCAGGTTCTCTTGTCTTTATCTTGTGTTGGACGTTCACTCACCCTGCTACAGTGTTGTTTAGGGGACAGTTGTTTTCAAGAAAACAGAGTTTTAACCCAACATACACTACCTGTCCTGTACCAAACAATAGAAGCAAGCAAATAGTAACTGACTCATTGAACATCCTGTTACAAAGTATATATACTGTATACTCTGTTTTAACTGTGTACACTCTGTTCACATTGTATATATCATATCTTTCTCCCTGCCTTCATGTTATATGTTTATTTATTTATTTTAAATTATGTATTGTTATTTTTAAGTATCTCCCTTACTTCTTTAATCCAGCAAATTCCCAATAGTTGGACTAATTCAGGCTTATCCTAATTTTCTTATCTCAGCTCAGCTCAGCTTATCTCATCCACTTAGTTTACCTTCACTTAACTTTCCACTACTTACAAGTGGCAAAAAATTGATTATTGCAGATTTAAGGGGAATGTTCCACCAAGTTATAAAACAAGTATTTACAACATATTGTGATGTGTCTTTGTTTATCTTTCGTACTTATTACGACACAGCTTTGAGTATATTCACATTTCAACTGGTGGATTTTGTTCATAGGAAGCATTTTACATAGACTCGCCTTTCCCCGCAGGTCGGATTCGTGGCAGTTGGTACAGTCGGAGTGCCTCCCCTCGTCAGTCAACAACGTGGGCTGCTCTCCCTTCCAGTTCCACGAGTCCACAATATACAGTCCGGTCAACAGCTCAGCATGGACAAGAGTCACTGTCCAGCTGCCAGACCACGTCTCCTCAGGGTAAAATTCTAACTTTACACATCTATCCAGAGCAATGATCATGGGTTTTTATGATTTGTTGTGTTTTCCCAGGGCGACCCAGTTCCGCTGGATTCAAAAGGAGGGGACGGGAGAGCGGCAGAGCTGGGGAGTGGACCATGTTTACATCGGAGAGGCCTGCCCGGGGCTCTGCAGTGGCCACGGCTACTGTACAAGTGGAGTGGTCTGCATCTGTGATGAGGGATACCATGGTGGGCCACAAACACCTTATTACATTCAAACAACTATCTTTTCAACTTCTAAACAAAGATTTTTTCATTAACGCTCAAAGTTTTAGACAGCTCTACTATTGAGCTCTGTTATCCAGCACTTTCGCCTTGATAATCCGTTTTTCCCCCCCTCCTGCATCCTCTCCCCCGATCAGGTGATGACTGCTCCCTCTCCAGCAGTGACCTGCCCAGCTCCATCAAGGACAACTTTGAGTCGGGCAGTGTGTCTCAGGAGAGCTGGCAGCTGATCCAGGGTGGTGGAGTCGGCAGCGGCTGCGGGCAGCTGTCACCGCACGCCCACGGAGACTCACTCTACTTCAATGGCTGTAAGATGAGGCAGGCAGTTACTAAACCGCTAGACCTCACAAGAGCCAGGTACAGGTACTACCAAAACATAGTGCACACAAACATGCACCTACATATAACTTACAGCTGTGCCAAATTACCTGTAGTGTCATTGTCTGTATTAACAACCTATAATGCTTTATGTTTCTAACCTCTCCTTTACCTTCCTTCTCTGTCCCCCTGCAGTAAGATCATGTTTGTGCTGCAGATAGGCAGCGTGGCACAGACAGACAGCTGTAACATAGCTCTGGATCAGGCTGACACAGTCGATAGAGCCGTGCTGCTGCAGTACAGCGTCAACAACGGAGTGAGCTGGCATGTAATCGCCCAGCACCAGCCCAAAGACTTCATAAAGGCCCAGAGAGTCTCCTACAACATTCCACTGTGAGTGGCACAAAGAGACATGCAGATAAGACTCTGTTCAAAACAGCACTGTGTAACTTTCGCTGAGCAACAGCGCCCTCTAAAGCCGCACATGGTGGTTGATTCTGTTGGGCTGCGTGTCAAAGCGATAAAGTGGTTTTCACGTAGAGAAAAAACAAAGCTTATCCATGTGTGTACTGTTTAGTCCCACTCAATAAACTGAAACACAACTGATGGTGGAGATCATGATATTCCTCATGATCTCCAGCTTCCTCAACCTGTAACAATTATACCAAACTCTGTTAAGAGAAACATTTCCTCACTGAATATTGCTGATAAACACTGTTTTATACTGACTTGATTGCACTTTAATTTTCCGGGTCTGATACTGGTAAATATAAACAATGACAAATTATAACTTTTATAAAGGATACCTAATTAAACAAGTATTGAAACATCATTAGGTTGTTTTTTAGCTACAGCAGTAAAACACTGGCATGTATGTTGACTCTTGCTGACCCTACAATGTTTCCATGGTCTCTCCAGAGAGGCGAGGGTCAAAGGGGTGATGATGCGATGGTGGCAGCCACGCCACGAGGGTGCAGGACACGACCAGTGGGCGTTGGACCATGTGGAAGTCGTTCTGTGAGTACCCAATTCCCAGCAGGCCCACCGGCCCCCCAAGTTTGGCCCCGACCAGTGCCCCAATCTGCCCCAGCCTCACCCGTAACAAAGAATCCCATCTACTCCACACAAACACTGAGATGCAGTATATGGACAAATAAAAGTGCAAACACATCCACCTGCGTGCTGCTGATCAACTACAGCAAACCCCGTTCAGCACTCGCTCGTTAGAAACGGTCATCGCAGCTTCTGAGGTCAGGCCAGCAGGGTAGAAAAATGACTGCAGTGTGCTTTGCTGTGATGGGTTCTGTCTGTGGATGGCTGCTCTGTGTCTGACAGATCCACTCCTGCTGTCAAATCCTCATATTTTCAGTGTCTGGCAGAACACATGCATCTTCCAAATAAACAATTTGTACAGAATTAGTGCATTTCCACTGAAATGACTAACGGCTTTGTGGTAGTGCTCTTTAATCCGTTCAGTCCGTATCAGCAAGCTTTCGAAAGACGTTCACAAATAAGTGGATTGAAGACTCCATCCGTTTCTGTATCTAACGTTGTGTATAACTGAGCCAGTGGATGTCATCATCATTATGATAAGTTTAACCATTCACTCTTTTTATGAATAACTATGAATAAAAATAAAGATCTTGAAAATAATACAGCATACTTTTCTTTACTTGAACAAACACAAATAAACATATTGGCAAACATTAACGCAGAATCCCATCTGTCTGTGAAAAGCTCATATTGGCTTTATCGTTTTTTAATGAGCCAATTGAATAATCAATCAGGCTCTGAACCAAGAATACAGAAATAGAGAAGGTGACCTCACATCTGAGAAAGTGTCTTGAAATGGCATATTTTAGTTTTGTACTTTTTGAGTAGATTTCATGCAAAAGTTTCTTTCTACAGGAAAAAATAAATGTTCTTACAAATTTATAATTAGTTTTGATGCAACTTAAAAACACACTCAACAGTCGTTGATTGTTTCTCTATTTATTTCCCCCCCCCTTTTTTGATATTTATCTCTGCATTGTAGTCCTCAGCCTCCAGCAGTTATAGATTCTGTAGGGCACTGAAGATATGAAGATGGCCTCAGCTAACATTTTCTTAACATGGCAATATCATAAAGCGTTCTGAATGCATTTCGTGCACGTTGCTGTGGGTATCAGAGCAATGCTGATTTTTTCATTTCAATGTGTACCCGATGCATTTCAAATGCCGCGCACAACAGTTGTGTCAAGCGTGCTGATATTTCATGTTCAGATGCACACACACACACACACTCATGCCTAACCTGAGCTGTCCCCTGGTCTATGTGGCCGTGACCTGTCACTCCCCGCCCTCCCTCCCCTTGCACTTGCACGGTTTTCGACAGTGTCTGCTGAAAAGAGTTCTCCGTGATCCTCACACTTTGCTCTGTTGTTTATTTCTCTCTGTTCACCACTCCTCCACTCCTTCACACATTCTTCCCCTCACTCCTACACCTGCTCAATCTTTTCTTTTTATTGCTCCACGTGCCTCTCCTCCCTGCCGCTTAATGTCACCGCTGTGTTCGATCACTCCTCTGCTTGTGCCGCCTCGTATCCGACCTTCCGCCATCCTCCTCGACCTTCCGCCATCCTCCTCCTCCTCCTCCTCCTCCTCCTCCTCCTCTGTCCCTCCTCAAATCTCTTTCCCGTTTTTCTTTTCCCATTCTGTACAACAACGGATGGATTTCTGATGTTTATCTTGCTCTCTGTCTACACCTGTAACATTTTTCTCACCATCCCATCATCTTTGTTACATTCTTTTTTCTGTCTCTCACTGTTTACTCTTTTGCTGTCTTTCACATTCTCTTATTTCTTCATCATTTGTCTCCTCCTGCTAACGTTCACTCCTTCGTTGAACCTCTGACTATCTTTCCACCTCTTCTCTTTCTCCTCTCCTCCTCCTCCTCACTCTGGGCCCCTGCCTCCCTAGGCCGGGGTTCCCCCCCCCCCAGACCTTTCTGCGAGACAGCAGTCCCCTTCTCCTGCCTCCCCCCTCTCGCGCTCTAACCTCTGCTCTCTTCTGTATTCTGCTCCCTCTGGCATGGCTGTAGTGTCAGGTAAGTTATCCGCCTCTTCCTGAATTCAGCCCCCTCCCCACCTCCCTCCTGCCAAACCATCTCTCTCTCTCCCCCCCCCCCCCCGTCCTACTGCGCTAAACCTCCCACAATTTCACTGATGCACACAACCCCCACCTCATTATTACCACAGTCATCTCCATGCCCTCGGCTTAAAATCCAGCGCCAGGCGGGTCAACAAGCAGACCAGCTGTTTGCCAGGTGCAGGTTCACTGATCAAAATTATCCACAGATCAACACTTATATAAATATAAACCATTTTTGGCTTTGAAGGGTGACAGCTATTTTTGTATTGCCCATTTCCCCCCTAAAACGATTCAACACAAAGTCACCGGATGAGAAACAGGTTCCCATGATATTGCGTTGATTCTCAATGTGTCCTCGAGGCCTTTTAAATGCACTACACACACACATGTTACTGGTTCTGTGTTTGTGTTTATATGTGTGATGTAATCCATCACTATACCTGTTCCTGTTGTTTTGTTCTGGCTACGACCTCTGCTACAGCAAACACATACTGTATATTTCACTGATCCTATTTGAAAAACTGGAATAAATTCAATCAGGCTGCACCAAATTCCACATACTCCGAGATACCAGTTGTCTACGGCTACTACCACAGTGCTAAGTTTTCATTTCAAATCAGCATGGCTCTGCTAGGGATGGTTGCGTCCTCACCAACACTCCAGTGCTGCTTTCTAGTGTGAGCGAGCAGAAACTGAGATGTGGGAAATGTTGGAAAAGATGACATTTACAACCTCTTGCTGATTGGGGGTTTTCAGTCATGACTTAATCTCTGCTCGTTCGGCAGGCTCCTATCACATGACCCCTTTCCAGAAGAAAAGAACCGTCATTAGTCTCGGCTAGAACAGCTCTTTCTCAACCAAGTACTTCCTATATTCATCGGGACACAGATCATAATATGTGTTTTTAGTCGGTTTACTTTGGACAGGGATTAAAACTGAGCCAGAAGGATTGTGTGGACATGAGGACTGTTTCAGTTAAAGTAGTTGTATGGACGTAGCCTAAATGGGCCTTTTTCTTTTTCATATCCATTCATTATTCTCTGAGAAATCAATGGAAGTCTTCTGACAGGCCCATCTGACAATGTTAAAGAAAGTGACAAACAAATCCTGGCTTTGCCCCTTGATCTAGATCTGCATCAATACTGAACTCTTCCACCAAGTTTAATCTTACTTAGAAACAAACTAACAAACCAACCAACAAACAGACCGGGGTGATGAATAGTTTGTGGGTCCAGGGTTTATCTCCCACTCCGCTGTTTGCAAATGAGTTTCATTGGACTAACAACCTCCATCCAGCTCCTTGCATGGCTTTGTGGATCATATGGTGTGACAGCTCTGCATTCCCTTTTCACTCATGGCTGTGTTACTGTCAGAGGACAACAGCACATGACCCTGAGCTAGGAGCTTCCTCCTCAATGGCCCTCTGCCCCCGTTCAGACCTGATGTTATCATCCAGCCTGAGTGATCCGATCACAAGTGGTCAGCACTTAGTTCAGGTCTGGATGAACCCAAACACGTCCTCAGTGCGTCTTCAGATCCGATCACAAAAAGTTCATTGGGAGATGGTCTGTGTTGAAGGACCGCCCACTTTGCTAACATCCTCTGACCTGTTGCAATTTCTCAACGAGTCAAACGAGTCAAACATATGACCCATACGATCATATGGTTGTGGCCACAATATCAACGCTGACCAACAAATAATGATTTCTATTTTTTCAAATGGGTAAAATCATTGTAGATCATCTAATCTTTTCGCTCGCTATATTCCTCTCTCTCTCTCTCTCGCTCGCTCCAACAAACACGTATACACACACACACATACACACAAACACAAACTGGTGATGGGAATGTGATATCTGCGGGAGCCGGAGTCACATCAGAGTGTGAACAGACAAACTAATCAGTGCCCACTTGTGATTGGATCTCTCAGGGCGGACGTTAATACCAGGTCTGAACAGAGTCTCTTAGCTCTGACCTCATGTTAGAAACACACACACACACTTTCAAACATAACAGTATATCAGCCATCCCTCCCATTCCACCTCCACAGCCATCTCTCACTCACACACCCACACACATCATCCCCCTACCCGCCACCCTCCACCCTTCCTGAACCCCTGCTTCGCAGAGGCCCCTTGCCTGCCCTGGCTTCACTACTGGCTCACTGGCACCGCCCTGCTGGATGGAAGAGGCAATGAACAGGCTAAGCAAGCGAGATCTTCCGTAGCTTTTTCTGTGTCTCCTTAGTTTCCAAACCACCCCCCGTCTCTGCTCACGAGCCTGCACTCTCTTTAGTTATTTTATTCTTCCCCGGTTTACTCTGACCTCAAACACTCATAGTTCCCCCTCTAGTGTCTGTGAAAGTTGATGTTTGTAAATATCGTGTCTCGTCCTGTGACATATGGTCTGCCATGATGTAGCTAGTACTGCAATGTTCACTGTCTAGCCGCCTCTCATTCGTACAGAACATAAACAAATTCAAGTTGTGTAGAGTAGCATCACCCATCCTCCGACCCACAAGACCCGTGCAGTCGTTGAGTGTTTGAGGTTTTGGCTGAAACATGTTTAAAAATACCAGCATGATGAACCTGGATGTGTGAGAGAATACGACAGCCGACCAATCATGTGTTAGCGTGCATGCATTCAGAGTGTGTGCATGGAAAAGTGTGGATTTTCAGCGCCCTGTTCTCGGTCACTAACGCTCACACTCTCTCCCTCCCTCTTTCATTGTGTTTTTATCCCCCTCGCAGCACCCGCAAACAAAACTACATGATGAACTTTGCCAGACAGACCGGCGTGCGTCACTACTACAGCCGCAAGAGGCGGGCACTGCGACTGCGTGCCTGAACCCGACCAAGAAGGAATCCGCTCTCTGACCTGCCAAGCACACATCGACCCGCCACGCACATCCCTTTTTTCTCCTGACGACGTATCGCCCTGCTGAGTCCCATCCACCGGTGGATTCCAGTCAGCCTTAGACTCCCCTCGCCCATCTCGCCCTCCACCCTCTGCCAGCAACACGGGCCATCCAGTCAGTTCAACGCCGGCCAACCGCGGCCTTCCCAACCACACGGGTTGGCGGGAATGAAACTCTGAGGAAAAGGAGTGAAGCAGACATTTTGTTAAGTTTTTCTTTTTCGTGGATGGTCAGGGGGGTTTCCAGTTGTTTTTCTAATTGTTGCTGTGGTCCCCGTTCCCCACCTACGACATCCCTCCCTCTGGCTGACCTCGCCCATCACTCCCCCTCCTCTCTCCTCACCCTGCTTTTCCTGCCACACTGTGAAATTAGAGAGATAATAAAATAATATATCACTGCTGAACTGACCAGCCAATTGGAGAGGCGCCTCCCTGTGGAGGGGGAGCGGGGGGGTGTACTCCACTCAACTGCCGCCAAACCAGTCCGTCAGGAGAAAGACCACAATGATGATGATGATGATGAGGACGATATCGACCCATGAAGAGGAAAACCGGTGATGAAGAAGAAGAAAAAAAAAGTACTGTGTTCTTGCTGTTCTGTGTGTCTGTGGGTTCTTTTCGTGATGAGTTGACTGTGGTGTTCCGTTCACTCGTTCGTTTGTTTTCTACTAATTCATATGCTTTTAAGGTGGGGGGAGGGACAGAGGGAGGGAGGGGGGGTTGCTGGGTTCCGTTTCCCTTTTTCCCTCGTTTTATCCGGGACGGACGTGGGCCGGGGGTGGGGTGGGGTGGGGGGGGGAAGCCCGGCCTCCTCTGTGAGAAGGAACGAAATAATGATTTGCACGACAGGAAAAGGAGAAAATAAGAAAAAAATAATTAAAGACTGAACAATGCTTTTTTTTTTTGTTTGTTTGTTTGTTTTTGTTATCATTTTTTATATATATATGTTGGTTCCTGAAAATACAGATATTTATGGTAAATGGTTCTTCACGTAACCTATTTAAGATGCACTGTGCGTGAAATCTGTATGTTATTTTTTAGTGTTAAGTTATTAGGCAGTTGAGTCCGGCTCTCAGACTGCATCATCTCCCCTCTTCCTTCTTCTCTTGTGCTGTTTCCCCCCTTTCCATCTCTCTCTCTCTCTCTGCTGATTTTCTGAAACCTGGAGGTGAGGCTCTATTAGTGTTGTTTTTTGAAGTCTGTGTAATATGGACCCTCTTGCCCTCAGTGTAACTCCAGTATAGCAATCTCCTGTATATATATGTATATCCACTATGGGGAGACCCAGCAGCCTTATAAAAGGGAAATAAAGAACTGTCCAAACCTCATACTGTACACGTTGCTTCAGCTGCTCTCTTTCATTATAAGGGATAAGCCTGGTGTGTGTGTGGTGTCTATTTACTTTGTCTTACTGTCGACAACTTGCCAACTTTCCTTCTGTCTGTCACAATCCACCAAGCCCAGTAAACCTAATGGGGACTAGTTTCAGCAGCGGAATAATATACATTGGTTGATCATTGAGTATTAACATTACCAGGATGGTGATTGTGGTTCTGACATGGTAAATGGTCTGTATTCACATGTTTAATGCATTACAAGTCGCATTCACCAATTCATGCAGTGCTACTAAGTGCACAGCCATCAGACGCAATTTGGGTTCAGTATCTTCAAGACTGGAGGAGCCAGGAATCAAACCGCCGTCCTTTGGGGATATGACGACCCTCTGTATCCACCTTTAAATGCTGTTGTTCGTCTTGATAAAGCAACTTGACAGTGTAGCGTGCTGACATGTTTTTATACCTCAGAGCAAGTTCAGAATAAGTTATACTAAGATGTGGAGACACAGACAATGCTTGATTGTGTTGGATCTGAAAATACAGAATTTCCAGCCGTACTTCCTGGACCGTTTTAAGCATAAACCCTACAGGGAAAGTGAGGACACTTGGCTTTAAGGTTCGGCATTTAGTTTGAACGTTTAGGGTAAGGGACTAGGGAATGCATTATGCCAATGAGTGTCCTCACTAAGATGGAAGTACAAACGTGTGTGTGTGAGAGAGAAAAGTACCTGAAATATATTGAAAACTAGTTTGTCAGTCGTTACAGCTCATACCCCGACCACCTTTTTGAAATTTAAATTCACTAGATCTGCATCAAATTGCACACACTCATTAAAAGATCTGTCCCCTAAATATGCCAGATTTTTTTCATCAAGATCCATGAATGATTTTCTGAGAAATAAGGGAAAACGTGTTACCTCACGATGTTAAAAAGACTGGAACGGCCTGCCTAAATTGAAGTTCTTTCCAGATCTACCACATCCTTCCACTAAGTTCCTTGGTAATCCATCCTGTAGTCTTTGTGTAATCGTAAAAAACAACTGACCGGGGGGTGAAATAACATACAAAAAGAACCACAAAATGTTCTATTTAAAATATTTATTCACAGACACTCAAACATTATAATAGCAGATTAGATATTAAAATGATATGTTGACATCTACCCTCACTGTGGTGCACACCTCAGTGTCAGACGACACTGGCCTTCATCACTACTTCATGTTGAGGCTGCAGAGATCTCTTCTTCACATAATCAACCGTGACCTCGGATTAAAGACAGAGCTCATCGGGAGTCTGTGGTCACAAGCTGCCGACCGCCACAGCTACACTGACTAGTGTGAGAGTGATGGAGAGGAGACCGGCTGTGGCCGCCGTGCAGGAGTTGCAGTACGGCCCGTCACAGCAGGCGTAGGTCATGGTGTAGACGGTTCCCCTGAAGCGGAGCTTAAGCACCTGCTCGCAGTCCCTCTTCGCCATGCAGCCCCTGGCCGACAGGGCGCTGTGATTGCCGTAGCGGCCGTCTGCCTTGTAGCACAGCTCGTCAGGAGGGCACTCGGTCACAATGAGCTCAACCTCCGCCTGTTTGTCCAGGACGGGGCTGTAGTAGCACCGCAGGTTGTCACACAGCACCGAGGGGAGGAAGAGGAGGTGGAACCACAACGCAGGAACATGCAGGAGCTGGAACATGGTCAGCCTGCAACAAGAAATTTCACAACCTCTGGTTTTCTGGCATCAAGGCCTGATATTGAAGTTAAAAAACACAATACGTCCGAGTACATTCAGGATTAAGTATCAACCTTCCATCATGTTGGGGCACCAGAGGAAAACAGTCAGGGTCAAGCTGTGTAAGCACGAGTTCCCATCACCCAACTTTCATTCGCACCCTGTCCTGCCTTGTATGTAGGAACTCCATTCGTCCATCTATACCATTTATACCTTGAGGCTCACAGGAGTGAATTCGCACACATAAACATGCATGCTCAACCGGGATTCAAACCAGGAACCATCTAGCTATGAGGCAACAGTGCTTACCTCCACATCACCATGTTGCCCCTCCTAAAAACTTCCTCAAAATCTGAAATTCACTGCTCGTCCCAGACTTGACCGAGCTCATCCGCAGTCACACAACAATCAGTGGAATGATTTCAAAGCATTTGTTCTGAGCCCAACACACATGTCAGTGATGTTTCCTGATTGTCACATTAGAAGTCTGTGCCTTTTGATGCTAGAAACACAATTTAACCACACAACTTATATATTTTTGTATATAAAGACGACTCACCTGCACATTTTTAAATCCAATAAAAATCGGTTGAAACAAGTTCAAACTCTTCTCCAGGTGAACTCAGCACAATGTCCAGATCTCCCTGCACAGACCACGCCCCCAACACACCTGCTCTAAATACACAGCAACTACACCAAAGAGGCATCGGATTTTTTGTTTCTGCTTTTATTGTGCTGCATCCATCAGTAACCACACAGAAAATGTCAGCATTTATCATATCATTTCTTTTACATCAGGGGGATGGCTGACAAGTCCACCCTTTTCTCTCCGGAGTAAAAAAAAATATGGCAAAGACACAAAACACAATTTCATTCACACGTTAATTTATCAAACAACATGCAACACATGTTCCCCCGTCAGAGACTCAGTTGAGAGCTTGTGACCAACAGGCCTCTCCTGTGCAGCCTCCTTGTTATGCAGCGTCAGGTACGTTGTTCCCCAATGATGTGTAGTTTGCACACGAGTCCCAGGCCTGCTCCCTGAGAACATCAGTGATGTTGGCTTTATGCAGTATGTCCTTAATCATCCCCAGCAGCTTCTTCAGGCCGGCGTCATCCCTTGGCGGCCCGTTGCATTTGTCCTTGCAGCAGCAGTCGTGGCTGACGTTGTACTCGACCCCCCTGTGAGACATGAGCTCGTGGGAGCCGCAGAGTTCACCGGCCAAGCAGCCCTGAGCGGACAGCACGTGGAGGGCGCCGTAGCGGGCCGTGGAGCTGGAGCAGCGCTGACTGGGCAGACACTGGCTGGTGAAGTTGCCGCAGGATTTGCCCTTGTGCTGCAGGGGACAGAAGTTACAGAGCAGGGTGTCCACGCTCAGAGCAGGGAGGAGCAGAGCTGTGGCCAACAAGATGGAGGTCAGGAACCAATGTGGCCCCGAGTGACGTCTAATGTAAATCCACACACACACAGGACTGATACACGATGAAGACATGCTTAGACGCAACAAGTCCCACTCATTAGATGTTCAGTGGAGGTGTGTTGTTCACCTGTTGTTCCACAGTGGGATCTCTCTTCCTGTTTGTCACAAGGAGCCTCAGCAGCTGATTACCAAACAGAGACAGCTGCGACCCTGAGGCTTCTTGAGCACGAGTCATGAATAATTTGATCAACAAGCACAAAACCAGAAATATATAAACTTTTAGTTTATCGACTAAAAAAAAGTATTTTGTCTTATGTTTCAAAAGAGTTTTACATGATTTAAACTGATTTTCTGAATGAATGAAAATGCCTGATTATGCTGCCATCTAGTGGTTGGTTCTGCAAAACTGTCATTACAATGTCAATTTGTTTATATATTTTGTATTTTTCAATGTACTGAAACTTCTTTTCATACTAGATCCTTTACGTTTTTATTATTTATTCGCTACAAGGTTTTTTCCACAAGACACTTTACAAATATCTATTTAAATATACTTGTCTACATTTGTAAAACATCTCCGATACTGCAATGGCCCTACATTCCCCTTAGGGAACAACATTTAAAGTCAAAAGATCCAGATTCTTATGTGTCAATATTTTATTGAGGCAAAATGGTTTGACATCACACAAGTAGAGAGCAAGCATTATCTTTTTCATCTGCAATTAAGGGAGCAATCCAGTGAAGTGGCCAAAGGGTGGTGATAAGAATAGTTTTATCTTTAATGATCATAAACAAACAAACACAGATAAAAAGGGGGGGGGGGGTATGCTGACTAGTGAAAATCCCACACGTAGAACTAAGGGTCACAACCTAAACCACACAAGCAGTGTCAAATGTGGGAGCTGGCCATGAGTGTTGTGGACAGGAAGTGGGGCTGATCCAGATTTTCTATTTGGATCAGCCTCACTTCCTAACCCTAACCCTGCACTCACTCATAAATATCACTCCCTTAAACATTTAGATTTATTAATCAAGATCCAGGAATTATCCTTCAAGTAATCATGGAAAATCATGAAAAATGTCAAAGAACAATGTAAAAAAAAGTTTTTTAAAGATCAACTCCTGGATCCTCACCAAACTGTTGCGGGTTCTTCCTTAGGTCATGTCCCATCCTTCCACCAGGTTTCATGGAAATCTGTTCAGTAGTCTTTGTGTAATCTTGCTTCCAACAAGCGGAGGTAATAGAGTCTCACAGAAGAACTCCGTTTTCCAAATTGACACATTCTTCTTTCTTTCTTCTCTTGTCAAGTTCCATAACCAGATGAGAAGGAGAGTGTCCCCTCCTTGTACAAAGGCTCCTACAAAGAAAGGCACATTTAAATATGAAATGATAGAAAATGTAGGTTTCATTGATGAGTCAAGTTGTGGAGGTTTGCTCACAGCCAGCTCCTCCTCCTCATCCCCCACGTCAGCGTCCCTCCACTCCTCTTCCTCAGCGGGGTCGTAGGTGTACAGAGGAATCAGCCTGTGACGTAACTCGTCTAATCTGAAGCAACGAAAGAAACACGTGAACTGCGACACAACAAAACAGGATTAAACTGATCAGAAAATGCTGCTTAAATCACACAAACCAACTTACCTTGATTTGCTCCTGATATACAGAACCTGCAGAGAAGAAGAACAACACACACACTTAACATGGAGCCCAGAATTCACAATGGAAACCAGCTCAAAGGACAGAAGTGCTCTCACCACTGCAGCAGCACATCCCATCAGTGTGAGCAACGCCAAGGGGACGAGGACACTGTAAGCAGGAAGTCCAGGACATCCAGGCGCTGCTTTTGTGGGTGAGACGCTTGGAGTAGTGTGGTTGGAATACATTTCCCTGTGTCCGATGTCCTCCTCCATCGTTCACACAGCACACCCCTCTGCTGCAAGCACCTCAGCTGCCACCTCAGTGAGACATTCAGGAGATCAGTCGCTGTCATTCTCAGAGAAAGGCCACTATGGGCTGTATCGACCAGGAAGGCTCTGAATCGTTACCACAGAGTCAGACAGGCACACAGCTTACTGTTCTCCTAGACTCGGTGTTTACATCATGGTCAAACTTTTTAAGATTATGAAATCTTACCTTGTGTATCATACGTGGAGTTTGTGAGTGCATGTTTCCCTTATGAGGTTCTCAGTTCACTGGAGACACACACACACACACACACACACACAAACAGCGCTTAAATACCCCAACCTGCTCAATCACATTCCTGTGTGAGGAGTAGATGTGACGTGCTCGGCCGGCAGTTCAACTGGATCCACGTGTCTATTACTGTAAATGCAAATGAAAATAGAATGTTCCTCATTGGAGTGAAACCTATTGAAAATGTATCTCTTGTTTCTCTGGATTATTTAGTTAAAAATATGTAATTAACGTTATGTCTACCACAACCAAGTGTTTGCCTTAGGAGGGAGAGGCGGTGGTCTAGTGGTAGAAACTTGGACTATGGGCAGAAAAGGTCTCTGGTTCGACTCCACGGAGAGACAACAAAAGACAAACCTGGATTGATCTGTCCAAAAATCCAAGAGAATTCTCCCTACCCTGCCTAGTGCAGGGTAGGCACCTTGTGTCCTTCACCAGATGGGTTAAATGCAGATGACACATTTACCTACCATTGCATGAGTGTGTTGTGCATGCCTGTGCATGTGTTTGGTATAAATAAACAAATCTTAATCGTGTGTGTGTGTGTGTGTGTGTGTGTGTGTGTGTGTGTGTGTGTGTGTGTGTGTGTGTGTGTGTGTGTGTGTGTGTGTGTGTGTGTGTGTGTGTGTGTGTGTGTGTGTGTGTGTGAAATTGTTTACTAAAACAATGACAGTATTCCTATGATAGATCTCTTGTGTTCAGTTTCTATATTTGTGGATAAAAACTCTTGAACAATCACCTACGTGTAATGCTGTGTTTCCTCCAGCAGAGAGAGCATGGCTGTGCATGTTGGCAGTGGGCGGGGTGAGGAAGCAGATGCAGACCTTTCTAAATGTTGTACTGGTTTAACTTGCTGAGCCTGGTTTCCCGCAGACGCTCTTGGTGTTGACACAGGATGAGACCCCAGCTCGCCGAGCTCTCATGGTGAGTTTCCAACCATCACAACAATCCAGGTGTTTAACAACTAACCTGAAAGTATGAAGTGTGTCCAGTGGATGTAAGAGTCTCAGTTTATTCTATGTTTAAAAGATTGAATTGAAGATTTGGACTGAGCTTTACTTTCATTTAAGTTCTGTGTAAGGTAAAGTACCAGGAAGGTTACCGTGTTAAGTCTTCATGTTTTCTTTGACTTCAGTTTAACTGCTCTAAACTCAGTGGCGCGCTCAGGTAGATTTCCTGTTAAGATTTGAAAGCTTGTTAATTATTAGACAAATTCTAAACCCTGAGTCATAAAACAGCTCACTGGTCCTGCATGTGGTGTCCTCAGGGTCATACACTCAAGTGATTGATTCGAATACAAAGAAAGTGAATAAATGATAATGAATTTTGTGTTTCCTTTAGGACGCATTGAGAGTGTGAAACAACCCAATCCTCTACAATGTGATGGATCCTCCTGACAGGCAAGATGAAACACTCCAGACACAAGAGTCCGACCTCCCCTTGCCTTTGAGAGCGGATCTAGATGAAACCCACATTTACGAGGACCTTGACCAGCTTCAGGAAAAGGATGAAGAACCTTTGTGTGAGACCTCCCCTGCTGAGTTTATCTTCCTGCCTGAACCTCAACCACAACCTCCGGGTCATCTCTCGGCTGGAGGCACTGAGATCACTGACCAGCACAACACAACTGGGCTTCGACCAGTCCGCAGGCCTCCACCTCCACCCAGAACCAGGCCTCTGCCCTGGTTGGAAGATAGACAAGACCCTGCAGCCCCCCCTGTACCCCCTAGGACACTCAGAAAGCAGGTTTCCTGTGACCCACCGAAGCCCGCTCCCAGGCTCATCCGATCCAGGACGGAAATAGACCTTCATGTGAGTATGTGAGGCAGAAAGCTCCTCATCTCCTGAATAATATCACCTAAACAAGAGGTGGTGAGATCAGAGAGAGAGCCCTAAGTTTGTTTTTACTTTCACATCAGGAGCTCTGGACGATCAGACTTATAGACACTCCACAGGGCAGCACCAGGAGGCTTTCCTCTTTTTGTGAGGCAACGTCCAAGTAAGAGAATGATACCAAACGTACAATATGTTAGGAGTGGTTTCCATTCAAACCGGAAACCTGTTTGTCTTTACCATCTCTGGCAGGCTGATGTCACGGCACAAACACAGTGACGGGGTTCATAACTCAGGCGTGTTGTGGGGTCGAGTGCTGCAGGTCCACCCTGCCCTGCTGCAGCAGGTGGAGGTGACGGTCAGCATGGCCACAGAGTGGGGCACTAACCAGATCCCCCTCCCCACCACAGGTACCACACTCATTTACAAGCCCTTTCAACCTCGCCCAGATCACACCGGTTTTACAAGGGTATAATTTGTGGCTCTCGATGGTGAGAATAAGACATATTTTGGGGCTTGGTGAAGTATAAGCTCTGCTCAGTGCAGTTGTACTTTGTTTGATGGGCTGTAAATTCATTAAATTGTTCTCATTGTCAACACATTTCATGATTCACCAGATCCTTCAGACAAATGTTTTGTTTCCATATCTTGATATAACTTCTACTTCTGAGTAAACTTGTGCTATTGTCCATAAACTGGTTTTATAAGGGGATATATTCAGTGTCTCACTCTGCTGAGTGCCACTCTAGTATGTAGGGATATTATGTTTGTATTAAATCCTATGTCATTGTTTGTCAAGTGTGCACATGTCTTTTTATAATTATGAGAGGCAATTTGGTTGTGACGTGTGAGATTCAATGACCTGTTTGAGGGTTAAACGGATATTTCACCAAGAAATGAAAATTCACTCATTATCTTATCTGATAATGAGTGAATGAACGAAGGGGTGGGCGAAGAGTTCACAAGTCCACAAAACACTCTCAGGGGTAAACAGGGTCAGAGCAACTAGTATCTGCTGACCAAATCTTCAGACGTAATAAAACCACAGGAAAACACAACATGCCTCCATACTGCTTGTGTGGTGTCATCCAAGTGTCGGCAAGCCTCAACATTCATATTTGACTTCAAACTGCGTAATTTACACCATGTTTTTAGCCTAAATGTCTGTTGATGTCTTCCTGTCGAGGTGCATTCAGGGACCCTCTGTAATGCTAACGTCTGCTAGCTTAGCCATGTCTGATAGACTTTTAGACTTCAAACGAGTGTAAATGACCTTGTTTCGAATCAAATATGAATGTCGGGGCATGCAGACATTTGGATGACACCACAGGAGCAGTATGGAGGCATGTTTTTTTTTAAGATTAAGATTTGGTCAACAATCACTTCAGTGGTATTGGATTCTGCTCCAACGCTGTTTGCCCCTGAGACTTTTGTGGACTCAAACACTTTTCCCACCCTTCCATTGGCATAGAGGTGAGTAGATAATGAGTACATTTTCATTTTTAAGGTGAACTATCCCTTTAAGACTTGGTTTCAGGGTTAAGGTTAGGCATTTAGTTGTGATTGTTAAGGTTAAGGTAATGGGCTAGAGAATGTATTGTGTCAATGAGTGTCTTCACAACTATAGAGAGACGTGTGTGTGGACTCTGAACTCTCTTCTTTTATCCAGTGAACAGGACAGTGAAGAGTCTGATTGATGAAATCTTCCAGCTGCTGGACCTCACTCCCGCCACAAGTGGGCAATACGTTCTAAAGCTGTGTGACTCCGAGGAGTGTCTGCGAAAGTAAGACACTTATCCAGAAACGTACATGTACCATGATGTTGTAGTGTATGATGCTCCTTATTCTTTGTACAAATTGGTGCTCTGTGTGTGATTTCTCTGCTCTGTCTGCAGTGAGGAGCTGCTGGGTATGCACGACACTATTCAGATCTACCACAAGCTCAAACTGACGGTCCCCCTGCGACTGCTCCACGTGAACAACCTCAAACACAGTCTGTCTAGGGATGTAAGTCACTTCAAACTCTGCCTCTGTTCCCAGCTACACAGCAGATCATTAACCAAGAAGGAGTGGCCTGTCTTCAGTCTCGAAACGAAGTCTAATTGTCAGGGCTGTTGTAAAGTCCTCCACCCTGATTCCTTGACTTTGTTCTGTTTACACATAACGTCATGACTGCAGGCGCTCAGCCGCAGGAATGAAACTCGATAAAGGTGAACCTGATGAGTCCTTTAGAATCAGAGCCATACAAATTCTGAACAAACATTCCACTGCAATTTCATGATTCTACATAAGTTTTAAAAACAGCCACAGTCCAACAAAGCAGCCAGTATGGTAATAGGATAGTTCACCCAAAAAGTGAAAATTATCATTATCATTCAATCTAATACCATTAAAGTAAGAGGTAACCGATTCTTCGAACGTAATGAAACATCAGAAAAAAATACACAACATGCCTCCATACTGCTGCTGTGATGTCATCCAAGTGTCCGGAAAGCCTGACATTCTAAAAAAAAACTAAAAACTTCATGGTGTTAAAGTCATTTACACCATGTTTTGATATCCTCATTAGAGCCGAGCTAGCACGCACACAGCTCACAAGCTCTCGCCCTAGTGTACACAAGGGCGTGTACACTAGGGCTCACTGGTGTGAGCATCCAGTCTTGGACTTTTAGGCTTAAACAAAGTGTAAATTCGAGTCAAAATTTGAATGTTGGGGCTTCCAGACACGTGGATGACATCACCAGAGTAGTATGGAGGGATGCTCCTGTTGTTTAAGCAGTTGTCACCATACACTTCAATTGTAATGGATTTGGCTGCAACACTGTTTACCCCTAAAATTCCAAAAGTGTTTTGCGGACTCAAACACTTCACCCACCCCTCCATCGGCATAGTGGTGAGTAGGTAATGAATGAATTTTTTTATTTTTATGTGAACTTTCCGTGTGTTTCTTCTCTAAGGAGGCAGACCACAGGAGCCCCTGCCAGCTGTACCAGTCCCTGCGTCCTGCCTGTCTCTTTGACACCTGCAAGTAAGAGGACACACAGTCAGGCCTCCCACATCCGCTTTGTACAACGGTGTCAGTGACAATGAAACGCTCAGTGGGTCATGCGTAAACCAACGTCTGTTAGTAGAAAGCATGACTGTTGCTCCTTCCACTCTGTCCTGTGTGTGTGTGTTTAATCTGTCCCCCTGTCACAGGTTGAGCCTGCAGGATGTGCTCAGCAACTACAACAGAGAGGTGACAGAGATCATGAAGAATAAGGTCAGTAAAGACATGACATGATGGTCAGGTATATAAATGACTCTCACACGCATGTGTTTATCAGTTTTGGTTATTGATTCTTGGGTGTGATCTGTTCATGTCTATAGTCTGGGATCAACATCTATGTGCTTTTGAGTCGAGTTTACATCATCACTAATCTTCTCTGTGGACTCTCATGTGAGGAGCTGGAGGACGTCACCAGCTGGCTCAACAGACTCGGCCCCACACAGTTGGTAGGATGTTACACACAATCACACAATTGTGAAGTTGGATCAACACAGACGTTCTGTCAGTTGTTCAGCCCCTTTTTCTTTTTAAGTGGTTTTATTGATCATTTTTTATGCCTCTGCACTGGCGATAGCCAGTGACTGAATGTATTATGTTTATGGTTGTTCGTACTATTCTTGTAAATACGATATATCAAAACACCTGGAGAGAATCTCTTTAAATGTGATTCACACATTTAGTTCAAATCAAGAATGAACTGAATGGATTTTGGAAGCCAAAGGTTAAGGTTGCTGTGACAGCACAAAACATTTTTTCCCGTGTGAACACAATATCTCAGGAAAACCTTGAGGGAATTTCTTTTAATTTGCTAAAAACATTTACTTGGATTCAGATATGATTTGATTAGATCATTTTAGGTCAAAGGTCTCTGTGACCCCTTAGAATCCTTCCTTGCCTTGTGAATATGTTATCTTCACAACGCCTCCTGAGAAGCCTTTCAGATTTTGCTCAAATTTTCACTTAGAGATACAGATTAACTGATTGAATTTGGGTGGTCACAGTGGCCTCAAAACATGTAATCATCGAATTCTCTGTCTGCTGGTTTTTCCACCTTATATGTAAAATACTTTGCTGAGGTATTGTGACTCTATAATGCACCAAAACTGTCATCACCTCATCATTCCACCGAGGAATTTATGAGATTCATTTTCTCCTTTTCTTCTTCACAGAGTCCTGATGAGATTGAAAGTGGTGAGTAACTGTTAATCAACTATATTAGAGTGGTATTGGTTTGTCTGTTTAATATTAACAGTAGAGGAATCGACAGGTGGAGAAAGGGGGGTATGATATGCAAACTACGTTGCCCAATTAAATCAAATGGAGGTTATTGCTAATATGGTACAACCAGTGGGTCACAGGGGAATGTCCTTGGTGTTTTACCTATAACTGTATTATGTTTTAAGTAATATAGGTATTGATAAACTAACCTTTTGATGTGATCTTGGTTCTGTGTTCTGAACTGCAGCCGTGCTCATGCTGCGGGCGGCGCTGCTCAAAGTGCTGCAGATCTTTTTTGACAGCTTCCAGTCAGACTTCAGAGGTCAGGAGGTCACCAGCCACCAGCAGACACGTGATGTCGAGGACTACGGGGACATCTGCCAGTTCAACATCGCTGCTCTCTACAAACTGCAGCTCTCCTGGCTCAACACGTACGTGGTCACATTACTGATGTGTATGTGTACACACACACAGGTACACAAAGATGGACCACCCCCCTAATATCGACACTAGGTTTTTGTCGGTTTCTCTTTGTTCTTCTTCATAGGTATGAGCACTTCTCTGTTTCCTGTGAGTTGATGTACAGAGGAGTGAAGATCTGCGACACTGGCGTTTCCGAACACATCAGCACAGCCTTGTCGTATGGAAACAAGATCCAGTGTAACCGCATGTAAGAGTAAAAGCTGTTAAAAAAAAGAAATATACATAATCATCCTTCTCTTTCCTTGTCTGTGAAGATTCTCAGTCATCCAGGTCGTGGCTTTATCCAAATGCTAAAAAGAGTCCAGTTGACCCTTTCCTTGTTGCCATTCGTTTTACATTGTGACTGTTAATGAAACTGAAATGGATTCGGACGTATCAGCTCTGCTTTCTGTCCTTGCATCGGACTCTGGCTCTGTTTGTTTACATTAGCTTACATTAAATCCATTGTTTTTCACTCAAATTTGAGAACAACAGAAAAAGTTACAAGAGGGGTAGTTCCCCGAAAAATGAAAATGCATTCATTCTCTACTCAACACTATGGAGGGCTGGGTGAAGTGTTTAAGTTCACAAAATGCTTTTGGAGTTCCAGGCCAGTGTTGCAGCCAAATCCAATACAATAGGACTAAATGATGACCACTTCTTATTGAGTAGATAATGAGCGAATGAAAAAAAAAACTTTTTTTTTATTAGTTATTATGAGAGTTAATCTAAACAAACAAAGAAAATGATGTGAGACGACCTACACAGAAAGAAGCAGCATGTTTATGGGAGCATGTGCATGTGTTTGATTTCAGGATGGTGTTCCCTGTTCCAGTGAAGGAGCTGCCCTATGAGAGCATGTTGACGTTTCACTTCAAAGGCTCAAAGAAAGGAAAGAATCCTGAGCTCCTCGGCTGGGCCGTATTACCTCTTTACACCAACAGGTAAGTTGCCCACTACAGAATCCAGTGTTATGTAGATATCTAACTTCCCGTTATGTTGCGCTTTGCTTACGTGTTTGACAGTTTCAAGGAGAGAATTGAGAGGATCAGGGGCATTGAAAGATTTCAGCCACCGATTTAGTGAACCTGTCCTGGTGGTTAAGAACTTTTCAATGTTTCCTCCTTATCTGTTAAATGCTCACATTTATTTTTTAATTACATATAGACCGTCTGTCATGGACAGATTACTACGAGCCCATTCAGTGCGGCTTTATCCATAATTAGCCCATAATCACAAATAACAACTTATAATTCAACTTTAAAAAGAGGAACGTTTCAAAATTCATTTCAAATGGATTTTGGAGGAATAATCTCTGTCTCTTTTTGCAACTGCAAAATATCATTTTCACCTGGGAGACTTATTTGTGGTAAAACAAGCACAAGACAAGGCACAAGGTCTATGGTTTAGGAAATGACGGATGAAGACACCATATATTCTCCATTATTATTGTTTTTAATATTGTAAAAAATGAGAATTTGTTATTATCCTGCCTTGATAGTTTGGGTCACTAACAAGTTTGAAATCACTTTGGGTTTCTGAATTATGTTAGAAACTGATTTATTTACTAATTTTGCAAATGATTTTAATTTATTTCCGGTAATTCTGCTATTACACATTTACTAGAAAGTGGATACTTTTAAATGATATTGTGCTCATACATTTGATACTGCACAACAGTTGACACAATAATTAGTGACAGAGGGTGTGTGCTGTGTGTGTGGAGGACTTTGGCAACAGGGACCGTCCTGCTCAGTCTGTCCACGCTGGCCTGGACGCCAGCTCCTCCCTCCCCTGCCCTGTTCGACAGCCACACTCAACCTGTTGGGGTCATACTGCAGGTTAGTAATATTGAACAACTCTGCCCCCTGTTGAGCAAAACACCACACTACACCACATTACCTGCTTGATACTTCATCCTACGATTGGTCTGCTCCAGCTCGAGTTTCCAAATCAGTTCAAGTGGACCTATCAGAGACCCATCGCACTGCCTGGTTCGGTCATTTTCACTCCACCGTGTGAGGAGCTGCAGAAGAAAATGCTGGACGTCTCGAAGAAGCACTGCCTCTGTTTGTGAGTAGAGGAAAACAACTATCATGTGATGATTTTTGACCATATACAGTTTAACTGCTAAAGAGAGAATTCTATTCCCTGAAATGTCTTCTTGCTTTCTGTGTCTCTAACCGTATCATCTCTTCTGTCAGTCTTACAGAAAATGAGAAATCTTTCCTGTGGGAGAAGCGAGACTGTGGAGACAAAGCCAGCACGTTCCTCCACCTGATGCTGGGCGGAGTTCCCCAGTGGAAGCCTGAATACTTGACAGAGATCTATACTGTAGTAGAGAACTGGCCCATTCATCTACCTGAGGAGGCGCTCTTCCTGCTCAGTGACAGGTAGACTGCACTGGCTTCACATACACACTAGACCTGCACTCACTAGAGCACTTAGCTCTGACAACAGTCTCCTTAACTTAAAACAAACCTATAGGTGAGGCCACATTCGATTTCTCAGCTAGGTTTTTGTGGTAGATACAGATTTTATTGGGTTTGTCATGTTCCATATAAACATTGAAAACAATCAGGACTTAGAGTGAAAACGTTTCTCCCCCCCGAGTCTACTGCAAGACTCATTGGTAACAAAACACAATAATACTGAGGTTCAATTTACCTAACCTTCCCCTTCCAAACATGTAAGAGAACCTATGTTAACCTTCAGTTGTCATAAATCTCAAAAGGTGTTTAGTTTATGCAGTCTGGGCTACTGTAAAAACATAGCGGCCTCCATAGAGAGGACCCTTTGCCGATGTTAATATAAAGTATTTCAATATAAAGGGCTTATTCTAGGTGTAAAGGAAACAACAACTAAACAATTAAATGAAACACACTAGTGAAAAGATCACAAGGATTATTTTTAGATACATTTAGAATTCGATCTCCTAATAGATCTCTTTCATCTAAATCTTACACAATGAACCCTTTTAAAGGTTTATAGCCATATATTTATTACATTACATTCAGTCTTAACACGTCTTTTTCAGTTTCCATGATCAGACTGTGCGGGGAGCTGCTGTTCAGTACTTTGATCAGACATCTGATGGAGAACTGGAGGTGTTTCTGCCTCAGCTGGTCCAGGTAAACACACCCACACCCTCACCCACCTCCACATTAACCACATGGTATCTTCTACAAGTAAATATCTCAGCACGGGACTAAACCATTTGTAGTGTAGGTGTCACACCTTGTTACTTTCCACAGTGGTGTGATGAATGACATGTCCTGCAGGCTCTGAAGAGTGAGTGGGAGTTGGAGGGACCTCTGGTGATGCTGCTGTTGGAGAGATCACTGAGGAACATCCGAATCGCCCAGCAACTCTACTGGTGAGCGCCCGAGAGATCAACAATGTCACTGTGATACATTAATATCTTTGCTTTGGTATCATATTGTGTGTTTTTTCACGCTCTGTATTTTTCACTGCTTGTTGAACTTTTTATGTTTCTATGTCGACAGGCTGCTGGAGGATGCTCAGACTGACCCTTACTACCAGAGTTGGTACAATAAGATTCAGGCGGCTCTGTTGCACTGCTGTGGCCGGTCACTGAGGCAGGAGCTGGAGCACGAAACCCAGCTGGTGTCCGAGCTGGTGCAGGTGGCTGACAGGGTCCGCACCGCTGACAAGTCTCGACGTAAGGTCTGTATTCAGGTCTCTCATCCACCCATTCGTGTATGCACTCACCTAATGGCTCATAATCCTCATTGTTTGTGACTGTAACTGTGCAAGTTCAAGATTTTATTTGAATTTGTTTTTTATTTGATGAATTTGTCTGCAGAATGTTTTGAACGCAGAAAAGATGAGGATCGTCAGCCTCTTCAAAGACGGGATCAGCTTTGGTCTGCCACTGGAACCTGCCGTCCGTGTGAAGGCGGTGGACGTGGATGTGAGAACATTACAAAACACTTATTATTGTTTGAGAGAAACTTTAAAGAATGCAATCGCAAATGTGTTCTTTACAATTTCCCTAAACTAAACACATGTCAGTGATAAAATGCCAAATGCCTGCAGGGAAGTATAGGAAGAATTGTGATTGGGCCTCTCTGCTGTATGCAAGTGTTCTTTAGAGGAATGCAAACTACTGATAGCTGATGTCATCACAGGTCCTCTGAGACGATTGAATTAAGTATTTTCTTATTTGAAAATAGGCCTGTAAGTTCTACAACTCCAACGCTGCTCCTCTGGGGATCACATTCGTCTGCACCGACCCTCTGGCCAAGAACGTCGGTGTCATCTGCAAGGTTGGTAATCGTCTTGCACAGCCAGTCATGTCTCCACCATTGTTCAGTAAGTTAGAAATAATATGGTTCTTTATTGTCCAGATCTCCCTTCTTAAGAAAATGTTAATTGGTTACAGAACAGCTTGCTCATACTGCTGCTGCCCCATGGTACCTAAACTCTGTTGCTAAGTCAAGAGCCACATTTTCATCCCTCAGTGCTTTGTGTTGTTCAGACTGGAGATAACCTGCGTCAGGACATGCTGGTGCTTCAGATTGTCCGTGTGATGGACAGGCTCTGGCTCCAGGACGGACTGGACCTGCAAATGATCACCTACAAGTGTCTGTCCACAGGCCCAGCTCAGGGTCAGTTAGATTTGTCTGTAAATTAATATAAATTACTTATTTTTTCTTATTCATGTGTGGTTGTGAATAATTGTTTACCTCACTTCCATGCTTGTGATCTATAGGTCTGGTGGAAGTGGTTCCAGAGGCAGTGACCCTGGGGAAGATTCATCAGGAGTGGGGTCTGAGTGGGACACTACGGGAGGACACGCTGGAGAAGTGGTTCCACATGTGGAACAAAACCAAGGAGGACTATGAAAAGGTTTCACCATATTCTGAATGTGAACTGTGTGCATTGATCCTTCTCTTGAACATTCAGTTTGATGTGCATTGTGTAACATTGCTCCATTGTCTAAATGCAGGCTGTGATGAACTTCATCCACTCGTGCGCAGGCTGGTGCGTGGCCACGTTCATCTTGGGGATCTGTGACCGCCACAACGACAACATCATGTTGAAACCCAGCGGACACATGTTCCACATTGACTTCGGCAAGATTATGGGGAATGCCCAGAAGTTTGGAACCTTTAAAAGGCAAGTCGATAAAAAGGCAAGCAGCATTGACAAAGGGGAAATGAGTTGCTTGAGTGTTGTAGTTGATAGAATGTGGATTTTTAATGGTAGTGGTGTTTTAATTGTGTCTCAAAACGAATTTGAGGCCCTCAAGCAGAGTATGCTGTTTGTTTGCTTTTTGAAAACTGGAATAAAATATTGTGGGTCACTCAAATTCATAAGAATATGCATCAAATAAACCTGATCCCAGCAGCCCATAACTTCCAGCATCCCTTTGCAAAGACAACAATGAGAATGAACAAGAACCCCCTCCCACTCTTATGTTGCAATGATAGGGACCGCTCTCCATTCATCTTTACATCTGAGATGCAGCACTTCATCACAGGCGGGGGGCAGAAGCCTCAGCGCCTGCATCGCTTCGTGGAGCTCTGCTGTGAAGCTTACAACAAAATCAGACGGCGCTCTGCCCTGATCCTCAGCCTGTTGGAGCTGGTGAGAACTTTACTGAATAATATAACTTCACGGTTCTATCTGAGAATAGATCATGTTTAACATAACAAACCCTCACTGATGGCGTGAACGTGGCCACCAGATGCTACATGCTGGAATGCCAGAACTCAAGGACTCTAATGACCTGCAGTACGTCCAGAACAACCTCAGACCTCATGACACCGACCTGGAGGCCACATCCTACTTTACAAAGTAAGTAAATGTGCAACACCCAGGGTTTGTATCTGCAGTTTTATTTTTTGGGATGCAAGTTATCAGACACAGTTGTACTTATTGGTGTTTGATGTAGGAAGATCAAGGAGAGCATGGGCTGTGTTGCAGTCAAGTTTAACTTCCTGACGCACAACATGGCCCAAGGGAAGAAGCAAGAACCTCTGACCAGGGACGGCATCCCCGCTCCCAGCACCAACATCCAAGAAGCCGTCATCCAGGGATACGCGGTCAAGGAAAAAGATGTGGTGAGGCCAAAAAGGGTTGCTCTTTGTGTTTTGGTGATTTAGATAGAAAAAAGCACCTGTTTTCCTATTACAACAAAAATGTCATGACGATGCTTTAAGACGACAGTCATTTCCCAAATATTCCACTAGGCGGCTGGCAGAGTGAGCTTATGTGAGAATACAGCTTGAAAATGTCCAGATTCACGTCCATGAGTGGGCGTGTCACTGATGTTTGTTACTGACTGACGTGAAAGTAGAAGAGGACAAATATCTTAAAGTGACACGACGAGATTCAAGAGGTTTTAATGTTAAGGGCCGTCTCTGGTGACCATGTGCTTTTAGGAGCGGAATTGTTATGTATCCACGTCCTGCCTCCTGTTTGCTTCACGCAGGCGCCGTTCCTCTTCTGATCGATCCGGACATTTTCCCGTGAACGCATCTGACTCAAATAATCACCTGTTGTGTTCCTCTTATCTGAAAGGCCAACTCTGAAAAATGTGTGGCCCAATTTTCTGGACATTTTCTGGAGTTCACGCCTGAAAACATTGTCAGACATTTGCCCTCTCTTGTTATCATCCAATATTCTTAACATAGGTTCAAACAAACAGAATATTAAACTGTTGAAAGATGAAAAACTATCCAAGTTCTTGAGTAGAAGTCAGTCTTTGTTTCCTGCTGAAATCTATTTGGCCCCTGAAGTAAAAACATTTTTTACAGGTTAGCTCAAATCAAAGTGCTTCACAAAATACATTTGGGGGTACACAGTGTACACGGGAAATTGTATATCATACTATATCATATATAAAGATATGTAATGTGTGGCGTTGCTGAAAGCTATAGAGCTAACAGTAAACAAGGGATGACTTTAAATTGAGAAATCCTACATCCACCACTCACGCTGAAGGAGTCATCAGTTGTTTAAGAACATGGATGTTTATCTAAAACCTCAATCCTTTCGCAGCCAGATTGAAAGATGTGTTGTGTTTGATTTGCAGATGTATAGCCTCAGAGTTACCATTGATGATGGTGTTCTGACCAGTGAGAAGACATTCGGCCAGCTTGAGCTGATCCATAAGCAGTTACAGAAACACTTCATTGAATCGATGCTGCCCCAGTAAGTAAAGAAAAAAAAAAAACGTCACAGATCCAGCTTGCATATCATGACTATTTATATTTGAATGTTTTTTTATTCTTTTATCAAGAAATAAATAATAAGATATGGTTAGGAAACAACTGGACGCATGTCTTGACTCTCTTCTCCCTGATAGTTTTCCGAGCAGGTATATTCCGCCGTCCACCACCACCAAGAAGATGTCTCTGCTGAATAAGTACCTGAAACAGCTTTTTGAGGGACCATGCAAGGGAGTGGGTTCCTCGTGCAACGCTCCACATCACTGCTTGATTCCCCCCCGTGATATTGACCTGGCTCTAACTCTAACTATCTCTCTCACTGCAGAATGAGTTTGTGTGCAGCTTGTTCCTGGACGGCCCCGGCAAAGTCCTGGACGGCCCCGGCACAGCCCCGGGTAAGTAGTATTTTTAATCTGAAAGTTGATTCTACTGTATAATTCAGGGGAACTCTAATAATAAAAGTTTGTATACATATGCTTTGCTATGATTTTCTGGCACTGAAACTCTGATCTTTTGCAGGAGCCCAGCCTCAGATCCAGCTCTACATTTCTTATGTTAACTCTAAGCTCTCGGTTTTGGTAAAACACCTGAAGAACCTTGTGAGTTTCCTTCACTATGAGAGCTGGTGCACACTTCTGGCTGATTTTAGATCAGATTTGTCTTCTCCGACTGTCGTGGGGCATTCGCTATTAGAATCGGCAATGTGAGCAAATCCACAACTGCCAATGACAATCAATACTCATGCTACAAAAGCTTATTCCACCTTCACAGCCATGATTAGGTTCTTGATGCAAAAAAGTTTTTCGCTGCCAAACATAACACACACAAAAGTGCAGCAAGCTGAGGGAATTCATCCCCCTCCATATTTTGTTTTACTTCTGAAGTCACGTTTGCAGGTTTCTGTGAGACCTCAAGCCTCTGCAAGTGTGTGGTTTGACTCTCTGGCCAAATCCCAGGCGTTCTGACGATTATAATAGTTGTTATGTCCAAAATCGGTTCAGAGTTTTAACTCCTCGAGTGTGCACCAGGCCTATCTTCTTATTGCAAATGTTGTAAATTGGTTCTCTGTAGAAAAACATACTTGTTTGTGCTTAGGAGCAACTATTGTCCTTTTCTCTTTTCAACAGAAACATGCAAACGGCTCTAACCCCGACGCCTACGTGGTTATGCGCCTGCGGCCGGACCCTCAGCAGCGCTCCAAGAGGAGGACAAAGGTGGTCCGCAACAATGACAACCCCACTTTCAATGAACTGGTACATCACCTTCTCAGCTGTTCTTATTTCATTAACATATGCTTTACATGAGGAAACTCAGCAGAGCACTTATCTGTGCCGATGTCCCCTTATTAAACCACATTTAAATTCGCTAAATCCAGATTTTCATTTTGATCTGCGCCCAATTACAAAGACGCCTAATTATCAGTCCCCTGAATATGCCTGAGATGTAATGGGTCTCCCGAATCTTAAGCACATCCTTTCACCAAGTTTCCTGGTCATCTGTCCAGTAGTTTTAGTGTAATCCTGCTAACTAACAGACACAGGCAGGTGATGGTGCGACTGCCATCATCTTTTCTTCAGGAGTTGATTGAGATCAACAACAAAGAATCAATATTGAACCTAAATACATCAGGTGCAGATAAACACAATTTTAAATTGATCCTTCTCCTGAACGGGGCGTCTGACCAGGCTGCTCTTCACTAACTCGTTCTTTGATATGAACTCAAAATGTGATCATGTGTCAGGGAAACCTTTTCCCTATCCTCTTTAGATGACGTGCTGTCACTCAGCTCACAAACTCAATCTGACTGATGCGTGTAGCGTTCACTTCCATCTTGAGCTCCGCCTGCGGGGCCGCTCTCCTCGCTGTGTGAGCGGGATGAGATCTTTGAGTGTTAAACCCAGCAGACTCTGACTCAGCAGCCCTGACAGACTGTTGCATGTTTAATGTGAACCAGAGATTTGAGATAGAAGCCAAACATTGGAGGCCACATGCAGAGCCGAGTTGATAGGAGCTGATAACATCTTCCTCCTGTTCACAGCTGGAGTACAGCTGTGTTCCACTGCTGTATGGGATGGTGCTGGAAGTGACGGTGAAGAGCAAGAAGACGTTCGTGGCTGCGACCAACATCAGACTGGAGGACAAGTTCCTGGACAAGAAAACATGGTTTCCCCTCGGGAACTGTGCAGTCTGACCTGAGAGCACTGTGCGCCTGCTGCCAGCAGAGGGCGCAGCCGCACTGAGGGACAGGATCCAGACTGATGAAGTGTGGGAGATTCACCTGAGAGGAGGAAGTGTGCACTGACATTTTTAACTATTTATCTGATGCAACTGAACCTCATTGAACCCTGAGCTCATTGCACTGCCGGTGAATGGAAGACGTTACAAATCTGAGTCACTAGACTCAGGGGGAGAGACTGTTTATTGTGCGAATTATTCTAAAATATTTGATTCTGCTTGTTTCAATGCAGTCTCTGTGATGAAGGAAAGAAACTATTACTTGTGTTATTGTACGTGCACTTTAATTTGTACATGCACTTTGTTTTCGTTGTTGTAAATGTGCGTGGTCGAGACAGTCAGGGTGGCAGATTGAGGAGGAGGTGATACGTTTGTTGTTGTCATTCCGAGGCTGCCTGTCAGTTACCAGACGGAACGTGTTGTTTGTCCCTTTAGGCTGTGTCAACTGGATGTCCTTGACCAGTGGAAGGGTTGGGGTGAGGAGAGAGGGGTGAGGAGTGTGTGGATGTGTGTGTGAGCAGGATGACAACACTGCCTCTCTGGCCTGAGGGGTTGACTTAACATCCCCCTCCCCCCCTCTCTCTCCATCCTTTGTCTTATCCATCAGTGGCGTCCAGACACAGTTATTCACATGCATGCACAAACATGCAGAGGCAGATGTTCACATGCCTGTACAAATATCCAGAAAACAAACACACACACACAAACACACACATCCACATGGCCTCTTTCAAGGCTGAGGCGGGTCTAAATGCCATCCTCCTCCTGACAGGCCTGCTGACCCGTGCTCTCCTCCTCATTCACGGTACTCAGTGATGAACACAGGTAGAAATAGACGCCCCTGCACTGGGTTAGGCTCAATAATGAATATACCTCTGTGAAAGCTATTTATATTATTCCCTGTTGGCTCTCGCACAGGGCGGCTGGTTCGGAACGGAAAACACTGGCTGCTACTCGCTCATCGGAATGTTCACGGAGTGTGAATGTATCCCGGTGTGACTCATCAATTTCAGCCTCAAAGCTGCTGCAACTGATTCTGGGGAACGGCACGTGCGTTACCACTGATCTCAACAAGTTTGCATTGGCCTTCACAAACAATAACTTCATCTGTAGACAAAAACACACCCGTTGTATAACGATGCATTCAATGACCAGAATAAGCCGTGAGTGTGTGTGCGTGTGAGAGAGAGAGAGAGACACTGATGAACTGTTAATGCTACACCACCATGTGGTTGTGACTGGCTGCTGCCCGCTCAGAGGACATTACATACCGGTGTTTATGGTGGCCACAGCCCACAGCCTCCGGTGGCAACTCCTTGTGGCCTCACTGCTCATCAATGTTCACACAAGTCTTCAGAATTTCTCTAACTTAAGTCTAACACCAGTTGCTTCTAAATTTTGAATCTTCCGCCCAAAAACAAAGTCAATAAATAGGTCGATAAATACAGATTTCGTGTCTATCGTATCATTTGCGTCTATTGCTGGAGTCAACATATTTAAACTAGAGTGAAACATTTGCATTCATGATGTCAGGAGAGCCAAGCGTCAGGTCCTTGCACCAATAGGAGCTAGCGGTTGATCAAACCCACCGTCATCCAGACACAGCTCCTGGAGAAGAAGGTGACATTTCCTGAGCTTTGTGCCTCCTGATGGTCTCATGGAGCCAAACACAATGGCACTGGCTTAACAGGTACATCGCATCAACTGTAGTTACTCCGGCACAGTAGTGCTCCTCTCCTCTTTCCAGCACACACACACAGAATGTACAGCTAGTGAAGGTGTGAGGTGCTATTATCAGAATTTGACAAATTAATATCACTTACCCCACATTTAATATAAAATGTATTCTTTTGGAACCTGAAAGCATCATCATCTCATGGTTGGGGTATAAGATCGGCTCATGTGTGATCAACTCCACCTCAATAACTGCACTTAAACTGCATCTATTATTAATTCCGTAATAATGTTATCTTCTTTCTTGTCTTTTGAGCCCTGTCAGAAACTGATGGTATATTCCTCTGCAGCTCACTGTGCACGATGTAGGAAAATACCCTTCTCACAATAAAACTGGTATTTATAACAGATGGAAACTGAGCTTTTTTTGTAGTTATTTATTTTTGTTTGTTTCTACATCAGCCACGCTTCTTTGTGTGTGTGTGTGTGTGTGTGTGTGTGTGTGTGTGTGTGTGTGTGTGTGTGTGTGTGTGTGTGTGTGTGTGTGTGTGTGTGTGTGTGTGTGTGTGTGTGTGTGTGTGTGTGTGTGTGTGTGTGTGTGAGTGACTAAAACTGTGTATAACTGTGTGTAAGAGAGAGGGAGTCTGTTTTTAAGAATACCAGATAAAAACAAAGAGGGTGGCTGGCTCCAGACTGCATCCGTCTCGGGACAGGAGAGGTACCCAGCGGTAGCCTGGAGGTGAAAAAAGAAACGTCTGCTAAATACATGAGCATCTTGTTTGTATGCACACACACACAGGAGCATGTTAAGACAAACTGGAGCACAGAGCAGAGACCAACCTTCAGTAATGCTGACACGATGACCGAAGGGGAAATACAATAATGGTCACACAATGTCACCTGATGTAATTTAAGTCTTTTGTTTTTACTCCCCCCCCAATCCTCAGCCGCTGCCACTCTCCATGTCTCTGGGACTCACCTTTCTTCAGGCTGCTGAAGGGCAGAGTGTACTGGCCCACAAAGTCACTACTGAGGAAGCCGGTCTGATCCCGCACACAGAAGCGGACGAGGCAGAGCTCGGGGACGCTGATGTGGAAGTTCATGTCCGTGTCCCAGTGAGGAGTCAGAGCTGTAACCAGAGTTCACCAGATTATTACAACCAAGAATATTTGATGGGTGTAGTTTCTATAATAAATGTTTGACACTGATAATGGATCAAAAGCACTGTTTGCTAAATGATATGGTAAAGGGTCTGAGTTGATGTGGTTCTTTTCTAGTCTTGACGGACACTCAAAGAACTTTACAGAACGTTTTTTGCCATTCACACTCAGATTCATACAGGGCCTCTATGGGCAGCACTTTCTTCTATGTGGGCCATTCAGGGTTCAGTGTCCAATAGTAACAAACCCACAGAGAATATGAATATAAGCATCTGTGTTTTATCTACAAGCTACAACATTATTCTGCCCTGTGATACGCTGGTGATCTGCCTCACTGCCAATGTCAGCTTGGATTGGCTCCAGCCCCACCACTACCCTCAAAATGATAAGTGGTGTAGATAATGGATGGATGGATTGAGCTTTACGATTCTGCCTCAGTGTTTCCTATTCCCTAATGCAACGGCCTACTGCATCATTCACTGGGCCTAATGTACATTCTCTTTAATACAACAATAATACAGACAGATATCAATAAATAATGCTGCAGATGATGCTACTGACAATAGTTGCATTGATTTATTATTGAATGATTGACATATTAATGAATGACTGGATCTCAGCAATGGCCTCTTCTGAATTCGTTTTAAGTGTAACACAGTGTAAAACAGTAGAAAGTACCATTATTTGGTGATATATGTAGTGAAGTAAAAATGTTATACAGTAATGAGGTAAATGTCCATGGTTACATCCCACCACTGCTAATATGGCGGATATTTAGTAGGTGTAATGTTCATCATGACACCATGTTGATATGATCGTGATGACATGATAATACATGACAATGCAGAGAGAACACGTAGGTAACTAATGAGTCTGCTGTGATTCACAACTCATTTCGGATTCAGAGCTATTTGAACATGTCTCAGTTTTCTTTTCTGTTCACATTCATTTTGTATTCACAAGTTACCTCTTCTCTTTCATAGTGTGAAATGATTTTTTGAGTTATACCCATGCACTGGTGCTCTGCACCCTCCAGGACTTTTTACCATCTCCTCTTTTGTCTCTCCTTCTCTCCATCTTTGTCTGTTTTCTTCAGCAGCCATTCAACACTGTATCTCTTAATGTTATGTTGGGGTCTTGAGTACATTTAGAAAATGCAGGCTCCAAATTTAAGGCGACAGACTGCGTGTTTAAGGCTGATCCACATAAAATATGAGAGGTCCTTATAAACCCTTGACTGCGGAGGAATAAGCTTCTGCACTTGAAAGTCTGATTATAGATACAGTCTCAAAATGTAAGACTCAAACAGTAATTTTCATAGTTATCATCACAAACCAACAAACTAGTCCCAGTCATTATGAAGGTTGGTGATACGGTGACGAGATAATTCAGAACAGTCTTTGTATGTGTGAGGATCCAACTGGTGCACTGACTGTCGGCTCCATGTTTCCAGTCTTCGTGGCAATAGTGTGTGACACAGTTCCCTTCAAAGGAAAAGCACTTCTACATTTTGAAGAATTTCATCAGCACATTTCTCCTCTGAAGCCCAACCGCAGCTTATCAGGAAAGAGTTTGAAAAGGAAGGAAAAGAGGAACTTACAGAAATTGAAAATTTCTGCCGTCTTAGAAAAATGACACGAATCCAGTTAGCTGGTTTCAATGTTTTCTCTTGGAAGTTTACATTGTACTATGTTATGCTGTCACTTGTTTCCATGTGTATTTTATATTTGCATGTATGGGGTTGTCAGAATGTGATCCTATGATTTTACCTCAAATGCTACTATCATCGTTTTTGGCATTAAGTGAAAAAACTTTAAAAGGATTACAATGAAATGTTGTGCAGAAATGTCTTGAGCCCCATATGCATGTCAAATTTTGAAACTACACAATACTTTGTGTAGTTTCAGATTCTGCCATGTTTAGCCAAAGACGTCATTTAGAGCGAGTAACTCTCAAAGCTCGACCAATCGCGAGTCAGTTCTCAGCTGTCGATCATGCCTTACCCTGTTTTTATAAGTGATAGGAACTGCCCAAGAAGGACTGACATCATGTCAGTACCTTTTTAGTTTGTCCCATCCACTAACATGGAGGAGGCAGGTTTTATCCCCTATTCTGCAGCTGGCAACCAAGTGGCGATTGAGGCTCTTTTGCTTCACAATTGGAGTGCTGTCGGTGCTTCCATCTTTACATACAGTCTATGATCCAACCTCAGAAGAAACCTGAGCGGATCCAGTCAAGCTGATTCTTGAGATCTTCTAACAAATCCCACATAAACTCCCCAGTTTGCAATTCAATACTTACAATTGTTTTTGACAGTGTGTGTGCTTTTTTTGCGGGGTTCAGATGCAATCCCATTAATCTCCACCCTGACGAAGGGGTCCAGAGGTTTGCCGCTCCGGGGAACAGGAAGGTTGGAGCCACTGATCACCTGCAGGTTATCACACACACACAGACAATATGGAGAGTCAGTTTAGGGGCATGTAAGAATCAAAGATTTCCAGGGATAAACAATAGAAGGTAAAACAGGAGAGGCGGTGAGAGTAAAGAGGAATAGAGGGGAGAGCTGTGGTTATACATGGAGAGAGGCTGATCTGCAGTCCTCTCACACTGAGCCTTCCCTTCCTCAGCCCCTGATCAAACACAGACCTGCTGGTACTTATCATGACATGCCCCACTTGGCTCTGATAGAGCTTTACAGTGTCCGGCCCAAAATTACAGTCCCTCTCCTGAAGTCATGCCACAAATACTCAACAGTCCATGTGTACATACGTGTAGCTGTTTGGATTCAGGATCTGAAAACAGAACAGTTTGTTGATAAATAAACTCATTAAGGCTCAAAGGGAAATATAGTTTTCCACAGCCGATGAATAATTTACTGTTTAAGTATTGAAAATCCGACCAAGTCACAACACTGAATGCTGCTCATGACTATGATTACTCCCGAGTCGGGAGCTGAGGCAGGATTTTCCCTGAAGTGATCGAATAATACATAGTGATGATGTGAATAAATAAGAGCTTTTTTCCCCAGGGCAGCCAAAAATCAAACACAGCACATATGTGAGGCAGTGTGTTGGGAAGGTGTGTGTGCAGGTGTGTGTTTGTGTGTTTTTTACTGTTTGTGTGGCTGTGTCTCATGTGTTTATATTTAACTACACAGCATCATCATCATGAAGTTTTCACTATCACAGGCATAGCAGATACAGTTTTTTAAGCAACACACTGGATCCAGCTGAAACATCAGAAAACAGTTTAAAAGTCAGTTTACCAAGATGACAAAAGGATGGTTCTCATTGCCTACTAGCAATGCAAATAATTTAGGTTATATTTGGTTTTGTGATCTGCATCCATTTTCTAAAAGATCCCAAACCCACAGGAGGTAATTGCAAGCACTTTCACCAAGGCCCAACAATTCCCTTAAACTCAATTAAACTGAAATTTTAAAAAATTCAACATAAACATCCTGTTTGACAAAGTTTAAGGAAGTGATGAAAAATTCCTGGATCTGTCCTTTTGTCCCGATCCCCATCAAAATGAAATGGGTTCTATCTTGACCCTTGTCCAACACTTTTTTTGAAAATCCATTACAAAGTTTTGTGTAATCCTTTAGACAACTGAACACTCAGACAAGGGTGAAAACATATCCTCCTTGCTGGAGTTAACTGAATATATATATTTTTTAACCGGTCTATGAGCAGCAATGACGCTTTAAACCTGTGAACTCACTCCACTCTACACCTTGACAGAAAATAACAAACCAATACGAAGCACTTTACTGTAGAACTCTGAAATTTGCTTTTAGCTGTTTAAGAGAGACTCACTGCAGCTTTGATGACATCCTGCTCCTCTACCAGTCAAATTTGCACTTATGATAATTTGCTTTCAGTCTAAAACATCAGCCGTGTCTAAGACCTTGCTGTCAAAAGTTTTAATGAGAATTTGTTGATCTAAATCAAAATTGTTGAGTGAGCTCCGTGGATTTCCAAGATAAGAGGGACAAAAATATATTGCTGTTAACTTGAAATGACTTCCACTAAGAAGATTATATTTTCAATTTCATTTGTTCATTTGATGACAAAAGTATGCTAAAACCAAGCAACCAATTTCCATGAAGTTTTTTGGAGGGGTGGCGCATGACATAAGAGGGTGTGGCTCAAGATCAGGGGGTGGATCTAGCATTGGTTTTCACTTTCTTAACACAGACTTTTTCTACATTTTCATTGATTTCTCAGAGGATGGTGTATTGTCTGTATTTATAGGGCGGTGTGGCCTAGGTGGTAGAGTGGTGGTTGTTCAACAAGAACGTTGCTGGTTCAAATCCCACTTTTCCCCATCTGCATGCTGAAGTGTCCTTGGCAAGATACTGAACCCCTAAATGGCCCCTCATACATGTTGAGTGTAATATATGTAAGTCGCTTTGGACGCTAAATGACATATAATGTAATGTAATGTAATATAGCCCAGTTCGGCATGCAGATAAGGAAGACTAGGATTGAAATGCCGACCTTCTGGTTAGAGAATGACCAAGAAGATATGGCATGTTTAGGGGACCGATATTTATGAGAGTGTGTGGAATTTGGTGTAGAGCTAAATAAAACCAGGACGTAGTCAATTTAAATGTGGTCCTACGTGTTGTATTGTGGTGGTGACAGATCCCAAAACAATGACCAATATGGTTTATGAAGTTTTTTAACTATGATTCACAAGTTGTTATTATCATGAGATTGACTCCAGCAGAGTTATTACGACGTTCCCTCATCTCCCTCGTCTGCTGTTCCACATATTGTCCTTACTGTACGAACTCCTGTATATCTTTGAATCCTACCATTATTTTCTGCATATGAGAGAAAATAGTTTTACATCATTGTTGGTTCACAGCATCTTGTGGGAAAGCACAGGATGCTTCACTACACTTCACTACACTAGCTTCACAACGGCCTAGATTGTGCAGGATAGACATTTATATGCACGTAAAGTGCACATGCACACAGAGTCCTCTAACATTACACCTTAAATCCATAAATCCCCCATGAGTGGCTTACGCAGCGTTCAACGCTCTGTACCTTGAGCAGCAGGCGTGTGGCTTTCAAGCACCGGCTACAGCCGGGATCAAAGCTCGTCTCACTGGACATGAGCACCGCCGGCTTCAGGGTGTACCCGCAGCCCCCGTTGTCCTGGAAACGGCCATTATTAAGGTCCATAGGCAGGCCCATGGACTGGAAGTTGAGAGCCACTGCAAAACAACACGGGACAGTGTTGGAACAAAGACAGCGAGGAGCCACAGAGCAGAGGCAACAAATCAAACTGAAGACCAAAGCTTGTCAAAATCAAATGTTCAGATGATCAGCCTGCATACTGTCCTTTTTCTGAAGCTAATTCTGCAGGAGGGAGCTAAACTATACTAAGACTCCAAATGTTTACACAACGATGGCGTTTATTGCATCAGGGAGGCGTTCAAAGTCAGTGACTGCAGCAAGAGCATGTGTAGTGGGTTTTTTTCTGCAGTGCCATGTGTGCTGCAGAGCTGTGCTGATGAATTAGTGTTTGCCCGGAATAACATCAATATTGCAAATATTAATTTTGTCCTCGCTAACACATTGCAATGCGTACATCTTCCAAGCATTTCACAGGATCCCAGGTTCTACTCATGTGAGAGGATCTGATCATCCAGGCTGCGGCTCTGTACCAGTCTCAGTCTGCTTATCAGTCAGCACAGTGCTACATCAGCGTCAGTGGTTGATCGATAGTGATGGATGAAGAGGATGTGTGAAGGCAGAGTGAGTGACAGGGACACTGGCCAGATTTAGAGCTTGTGGGTGAATGATGCACATCTATGTCATGTGCTGGAGTGAAACCTAGTTCTCATGCTGGATGCTTGAATAATAATAGTTGCTTAAAACCAAAATAAATTTGCAGCCAGACGTTGATGCATTGTATGAATAAATACATCGAGGAGGGTGCAAAGTGATTTGGAAAAGGTGTAATGAGTACGAGTCCCTGTGAAAAGAGATGAGGTGGTCGCTCGGGGTCCAGTCCACATTTCCATGGACTGGATGGAAATGTTCTTTTCTCTGATAATCCGCAGGACATTTAGTCAATTTGTTCCCTTTAAAGTTCTTTACTTCACTTCATCTCATAAGCTCATAATGGTTTGTGTTGATTGTTTTGTCTTTGTCTAGACATTTCTGATTTCTTTTTAAAGTGATAACACAAGCAAAATATAGCAACATTTTTGATAGATTGATATTTTCAGGGTTTTACTTTTGACAGAAAGTACGAAGAGCTTCAGGGGAATGTCATTGCCCCTTTTTAAGTGGCAGTTTATTATCAATAAATAAATATATAAATGTTATAACTTTTGAAGTAATTATTTTATTGCCAATTTATATATCAATAAATTAAACACCTAATATTTTTAGCAGTTTAGTTTTATTTATTTGGCTTAATGTAAGTATAATTAATCTATTTATTATTTCATAAGGATATTTACTACCTAGGTCAAATTAATTGAATTTAATGAATTTAATTAAATGATTTATAACCATTTCCATGATTCCCACCATATATCATAGCTTTATATAAAATAATACAACATTCACTACAAAACATTTTGCACTTACTTTCTACTTATAGAAATCTATAAAGTTTCAGCAAAACATGTTAAAATCTGTATTGTTGCCAAGTTACAACAATACTCATCGTACACACAGTCATGTGTGTTGTGTGCTCTCTGCCCTTTTATACAGAGGCATCAACTCTCTGTCTATCTCTGACTCACCAAGCTGAGAGCCCACGTTCCAAAACTCCTGAGGGTTGTAATTGGACGAAGATGTCCTGAAGGCCGCTGGGTAAATCCTGCTGAGGAACTTCTGGTTGTGCCGAACAAAATCTGCACCTGAGAGAGTCGACACGCAAAGTTGAAAAAGGTCAGACGTCTCCTCTCACATACACACATGTGTTAATGAGGGTTCATGAGTTCACTCTGACTTGTTCACAGTGACTATGTAACGCTGTGATCCTGTGAAAACAAGTCTATATTTAGCTCAGCCAAGGAGGTTGTGTTTTCACCCCTGTTATTTTGTTTGTTGGTATGTAAGCAAGATTAAACTAAGACACATTTTAGCATGTAGTATAGGTCAGAGAGGAACCTATTCAATTTGGTGCAGATCTGGATTTATTGTGTGAGATGGGCATTTTTCACCATTTTCTTTGATTTCCAAGGGAATAATTCATAGGTCTTGTGAAAAATATCACATTTGGGGAACCAATGTCTCTGACTGTGTGGTGCAGCCTGAATTTAAAGAGACTGTGGGGCCTTGGTGAAGACATTTTAGCGTAAACAGGATCCCGTAAATGAGATCATTCTAGTGATCAAGTGTCAAGTGGATCCGGTTTCCACTCCTGAATAACTATCTTCATTCTGGATAGACTTGGTAAAAACCGCAGCCAGTGCCTGTATGTGACCGTTCCCCTGAGGGGTTTGACAATGAAAAGAGACTACAGGTTTTTTTTACAGCTTCACAGTAGATGAGGCTGCTCATCATCCCTGACAACCAGGCTAACCAGCTCATAATGTGTCTTAGTGTCTGAAAGGGTCATCTCTCCTCAGCAGAAACAGATTTCATTACTCTACATCACTGTGTTTCTCCAATATACTGCTGCACAGCAGAGTGATGACAGTTTAACTCAATATCAGTTGATCCAAACCTCTGTGGGCTCTTTTTACGTCCCCAACAGTGGGAATATTTCTGCTTCATTTCCTGAATTGTACTCCCCTATGTCATATATGTCATGTTGAATATGCATTTAATATTATGGAGGTTTATAGCCTTGGGTGTAATTGCATTTCTTGTCAAAAGAGGGACTTTCAGCATAATGTGATCATAAATCATGTGCATCTGCTGGGCTCATCAAAACGATATTTTCGAATATTTGCAATCAATTACACGCAGTCAAAAAATGCTACTTTCCCTTGTGTCATGATTTCAAACAAATAAGTGACAGTTTACCTGAGGCTCTAGCTAGCTTGTGTGCTTTCTTCTCTGTTGTAGACGTGTTCTCATAGCAGCTCTGACTGTCCTTTGAGGAACTGAAGCTGACGAACTTGACCGACTTCGTGTATATGACCAAGTCAGACAAAGCTTTGGCCACAACCACCTTCTTCTAATCATTTTAGGATTGAGAGAAAGACAAACCAATGATAACATTCATCAAACAACAACAAATAGTTCACATTTAAATACTTACTTTTCATCCAAAATCTCTCTGTGTTTCAGCTCTCCCTGACTTACTTTTTTCTTTGGCCCTGACTTTCTAGGACACCAGAACTTTGATGTGGTTTGAAACTCCTCGTCCTCCTCATCCTCCTCATCGTCAAACTCGCTTTCATCTACGCTCTCCTCTATCTCTGTTCCTGATGCATCTTCTGCACTACTCTGAGGCTTGAGCGTTTTATTCTTAATGAGGATTTTATACTTCAGGTCCTGGTGTCCCCACAAACACACATATACTTTGGTATGAATTCACATTATAATATAGATAAATGTTGGGTTATCTTGGCAGATGCATTTACATCCAACTCATAAAAGCATCACATAGATACATCAGTGACCTTGTTCCAAAATTCTCAAACTTTTGTTTTAATGTTTTTTCAAGAGGATGGTATTTTAGTCTAAGAGCAAGAAATGTTGATTTCACGTTCACATTGTGTAATGCTTTCACCCAAAAGCCTGCTCATTCAAGTGATTTTGTAACACTACACCTTGCATATCTAAGCACAAGCAGGGGCTAAGTTTTGCTCTTCTTGTGCTAAAAACTGTCCGCTTGCACTCAGATATTTTATGGACTTCCTGTGCTCCAGCTTCAGCTCTTTTCCTTGCTGTCATTTTGCTTCTCTGCACGCATGAAACATCTGCTCTTGCTGTTGGACTTTGTCTTTTCCAATAATTTTTTTTTTTGTCTGTCGAAATTCACTGATCATTAGAATTTCAGGTGTTGACAACAAAAATTTAAGCACAGTTTATTTGAGTGCAAGCACAGAGCTTTGAGTGAGAGCATTGCAAAATCTGAACGTGAAGTCCTGCTCTCTAACTGAAAGAACACACTCCTGGATAAAGATGGATGAAAGAAAGCCACCCTTATGGTTTGATACAAAGTCTTCACACAGCGGGGCAACCCCATCATACAGAAGGAAAAAGCAGCAGGTCTATCGAATCACAGAACCAAACATCTGCCGCTGCATTTCACCACCCGCAGCTCCAAATCTGTTGGTAATCTATAGGTCTCTCTCCGCAGATGAGCAGCAATATGCTAAAAGTAAAAAGGTCTTGCATTTGGAAGCAGCTCTATGGTGATCCACACCACAGGAAGTAACACATACTGCATGCACAGGCAAAATATGCAAAAATAATTACAGCTCTGTCGACATTAACAACCAATAAGAGTTCATATGGTTTGGAAATTGCAAGCTTCAGAGCTTCTTTCGTCCCTGCACGCTTTCCTTTTTCATTGCCATTACACAAAATGATACAGTCTGGGATAGAGGGACAGAGGCTTTGCTTATGTTAGTGTAATTTAGGATTGCACATGAGGATCTTGAAGAGAATTCCATCATATTACACCAGTAAACAGACTTATTTATGCTCATTTTTAGGCTTTAAAATTGGCAATAGCACCCATGTTTTCAGTTGAACCTTAGCACCTTCATATTCCATTCCGAGCAACGAGGTCGACCAACCTGATGCTTCTGGATGTTCAAAGATGTTGGATGTAAAATAAAGGTGAGCCTGGGCCTTTGCAGTGGCTGCTCTGAAACAGTTTACCTCTTCACGTCAGAATAGCTTAGACCCTATACGAACATTTAAATCATTATTAAAGACTCACTTCTTCTCACTGGTTTTCAATTCCAGTTAAGTTTGAGACCTCGACTTCATCTGCTATCGTGCAATGCTTAAAATCTCAAATATTTATAACCTTTAACATTGTATTCATCCATCCTTTTTCTTCTGCTTATCCGAGCTCGGGTTATGGAGGAAGCCGGCAAAGTATGGTACCCCATACGTTCTTCTCCTTAGCTACACTAAGTTCGCCATGGGGGTACCAAAAGCTTTCCTGGGCAAGAATGGATATGTAATCCCTCTTATCAGTTCTGGGTGTTCCCCTGGGTCTCCTACCTGATGCCCGGTTTCTGTGCCAAATAAACCTCCAGTGGTAGCTGCCCAGCAGTCATCATGACTAGATCCCCAAACAACCCCTTCTTTCCCCTTTCGACATAACGTAGCAGTGGTTCAACTGCAACTCCCTCCGGATGTCTGAACTCTTCACCCTATATCATAGGCTGAGTCCAGCCCCACGACAGAGAAGAGAGAATAAAGTAATGAAAACTCCCAGGCATTGTATTGGTTCCACTGAAATGATTGGGTGGTATCTAATTTATGTCAAGCTGAATGGAAATTACACTCAGCATTGCTCGGTGTTCAGACTAAAAATTAAACCACTAGCACCGATGCTCCCACATAAACCCACCCTCCCCCATATATATTGTATGCACACTCAAGATAAAATATAAGTTTTTTTTTTTAGAGTAAAAGTACCACAAGTCAGAGGCATCAGAGCAACACTCTCAGAGAAAAATCATATTAAACAGACTGCTCCTGTTTCAGATTAATCTAAATGAACAATCCGCTCAAGTGCTTAAGCATGTTCAAAACGATGGACACTTCTTGGGATCAATCGCTTCACGTTAGATTTAGTGAAATTCTGCCAGACTAAAGAAGCTCGCAGACGTCCACCCCAATGACCCAGAGGAGGAGAGAGGCAAAGGAAGCCTCAGAGAGGGACTAATGAGGCCCTCTGTGCTGATGAAAAGGTCTTGATTTCCCTTATTTCCTGTGCTACATGACAGATGATGAGGATACGTGCATACAAACACCATCATCCCTCTATATGCATGAGCGGCTCAAACATTAAACACACACCTTAACTTCACTTTCAGTCATTGCTTCCTCTGAGTCTTACATTTGGGCTCGGGAGGTCTCCAGTTGTCAGATGATCCAAGGGAGCTCTGAGCAGCTTCTCCCCAAAGATGGAGATGAGGTACTGGGCTATGACCTCTTGCTGCTCCTGGGAGCAATGGTTTTCCAAAGACAGGATCACTGGGAAGGCAGACACCTGTCAAGAAATAATACCTGATTAAAAATAAATATTCAATCCCCTATTTCTAACAATTAACATCAACCTTGACACAGAGAATTGCAAGAAAAACTTTGCTATCAGAGCGATTGCAGCTCTATCAGGGTGGACACCGAGGTTACCTCGAAGGCATGTTGCATCACTGTTTCGATGACATCCCTAAAGAGAATCTTTGTGGTCAGGGTGCGGCCGTGGTAGACGACAGGCTCCATATTTTTCCCATCCCAGCAGTCAATCTCCAGACAGCGACAGCCTTTCCTCAGAGCACTGAGTCACACAAGCAGGGAAAAACAAACAAAGACATTTTCTCTCCAACACAAAATAATTAATTATTCTAGTCATCACAAAAACATCCAAAAAAAACTATTTCTTACAAAAGCTTTTGCTGCCCCAATTTATTTATTCATATAATTAGTATGATCAGGTATATATAGTATAGAATATATAAAATATTTAAGAAAAACCTTTCGATTAATCCCTTTGCAACAATATGTTTTCTTCCAACTCTGATGCAATGGTTTATCAACCCTTAAATTTGAACTAATCCACCCTTTTCTACTAGTTTCTTTCTGTTTAATATTGAAGTTACACCACATAGGTCCATGTATGTTGTGAGAGACTAAATACCTCTAATCTCGATTGTGTTTATAAGGAGTGAAAGTATTGCCACAACAATCGTTTCTTTCTTAATTGTACATTTTACAATATAAAAGTGTTGTTTAGCATGGTCAAAGTTTTATATTGTAATTGTGTGATGCATTTCAGAGAATTGAGGATCTACAGAAACCACTCAAGTCTGAGTGTTCAGTCTGCAACTAGAGGCGGGAAACAACTAGCTTAGCATAAAGACTGGAAACAGGGGGAACAGTTACATCCAATGTTCAGTATGCCTTAAATCTAAATGTCACTAACACAGTGCACCGGGAATTGTCTAATCAATACACAATTTGAAATGTAAAAGTGACATGGTTAATATGTTGTCAAACATGTAGTCACTTCCCTGCTAATAAATCATTGTTAGTCATCTAATCCTCATTTATCACTTGCCAAATCCACAATTCACAAGGATTTTGTAAATCATGTTTTTTTTCTAAAACAAATTTGGTTGTTTAACTTTCTTCACTCTTCCACCTGTGGGCTTACGGAATAAAAAAAACATCCCCTTTCCCTGCCTCACCCCATCCCCTTGAGATCACTCATTCATCATCTAAGTAAACCAGAGCCTCCAGACCGCTGGGTTGGAGCGCTCCACTATACCCACCGTTCTGGTCGCTCAGCACTTTCACAGGGACCATAACTACAGCACTTCTGCTGCCATCAGCCCCTTTTGTAATCACCTCCATTGTCCCATAATAGGACCACAGCAGTTTCACTGTCTGCCTCAGAGTGGGTCAATGACATGAGACGAAAAGGAGATTATCCAGATAACATACATGCAGGTTTGGAGGAGAGTCCTTAAAGCGAGGATCACAGTGTGTGGAGGAGTATTTTAGATCTGTATCATTTTTAAATTGACCTTATCATTTGTTTTGACTTAGATCAAAAAGTTGATTGATGCATTGTCCCAGATTTAGCTGATGTTGGCTGATTGGCAAATGTAATCCATGTGCAATTTGATACATGGCACAGATTAAAAATAGGTTAAAAGTTCCTTTTGACAAGTAATGGGAGTCATTTTTTCTGGCTCTGCTGAACTGCCCTTCCTACCAAACATAAGCATTGAGGTGGCTTTTTCCTACGAGTTGGTCTCCAGTCAGGTAGGTGTTGTGTGATGAGGAGATGAAGTAGCTGGTGAGAGGCTGATCCATGTCTTGGTACACAGATCTGTGGGTCTGGTCGAACACGCAGCAGTCTTGGGACTCCATGTACCTGAGGAATCCCTCAAATGTCAAGGACCTGCTTTCTCTGGCTGGAGGAGGAGGAAGGAGCAGAGTAACACTAAAGTCAGAATCAGTATCAGTTCCTTTACCCACTGCAAAAAAAGTTTTAAAAACACAAAAAGACTACTGCTCCCACAGTGTTGCCAGATTTAAACAAATCAATAGGACAACAAGCATAAAGGCACAATCTGGTGTTTAGCAGATATTTAGCACACAATGTTTACAAAGATCACCATCCAGCATGTTTACCAACTAATAAATTAGCACAAGACACAAAGTAGGTTTGTGGTAATGTAGATGTTGGAAGTATTTAAGCTTGACCTGCTGAAGGGCCTAAAGGAAAAGTTGTAGAAAGAGTATAGTGACAATCCCAGTTGATAACCAGAGTCAACCATTCACACTTAACTTCCACACCGACAGACAACTGGTCTCCAATTCATCTAAACTACTTTTTATCCTGGTTATGATTTCAACTCCCAAAGACACATTTTCAGCAATTATTTTTTGTCACAAAATCACATTGGAGAACAAAAGAGTTAAAGTATCCTTAGTCTGACAGGGGTGTGCTTTAAATCTCTCCCGACTAAATAATCAGTTCAAAAGATAAGCAACATCACTGAAACATTTACAGGTAGAAAACTGCAAACACAAAAACTTGAGATAAATTACCTGCATCTCCATGCAAAGACCATAAACTGTAGAATCATAAAATTGCTGAGCCTAAAACAAACGTTTCTCATAGGTCATTGCAGGGAGGGCAAAAGTTTAATCAATAACATTAAAACCAACTGTAGATTGATGAGTATATACATACTATAAATACACAGTATAAAGTATATGTATATGGTGCTACATGAGCTTTAAAAAATCTTCTTGATGTCTCCTCTTACTCAAAGATTGCACCATGAAGTGAATAAATGTGCGGTCATGCTGCAGCATCGACTAGTTGTTGTGAGTTTTGTGTTTTTGTTTTGACAGTTTTTTTGTTTGTGGCTGTATAAAGGATTCCGCAGTGCATTGGGAGACAACATCTGGTCTACTGGTCCACTGACGTGCCTGATTCCTCCATTTTCCTTCTGTCATTTCAGCCTCTTGCCAGTGGGATCATACAGCCAATCACTTTGTCTGCCAGACACCACTGGTGCTCAGATCTGAACTCCTCTTCCAGCTAAATTAGTGTGATTACGTTGCAAAGCTTTATACTCCTCAAAGACTATACAGTCATTTTCTCTACCCATATAGTAATAAGCAGCATGCAGCCTGACATGTCACATTGTTCTCCCTTCATTCACCTGTCTCTTCAATCTCATATCTGCCAATCAAACTCTCTGCCGTCTCTTGGTTTGCTGTGAGCTCCATCTGCTTCTCGTGGAGGAACCGGACGAGGTCATGTGCAGGCAAAGTGGTCTGGCCTGAGGCGTAGCATTCGTACAGATGCTGGATTTCAGTTCTCCTGGAGGTGGAGGGCTTGTTTCTCTTCATCTTGTCCTGCACACATAAAAACCTCTCAATCCATTGTCACTGACCCTGGAAAGTTATTTAGGCCCCAAGTACCGGCGGTGGGAGGCCCAATTGAAATTGTAAGAATTTGTATTATTATTAGGGACCTAGCCCGGAATGGTGGGAGTCCCACATGTATTTTGAAGGATTTTGATTTCCCTTTTGGGGTTTTTTCAGGGCCTAGATATGCTCAAATTCTCACCAAATAGCAGGAATTTCAAATCCTAAAATGTATTTGAATCCTGAGGTAAATTGAAATGGGCGTGGCAAAATGGCTCAACAGCGCCATCTAAGGAGAAGCCCCACAGTTAGCTTTCACCGATCTTCACAAAAATCGGGACACCTGTGTATCATGACCAGTCGCACAAAAAAGTCCACATTGCATTTTGAAAAACACAAAAGAAAGCCTGCCATTTTGGACTTAGTGGCCATTTTCCACATTTCCGCAATTTTACTTTGACGAACTTATCCCAGGGCTTTCAGATCAACTTCATATTGCGATGAATGTCATCTCAACAAGATGGAGATATAAACGACCTTGAATTACTTGTTTTTGTCACACGGTGTGACCGTGGCGTCAAAGTTTGATTACACGGCATCACGGCATCATCTCAGACATAGATGGTCCAATCGAGCTCAAACTAGACTTGTAAGACAAGAGTCCCGGCGTTATGACATCTACACAGACATCATGTCTTAAGATCACAGCGCCCTCTGGTGGCAACAGGAAATGTCTTGTTTTTTGTATGTCTTACACTTGGATGTATTCCTCCTCATCCACTGACGTCAACCATGTCAAACTTTGTCAAAAGGGTCTCAAGACATTGATAATGTAGGCATAAGATTACTGTGACTTTTCTTCAAACGCTATATTCGAGGCGTGGCATTAAAGTCTGTCAACTTGCCCGGGACACATGCAATTGCTGTAACTTCAGTGTTGAAGGTTCATCCTCTCAAACTACATTTGTGTAGCAACAGCCCCCCATTACTCACCAGCGCCCACGAAAGTGCAGCCACGGCACCACGATGGGCCAACATGTACAAAAATCTGTAGGGCCATGTGGCTTTACATTACAAACATAAAAGTCTCAGGGATAGATATGCTGGATAAAACAGGAAGCCCGCCGTTTTGGCTTTAGTGGCCATTTTGGCCAGTTTAGAAATGTTTACTTTGACGAACTTATCCATAGGGCTTTCATCAGATCAACTTCATATTGAGATGAGTGTCATCTCAACAAGATGGAGATATAAACCACCTCGGTATATACGATTTCCTAACAGGATGTGACCGTGACATGGCGTAGAATCTTGATTAATCGCCAAGAAAGACTCAATATTGACACATGAACGATATCAGCTAACAATACCAACACCTGCAGCTCATTACACTAGCAGCTAATGATAGCAGCTAACAATACCAACACCTGCAGCTCATTATACTAACGGCTAACGATAGCAGCTAACGATTCCAACACCTGCAGCTCATCTGATGCAACAATAATTTCTTGAGAGACACATAGTGGAGTAAAAAAAACCCACAGTGATCAAGAATCAGCCAAGAGGTTCACACACCTACATTTATGTAATGAATCAAAAGTGTTATTAATCCTTAAACACAAATATATTCTGCATATGATCTATGATTTTGTTGCAGGAAAGCCTGACACAATTCCTTTATTTGTGATTCTTCTTTATATTTTAGATGGTCAGAGACAGTGACCTAGGAAGTATGGTTGCTGGGGGTGCTGCAGAACCCCCTTTTTGAAAAGACAGACATCACAGAAGATGTATAACATATAATAATATTTAAACCTTTAAAAATAATTTCTCTGATGTTATTTACTTGGGGAAATTATTGCCATGATCATTTTCACTTTTGACCCATGTTGTGTATCAAAGGGTTAAGCTGAAAGAATTTATTGTGACTCACATTATACAGACAAATAGATCTGTTCAGTTCACACTAAAAAACATTATTTTCTCTCTTCAGATCGTATAAATATTTCAGCTTTTATCTAAAACATCATAGGAGTCTAACACACCTGACACTGTGACATTGAAGCAAACTGACAATAAATACTGATTTGCTTAATATATCTCTTAAAGTGTTCTTTTATTTAGAGGCTTTATATAAAGAAAATTTCAAAGGATTGCCTTGGAAATTTATCATGAGATTTAAAATGAGTTTCTCAGTCCAGAGTTTAATGATTAGCTCTGCAGAGGTTTACACAGTCAGCAATATGGCTCAGAGTGCAACCCTGATCAGATCCATATGTCAATATTTACTATATCATTACAGCTCAGCCAAGTCAATGGATCATGGTCAGAATTGTGACGTTTCCTCAAACCGTATAAACAGTGAGGTGCGGCGAAGGGTTCATCCTCCGCCAAAGGAGACGATGTGGTGCCACTTACTGATGGCGCCACCTATTGGTAACAGGAAATAAGCCTTGTTTTACAACTATCATTCAATATGTGCAACTGATAGCCTGGATCGTAATGAGCAATTAGCAGGCAAGGATCGACATTGCGTGATGGAGACAGGAAGTGAGGCATTTGGCCTTGCTGCAGTGCGCAGAACACATGCAACACGGAGACGTGCGCTTGTTCACTGATCACTCTCTCCACTAACCGCAACAGGCTTCAAATGCATGTACTCAGGCCCGTTAGTGCTACAACGTAGCCCTAGTCTTTAGATTGTTTCAAATCTTTCTGTTTCCTTTAGTTTGTAGCATGAAAACATCTTATAATTTTTCTGCAAAGCTTAATATAAGTTGAATTTAAAACATTTAAAGCACAATACACAAAAATAACCTTCACCATGGAATTTATGTTTATTTCTGTTTGTTTGTTTGTTTGCATTTGTCATGCAAAGTTACACAAAAAAAACACAACAAATTTCCATGAAACCCAGAGTAAGAATTTGCTTTGAGGTCGGGAAGAAACGATACAATTTTGGTGCGGATAGTGGTCAGAAGTCGGATCCAGGAACATTAGGAAATGCAGTGTGCAACATTTATATTGCTTTCTCAGAGAATAATTAAAAAAATATTGTTATTATAAATAATAAAAAATCAAGCTTATTTAGGGGACTGATATTTATGAGTTTGTCACATTTGGTTCAGATCCAATTAAAGATCCAGATCTAGTAAATTTAAATATGAGGACTGTTGAGCCTTGGCAAAGTTATGTGCTTTACTGAGTTCCTCTCTTTTTTGTATTGTCATGTTGAAGATATTAGACACAGCGCATCACTTTCACTCTATAAATAAACAGGAAATACTGAAAAGCATCATATGTGTGCATGAAACAAATCCAAGCATCTACTAGAATCTTTCTCCGCATGAGAGAGAATAAAGTCAGGACCTCTCCCTTTCTCTCATCCTCCACCCATCTCTCCCCTACACCCACTGCACCTCTTCTATCGAATGCAGCGTGGCCTGTGGAACTTTCTTATTTCAGTCCCTCTCTGATTCTTGTCATTCCTCTCAGACGGCGAGACAGAGGCGTCTGTGACTTTCTCTGGCTTTGTGTGTGTCTCTCATCCTCCATACCTTTCATCCCTCTGTTCTACATCCTGTCATAATTCTATCATATGCCTATAAGCCAGTGCTACCTGGGAACCCGGCAGTTGGACTCAACTGCTGCATCTGCCGCCTCAGTGTGAGTGAAAACAAGCAGCCAAGTGATCGTCATTAACCTATCATGTCAGTGGCAGAAACTGTAACTGAACCAAGAGATCCCTGTAAGGTGGTGCTCTGTATTTAAAAAAAACTAATAGTTGACCAGAAACATCATACATCTTCCACAAGATAAGATAAGCATCCTGAAATGCACTCTTACTAGGGAAGAGATTAGCTAAAAACAACAGCTACAATGTCAGTTAAACTGAAAGGTTGAGCATTAACATGAAAACATAAAAATACATCATGTAAACAACAGCCTACCTCAGATATGAATGCTCTCTGAGCCCTTGTAATGTGGATGTTGAGGAGGTAAACAGGAAATCAGCAGGTCATGAAAATAAGTAATCGTCTTCCAGCAGGGCTCTGAGGAAGTACACAAAATTGTTGCCATGGTAACAAACATTCTGTTTCTGGGGATGCTGTTTAGAAAAGGACACAACTGCTTTACGCATGACTCTGTCTGAAGTATGGTAGAGGAGGATTGGGTTTTCTACACAATTTTGGTTCCCCAGACATGAGCCACACTCATGATATGAAATATGAGATGAACAGAATATGTGAATAAATGATTTTTACCCTCATATTTCTGCGTCTGTGCCACAAATGCACTTTTTGAAAAGTATTTTTTTTTACCCATTGTCCAAACGTCCATTTTTACCAAGCTTTTTGTTACAAATAGGTGGAGTCTATAGGGTTGGCGGTGCCACCACAGTCACCATCCACTACGTCTCGACTCCTAAGGAATTTGTTGATGCCTTAACATTTTTATCAAACAACAAAAAATCAATTATTTCAAATGAGCTTTGTTCATTCATCGCTGCTCGTGTTGTGGTCACGCCAGATAAAAGCCGGATTCAGATAGGACTAATTGTGTTTGTGTTAATAGCTATTGGAAGTTATTTTGCTGTAATTTCTGGCTCTGGTGCATTTGCCACCAAGCTAAATCAATATGACCTATGTAACCACTACTTTAAATCTCCTAAACATCAATACGTTAGTATTGTCTTGAGCTTATTAGCAGCCTCAGAGAGATGCTTAGAGTTCTTATAATCTGCTATTACACTTAAATGCATTGTGCAATTGCCACCAGGTGAGAAGAGCACGTATGCACTCAGCCTGAAAAAATTAAAGAGTTATGGAAGTTTGCAACTGATCACAATAAATGAAATGCCCTATGTCGAACCGATCTGAATCTTCATCTGAAGCCCTGATATTCATGAACAGGGTAAATATATTTTCAAAAAATCGTGGCCATTATCCATCAGTTTCTATGTTGTTTAAAATGAACAATAGTTTTTTTAAGATTTTATTTGATGTATTATCATTCATCATCATAGTATTTAAACAACCAATTGTAGACGAATGAGTTCTTTGAGTGTTGCCAGAAGAAATTGCTTGTTATTTCCCACCACAGCATTCTAAATTGAGGCAGTGGCAGTCTGCTGTAAGTGCTCCTTTGTGAACTAAGCTGCTGTCAGGACGTCAAGCAGATAAACGCATGCAGTCTGGGAGCAGTGGAGACTCATTTCACTGGTACTAATGGTATGGAAAAAAGCTCACATCTTAAAAAATATCAAAGCCACAGTGGAAGAAATTGCGAGCACAGTATAAAAACTAATTTATGCCTAAGTCGGTGATGGTGAAAGGGAAAAAGTCCACTGGTTCTGTGTTGGCTTTTTTAGCAAGTTTGACAGCAACTTCCTCTCTGGTTATCGGAGTAAATCTGAATGTTATTGGTGTGGCGTGAATCACTGGTGCACAACAATAGTTATTGCCTAGTCATAGTCCAGCAGAGTCATTCCTGTCCACCAGGCTGTAATGGTTTGGCCTGGAGCCTGTCAGAGCCATTGGGCAAACAAGGTTGATGTGATAATTCCCAGGCAGCGAACATGAATCCCTGTATATGGCTCATGTCTCTGCCTCACTGCACCGCTCTCCCTCCACGGTTGGTTTGTTGGACTCAATTGGGAGCAGAGCGTACTTTTGTATGTAAGCTGTCAGTTTTTTGTTCCTGTGAGTCTGTGCATATTGTGAGGGTCGATGGTGGATAAAAGATCAGATGTCCAAACACGTGTTCGTGGAGATTCTACATTTCACATGGAGCTTGGATCCACCAGCACATTACTGCAGCGGCTGTGCTGCTCATTGTGCGATCCTCAGATCACTTTCCTTCGGATCACACTCTGATGATCAGAGATTGGGGTGTCTGTCTTAACTCAGATGTTAAGTTTGATCATGCAGTAAAGGCATAACTAAAACGGCCCTTCTTCAAATGCGTAAATGCTCCTTTATTAAATGTGACCTGAACTGTGACTGGGATAGGTGGGTGGGGAGCAGACCATCTTTCCTACTGACAGTGCGTATCCCAGCTGGATTTTCACCGGCTCATTGGGTATTCGTTCGCCCATTGGAGTTTTGAGTCAGGGAGAAGAGTGCCAGTGGTAATGCCTGGTATCAGGGGATAACTGGAAAACTGGAAAACTGTGAAACAACCAGAACTCTGACACAGACAAATACATTCATTCACTTGTCCACGGTCTTTCCCTAAACGTTAGTAGTTGGAGCATATTAAATAGAATTTCCATAGGTTGCACATTTTACGGATAAATATAATAAAACATTAAATTGTTATGCTAATTAAAATGTATCCAATCGACATTACCTTCCCTACAAATGTATTTTCAAGTTGCATATGAATGTAAGTGTTGGGAGACAGGACTGCAGAATGGTTGTTTATCAAAATAGGGAAGCACTTGTAAAATTGAAGGGATTAAATGGATATAACCCACACAAAATACACTTACACCCATCTTCCACACAGATGCTCATTGTCATCACACACACACACACACACACACACACACACAAAGTGCATGCTGGCAGAGTTTGTTACCAGCTGGTTGAGGAAGATAATAGTGATGGGCTCATTATTATGAATGAATGGCTTTATGTTCCGGATCTCTCTCCTCTTTCTTAAGTTTCCCAGTGGATCTTTGTCATCGGAAAAACCCAGACTTCCAAGAAATCCCTTTCAACAGCAAAACAGAGGAGTTTCTTTAATTTATCTTTAAAAAGTTTATACATAATTCAAAAATGGGGGGAAATGTTAAAAGACTGGGATCTTGTGTTTATGGAGTATAAAAATCAAAATGCATAGCTGCTTGATATTCTTGCTACTTCATTCTCGAGACATTGCTGTAGCCAGGAGCGAATGGCCATCTGTTTAGAGAAAATCTCCATCCAGCAGCGTTCATGTTGTGGAGGCATCAAAATCCTCCTTCTCTGACAGAGTGCGGAGTGAGGCGGACAGTTGGTTATTAGGAGAGATCCCTGCCAGGGGAAATCAGTGAGCCAAGCAGCGGGCAGAGATGTCCATTTGTTATTCAGCTCAGGACGGAGACAATCACACAGATATAGATCCAATCCTAAGGAATATGTGACACCGATGATAACTCGCATACAAGCACGTGAGATGCCGACATGCTGTGACAGGTCGTCCATATGCAGCTCAGGACACCGATGATAAATATTACACAACATAAATTTGACAAAAGAAAGACAAAAGCCTGAAATCTGGGGATTGGGTGGCTGCAGGTTGTTACCGCACATCTCAAATAGCACCACTTCTCTTTTTGACTGCTCACTTGGCTTTTCTTCTGGCAGGAGACATGGGGAAATGTTTTAAAGCTGACAGAGCTAACCTCTTTGTTATTGTGACATTTTTTTTTGAAAGACTCATAAGATACTTAAATAATGAATGGACCAACACTTAGTGTTAGCCGCTCTGAAGAGTGCAAATTTAATAACTGCTGTCAAAACCTTATTGCATTATTCGTAAAACTTTTGCTGACTGTTGTTTTAATTATCTCAGGTTGCAGCCGATTTGCAATGAGCCCCAGCAAATGACATATCCTCTTTCCGTCAGTGCCATCCCGACAGCCATGGGAGACTTTGAGCCTCACTGGCTGCAAAGAGCGATGTGAGGGAAGAGCCTCCCCCTGACCGGGGAAATGGACCGTTTAGCTTTCTGTTAAGGTTCACGTCTCCTCTTTACTTAGCATCAAAACTCTCTATTAGACAGCTTGTTCTAGATTGTAAATGCTGATATTGTTTGCGGTAAATCAATTAAATGTGTGTAACTTCAGGAGCTCAGTTTTGAAGCAGTGTGGGATCTTGGTCTTGTGGTCTCCACCACTATTCCATATTTTAATAAGTTTATTTGTTCGGTGAATCCCCAATATCCAAACAGATCAAGGCCCATTAGTGGTTTTATCTGTCTGATGGTATGATACGTAGCATGGTGCAGTTAATTTGCTAATGTTGCTGCTTTGGTCACTTTTATTTACTTCTGAAGATCCAGCTGAGGATCATAACACCAGACTGGAGTGCTGCTAGTAAATTCACTTGACAGGAGCTTTTTTAAGGGCCCAGAAACGGCAGATATTTATTGCCTATTTAAGGGCCTTTCTCGAGCCCCAGGCCCCAAAATCACTCAGGAATAAAGCCTACATACAGGTTTTATACTGTGAATATCTCCTTCAAGGTTCTCAGCTATTTTATTTTATCAAAATGAAATGAATATCTCTGGCCTCAGCATACTTTAATGATTTAATTATTGTTATATGGGCAATTCCACAGACATATGAATAATTTATCACGATATATGTGATTTGGTTATTATTTAATTTCTGTTAACAGATACTCTATCCTTCGTCTTGTTAAACTTAGCTTGCCGTCATTGGAGTTTTAGGAAAATAATTGTGTTGACTTGCAGAATCCTTAAGCAATACATCCTCTATGGAAGTGAAATGTTAACATATATAGTGAGGAAGTACACACATTTGAGTACAATGCTTGAGTGTGAGGAACATCAGCATTACAAAGGAAATATCATCCAGTAGCACAGCAGTGAGAGGAAAATCCAGACAATGGTGACTGTGTATCTTTATTTATCTCCTGTATATCTCACTGGTGTCGAGGGGATAATTAAATCACACCACCTGTGTCTGCATCCCTCTCAAGTGTCTGGGATTCATTATAATTATATCCATTTAATGCAGAAGTAAGGTACAGTTTATGTCTTTCAAATGACTCTCCCTCTCTCACTAAATCAGATATAATAATAATTACAATAATAATAATAATAATTATAATTATAATAATTATAATGTTAAAAATAAACAACTTTATTTCTATAGCACTTATGCAAACAAAAATGTGAACGAATAAAACAAAAAAATATGACGTTTCATCGTAACTAAAATTTTGAGGACTGCAAAGCAGCACTGGCCAGGCCCGAGCACATGCATTTTGAAGCGTTGCATGCGTTTTTGCCTGAAAAAAAAATCAAACTTTGACGCCACGCCACGGTAACACAGTGTGACGAAAAATCGATCTTTGAGTTAGTTGTATCTCCTTCTTGTTGTGATGACACTCATCTTAATTTGAAGTTGATCTGACGTAAGCCCTGGATAAAGTACCTCAAAGTAAAATTCTTCCAGAATACGTACATTTTCCCCACTTTCAAATTTTCTGCAAATTTTGGTAAGAATTTGAGCATGTTAAAGCCCACAAAAAGCCAATTAATTTGCCTGAATTTCAATAAGGCCTCACTGTCTGTCAGTGCCTGTTCAAAATAAAATAAAAAGGGGTTTAGCTTTTACAAAATTTAAAAAGGAATCCCCCAAATTGGTATACAGTAGCATTTTACATTCAACTACATTGGGGTTTTAAAACTAAAAAGAATAACGTCAGATGTAGTGGCGTAGTAGACACAATGGTCTGAGTCATAGTTGGGGGCTCCTCTGTAACATCTAAACAGGAATATGAATGGAATATTTTTCTAGCAACTCATGTAGACATCATAATCAAAATAATGTCTTGAAATTTAAATGAAAAAGTTAAGAGTCAGAATTTTGCTGTCTTTGTAAAAGTAGTAATTTCTTTCGTTTTTCTTTTTTACATAAACATAAAGCGATCTCTGATGAGGAATCCTACAATTTCGCTTGGCAGATTATGAATTTAAATTAAAACTACAAATTGGGAACAAGATGATTGATGTTTTTTCACAGCAGGTCTGACTAATGACATTAATGAAGGCGCTGGTTCACCCTTGTTAATCTGATTATTCAAATCTGTGCATATCCTACTGTCACACGCCAACATGTCCTCCATGTTGATCATGTTGCAATTGGTCCGTCAGTCAATTCACAGTGTGTACCCCCTGCTGTCCCACCCACAGGCACAGTAACGTCTGACTAAGTATGTAACTGCAAGCAGCTGCCTTCCTCTTTGTTGTTGTGGAAGCCGGTTATTGTTAATTCTGAGAAGAGAAAGGAATCGTCAATATATTTAAAATAATTTCACATATGACATGACAAAATTTGTACAAAAGTAAAGATCTAAATATTTGGACATTACTGAGGTAGGGGAGAGCACGGTAATGTGAGACATTTTTTACATTTGCTCCCCTCTGGGCGAGCTAAAATGATATATCATTAAAATTTACAAATTTTCCATTAATTCAGGATTTTTCCAAGTAAAGGAAATGATCAGAATGTCTTCAGGACAAAGGGCAGTGAAAATATGATTGTTTTTAAAAAAGTGGTCTTGTGTCTCACTTTACCCCAGCTACGGGAAAAAGTGATCCACTTACTTTTTCCACTTTAAAACTACCATAACAACACATGTTGTAATAGTTAAAATCCTGACAGCTAGATTGTCAACCACACATTCCAAAACTAATATCGGACTACTAAAAGAATCATGGGGATTGGTCAATTAAGCACATATATGATTATTTTGATTCATGTGATCTCTTGCACACCCTTGTTTACCTTCACATTGTTTCTCCGTCCAATTGGCAGGGACAGGGATATTGTTTTTCTCTGCGTATTCAAATAATGGTTCACGGCACTTAACTGGAGCAAGGCCAAGGAACTGGTCAACTAGTTGTTTCAAGTGTTTGGCAAGCTCCTCCTCCATCTCATCTGTGAATATTCTCTTTGCCTCAGCTGCTGCACCCCAGGCTACTGATTTTACTTTCCCTTTCTCTTTTTTCTTTATGAATCTGTTGAGGGTTGTCTTATCAATATTTCTATCCCTTCCAGCTTTTCTTAAGGACTTCTTTCCTTGCATGACCTCAGCGGCTGCACTCTCCATCTCTGCGAGGGGTGTTTGGCCCAAGGTTGTCTTCCTGGTGTAGTTTTTTGGCATGATGGCTTTTCTACAATGTTCATGACATTAATTACATATGTAATGTAATATTACACTAAAATAGGTTTAAGACTAAAATTAATATGTTCTTCATGTCTCACTCTACCCCACAGCCTTTGTCTCACTTTAACCCACAGCCACCATTTTAGAAAAAACAACATCTTTTAGCAATTCAGGCTAATCTTCAGCTAGCATCAATCACATGGTTTTATATGTTGGAAGTTCACCAACATGTATGATATACGTTTTTCTGCAGTTGATTAAGTTCAAAGCGAGAACATTTTCTTTTACATGCCAAAAAACACATTTTTGTGAAAAAACATTCTTACCACAGCATCAGCACCAAATTCTCCTTCATGGCAAGGGGGAATGGGAGGGGCTTTAAAACATGGTCACATGACCACAAATATGTTCCGTTGCCTAGATACAGGGGATGTCTCACATTACCCAATGTCTCGTGATGTGTTGAAGGTGCAGTCAAGTTTAACATTCTCTGCTGATATAGAATTGATTATTTGGGGTCTCAGTGTGAGAGCTGGTGGACAGATATGAGCTCCACCATCCAGGTTCCACTGATGCACTCTCAGGAGGTCACGCTAATTAATCAGTTGCTTGGCAACTTGTGGCAGGGACAGGATTTTGTTAATCACACGTTACGCTGAGGCAGGGACGGGAGGAAGTTGAGTCATGGTGCAGCTCACCAGCCCCCCCCCCCCCCCCCCCCCCCTGCCCGCTGCAAATATCTGGCAGCAAGCCTCTGTACTTAATGTTTTAAATATTCCGGTCTCATGCTCTGGATTTGAGCACAATGGCCTTGAGGATGTATCAACTCAAGTCCTATTGACAATTCATTTTTTTCTCAAACAGCATTGCTTCACCGGATCACACGCCACGCGCCCATAATGAAATGCATGAAAAAAACATTTACAGATCAAATAAATAGAAGCTTTGTGACTCGGTAAATGCTTCAGCTCGCATCCTCATTAATCCCTTGCATCATATTCAAACAAAGCTTCACTACAAAGTAGAGATTTACAGAGGGTATACCTCCACTAATTACCGAGCCGCGTCCTGTTTACCCTCACAAATCCTCAAGCAGCGTGCTCGTGACTGAAGGGAATGGGAACCATCCAGGGAGTCTTGTTGTCCCACATTTTGCACACTGTCACCTTGGCATCTGTTTGTCAAATAAAAGAAAGATAGTCTGAGCCCTTTGCATGACACTCCACCCGAACCAATCCAAACAATAGGCTGTTCCCCTCCTATTCTGGCATCCCTGTCTTCTCAGGAGACGACGGAGCGACATTGACAGTGAGCCTGTCGGGTGAATTTCTTGTGTCTAAATGATACATGGAATTTAGGAGATTTATTCTTTTAACACTATCTAAAATTACATTTATTTTAATGTGCCTCCTCCTTCTCTGTCTCCGTTTACATCCATGCACACAGAGCCACTTGACTTCTGAAAGAGGACATCATACTCAGCGTGGATGGAGCTCTGAGTGCTGCAGTCTGTCTCTGTGAGCTGCGAGGAACTCATTCATAATAGCTCACTAAATAAATCAGGAATCCATTAATTGCATTTCACAACAGTCATGATCTGCAAATTAGGAATCGAGGGACTCATTTTGTCTACCATGCTGTAATTGCAAGGCAGGCACGAATGCAATTAGTCCAATCCTGAGTCTCTGCTAGGTTCTGCTCTTTCTGTCATTTGCCCCTATGTTTTGTTTTGACATTGGCCAAAGGAGGCAAGAGGAAGTGCATAGCACAGTGTCTTTTATCATTAACATTTTATTGGAGCAGTAAGCAACTGCTGAAAACTATTTTCCAGAAGGGAAAGACTGGATATCATAAGCAAATTCCTAAATGATAAGCTGTGTCTCATTTCAGGGGCTACATTTGAAGAATGGTTTTACCACAGCAGCGCAACTATATTGTCCCATTTTGAAGGCTCCTTCAAATGTGGTAATAAACCGGTTCTTCCATCCACAAGAAATTAAGTCTATAATTGGTGGATCATTCCTGGCCCAACCCTGTCCCAGGATTCACTGGGAATCGGTGACAAAACCTTTTTCAAAGAGGATATGGTGGCGGCACGCAACGAGACAGCATCACGCTTCCACTCAACCAAACAGCTAAAAACCAAAAGGCATTAAAACGTTCATGTTGTGTCCAACTTCAACTCTGTTGCTATAGGCAACAGCAAAAAGAAAGTGCAGGACGAGCTGGTGACACCACTCACGAAGGAGGCAGGCCCTGAATTGAAAAAACATAGTCCATTCAAGAAATCGAGGAGAGGAGAGGAATGTTCATGGTCATCCATCCATCCATCCATCCCTCTATCCATCCGTCAATCCGTCCGTCTGTTAGGGTTTGCTTGGTCTTTATTTATGCAAACTTTCTGCTGAGCAAAGCAACCGCAGTGAACATGAGCCGCCCAGGCCTGATTAATTGTCAGCCTGCAATAAGAGGAGTGAGAGCAGTAAAGGGAGGAGGTTTGGAGATAGGTAGGAAAAGGGATAGCAGGGGGGCTAGCCGTCCATGCACGCAGGGACACGTCCTGCCTGAAAAAGGAAACAGTCCTCTGACTGAATCACTGTGTTTCATATACATTTCTGGTATGTGGACCCAATGCATACCTGTTCTTGTGTGTCCTGTTTCTGCCTGGGTAAACCACAGGTATTCAAGCTTTTTGTCTTTGTCCAATAGATTCTTTGTTCTGCAGCTCAGCACTTACCCCCAACCTGACATCCCTCCCATGCTCTCCTATCCCTGCAGGAGGTCAGATGTGTGACAACTCGTCATCCAAGATGAATTTGAGATAAGTGAGGAATCAATACTTATTGATTAGAGAAGCTGCCACAATAAACTCTTCCCTTTGCCTGCCTGCTCTGCCTCAGCATCCCAGTGTAGGAAGCAAATGGTGCCCAATGGTTTCCTCCATTCGGGACGTGTTTAGTGGCCCAGACACAACCTCTCTGCAGGACTCAGCTGTGTCCGACTGCCTCTCCAACAGACAGACAAATTTAGATTCACGTGCAGACAGACTGTGGAACACTGTCATGGGAAGAGATGTCAAGGAATAAAAGTCTTGTTACTTTGAGGAATATTTTGAAATTTAATTTATTTTAATTCAAATGCTGTTTTCGTTAACGCTGAGTTTTTTCATTATGGTGAGTGAGTGCAAACCATTCTTTACATTTATATGTGATGTGCACTCAATGCCTGAGAATTTATGTGCTATACCTTTATGCTTACTGGACCTCAACAAGGGAGGAAATGAGCTCAGATTTCCCACAATCCATCACTCCTACCCATCGATTCAGTGCTAATTTACTCCCCCAGTCGTTTCACTGGTGCTGACACTGGTCATCTTGTCACATGCGTTTATATAGTATTTCTTCATTTGAACTTTAAAATAATTGAGGAGCAGGTATAATTAATAAAGATAATAGGAAAAACAATCATTTAAAACAATATACAGTAGACAGAGTTAAGCTCCACATTAAAGCTAGGGTTGGTAATCCTGGAAAAGTAAGTAAAACACTAGGCTACACTTTGAAAAAAATATGCAGCCGGGTCACATCCCACCCCTTCCATCGGCCCTGTCATCAAAACAAAGGACTGCACACTTCTAGATGACTTTTCTATGACTTGCTCGCTAACTTCTGGCTATAATCTCTGCTTCATCTGTGAATGTCTCTCAAGCTGAGCAATAAGAGAACGACAGACAAGCACGGCAGCCAATCATTAAATTCAGACCGATTTATATGATTTGTTGTGTTTATTGCAGTCCTGCGAGGGCCACAGACACAAACAAATATATTTCTTGATGGTTATCAGGGTTTGAAGATGATTTCAGCCAATAAGCTTAAAAGTGTTTTAGAAAAACTGACCAACCTTACCTTTAACTACTTGTAAAACAAGTAAAATCAGAAGCAAAAGGTATGGGATTAAATTACAGCAGGTCATGAATCCTCATGTTCTCATGTTGTCGAGAGAAGCTTTCCCATAAGGGCCTTATAAATAAACAAGGTTGAATGATGCATATTGTTGTGTTTGGTGTAATTTGGAGCTTTCTATTCAATACTCCAAAAACAAACTCAATACACCTGAGTAGATGGGGGGGGTGGTTTCAGTCACTGACTCACCACAATGTCTAAGGTTCAGTATGTCACACAAGCAGAATAAATACAAACCCAGTTTTTTTGTGCACCAGGAGAGGGGAGACACTCAGAAACATATTCATTTAATTATTTTCTAAGTCTATAATCAGTAGGTTGGTCTGAAATGTTGATACATTTAGATAATTTAAAGATTTGACAAAAAAAATGACATTCAAAATAAAACAATGAAACTGGATAAGGCCCATTTAATCAAATCCACTCTAGAAGTTAATATGTTCTTTCTTGGCCCATACACCACCATTTCAAGACAATTGCTTCAGTTCTTTTTGCGTATAACTGCTCAGAACTGTGCCTGCAAATGACAGGAAAACATTTATACATCCCATTTCAAATGCTTACATTTCCCATCAAAGCCATTTTCACAGCACTGCCCTGTGTGAGAGTTTTACCAATGACTCTGTGACTTCTGATGCAGAAAGTCCTTGTTTTTTGGGGGTTGTTTTATTAGCACCCTATAAACTGGCAGCCTTGTGAGGTCTCTGAAGACAGATCATTTGTTGCAGAACATGTCAACATGACATGAAGGGTTGTGTAAAGCTGTCAGGTTTTTCAGAATTACCAGAGCAAATTCCTGGTAGGTGTAAACCTTCTTGGCAATAAATACTTTCTGATTCTGATTCTGATTCTGAGGTTTCTAACTGCAAACTTCGTAAATCCTGGCCAGATCCATCTTTTGGGGGAGTTAATACAAAGAGTGTCGTCATTATACAAACAAATAAACAAGGCAGAGCTCATTTACACAGAGCCGAAGGATGCTGGTTGGGATATGAACAAAAAAGTGTTTTTTGATATGACAGTGGTTGCATTCTGCTTTAGTCAATGTAACTCGCTCATTTTTCATTTTGAACTGCATACACTCCACTGAAGAGCAGCACACACACATTCACTTAAGAATCCAAACTCAGGAGCCATTTATAAAGACAAACAGCCGAGTGACTTCCTGTGTGTGAACAAACTCCCCTAAAAGGACAACACCACACAACCAAACAACTTTTCAGGTCATACAAATAAGTACGTGACACAAGCAGTGACCTTAGTTTGATCGTGATGTTTGCGCAGATCTCACCGTTTATGTGCGACCTTGAGTTTGAAAAGCTCCAGGCCCCAAAAATAGCCTCAGAGATGAACAGATGTTCATACATAAATATGTGAGCTGGGATGTCAAAGGCCGGGTCACATGTTTTTTAAACGTGAATACTTACTTTGGAGGTTATACTCCAACTCAACATAAATAATACTGTGGTCCGTTTTCTTTAAAGGTCACTGCCCAGAGAACTGTTGTTTATTACCTCTTGTATCCATCTTGTTTGATTGGTAGTTAGCAGGATTACGCAAAAAACTACGCAACTGATTTCCTTGACATTTTCTTCTGAGGTGGGACATGACTCAGGGATGAGTCAACAAAATTTTGGTGCAGATGCAGTTTATAGGGGGAAGATTTTTTACTTTCATTAACATTGGGAGATAGGGCATTTTTCTACATTTTTTCTGATCCCTCACAATAATTCCTGAATCTTGAAGTATTATGGCCATGTTGGAGAAAACTTAATTTTGAGCTTCGTATCATTTAGAAGGGTAATATGAGGGTATAGGTTTCGCAAATAGCTAAATACTTCTCCCTCAGTCTTTTGTCTCATCAGCATTCCCAAGTATCAGTACTTTAAAAAGACTGAGCAAGTAACTGAAGAAAGAATCAAACGTTGTCTCTTTTCTTTAAATATGTGCGCTTTAAGAGACTTCATAGTTTCATCATAAAAAATCGATTTCTTCTCTCATGCCTTTATATTTATAATATTCTGACTTTATTCTTGAATTTTTTTTTTTCCTCAGCATGGCCCTAATACTCATTGTATTTTACTGATTCAACATACACAACTATTTTGTGTCCTTTCCTGCACACAGTTTGCACATATTATTTATTCTGTGCCCAGTAAATCACATTCATTAAGAAATGTGCGCAACCTATTGTCATTTATGAGAAAATATATCAGCTCTTTATTAACTATCTTTGAATCAGACAGTAGGGGCTGATAATCAGAGAGGTTGACTTTGTTGTCAAGAATCATCATTTGGAAATATCAGCGTTGTCCTGGAGGAGTACTTGCCATCCGCCTTCAAGAGTTATTCCTGGACTGGAGCCTTTCTCACTGTCGCTCACATGACCCTTAATGCCCTGGGAGGACGCTCATGACCTGTTTGTCACATTGCTCTGCTTTCCCATCAGACACAGGATATGAGCGTCAACAGGGGACGACTGCATGCTGTGACATCACGAATGTTGGGAGATGCGCTTTTCTACATTTCTGTTTCTAAGAGAATAATTTGTGGATAATTAGGCAGGTTTAGGGGGCCTTCATTTATAATTGTGTTAAATTTGGCGCAGATCCAAATAAAAATCCAGATCTAGTGAAAATGAAATGTGGTTTTATCTGAGGACACTGAACAGAAAAAAATGCAGCACATTTATTGGGACTGATATTGATGAGTGTGTTAAACGTGGTGCAGCTTGAGCCTGTTGGGCCTTGGGGGAGGGATCTGCTCCATTGATTGCCATTTCAGAATGTTAATCACCTCAGACATTTAAGATGTCGGCAGTGGAACGCGGCCTCGTCCTCTCCCACAAATCAAGACAATCACGCTTTTGCATCACTTTCCACCAGCGCTTCCTCCAAGAGCAAATCTGTAGTGTGCAACTCGGGCATAAACACGCTGCAGGGCGAAGGCGACTGCTTGTACTCATCATGATGAAACCAGGGATTTGTGATGTCAACACATGCAAACGACTTCATGAGCGCTGAATCACACCCATGTCAGGTTGTCTGCAAATGAAATCAAATCGATCGATGTTAAGTAGTTCTTCATCCTAATTGATAATCTTCTCTGTTACTTAAGCAGCATGATGGGATCTTCGGAGTAATGATGCCAGCTGGAATCAGCAGAGAATCCACTTGTGTCCAGTGCTTTTACAGTAGCCATTTATAATGATGCACAGGGAGCAGGAGGGAGACATGTTACTTTTATGATGTATACAAAAAGGTTCTTATCTAAACCAACGACGCCTCAAGACAATTATGATGATGATGTTAGTTAAGATATTTAACGGTCTCATTAATCTTGAGCGATACAGACGTATGATTCCTACCTGCTTCCGCTGTTGGTCTTACAGCATGGCTATGACTCCTAAACTCAAGTTGCTTTAAGACATGAAATGAACTCTGGATATTCGCATGAAGTTATGTGGATTGGTTGTGTAGGAGAACAAAAAGCACAGAATAAGATTTCCTGCCAGCAAAAGTCAACTTAAATAACCTCAGAGTGGGCCCATGTGAAATTCTCAGAGAGATTGAGCGTGTTGATGATGTTTCAGACACGTGAGAGACCCAAGACGGGAATAATACAAACATCTCAGGATGAGAAAAATGTGTCACACACAAGACATTGAGATTTAAGAGCTTTTGGGGAAACGGGCCAGCGCCGCGGTCGATGTGGTGTAAACTGAAATAAGTGATTTCTGCAGGGGAATTAAAATGTGATGTCCTGCCTCCGGCATGCTCTACCCAAACACCACTCCTCATCTGAACCTTCTGGAGATTTTCCTGTTGTTGCTGTGTTCTTCATGTGTGAAAGACAAACTCTGGAGACGGTCAGGCCCCCATTGTTCGGCCGTTTTCTAGAGTTGATGTCTGAAAACAGTTTCAGTCCGTGGAAAGAAACTTTTGAATATATCAGCAACACCAAACTATTAAATTGAACACAAGACCAGCTCTGTTTTTTTTTACTTCACATTGTAAAAAAGACCCGGTAGGTCTGGGGAAAATAACTTATTTTATCCCCCAGCAGAGACGCAATGCATTTCCTCTAACAGTTACAACGGACCACTTCCACAGTCCTCTAATTACAAAATAGACTACCCACTCATTCAGTCTTAATGACACATATCAGTAGTGGAAAATCTCATAAAACCTGGAAAGAAAACATTTGGACTGCACCCAAGAAGACTGTGGATCCAGTGAGGTCATGACTGTGGTGAACAGAGAGCCATTTGTGGGTTGAGTTTTTTGAGACTGTGAGTAACAGTGATTCACGGAAGCAAGTTTAATGATTCAGAAGTGAACTGTGAGAACTACACCTCCTTTCCTGACTCTTTGTTTCTCCCTCACATACTTTCAAAGCTTAGTGACCCATATTTTCATCATCTGCATTGCTCGTGCTGCATGCTTCTGCAGCTACAACTGCATTTTTCCCAATCTTGCCAACTATCCTGACTGCTGACTTGACTTGGCTCTAATAGCTGCACTGGTTTGTGGGTTGTGCATGCCAGTCAAATGGTACAGCGTGTTACAATCGTAGAAGCACAGATGACATCCTATTCACATCATTAAGCAATGTGTAAGGAATGGAATAAACATGCACTTCCATAGGAGGTTATAGCGCCTTGTAAGCAGTTGTTTTTTTTAAGATAGATTGTACCGTTCATGTGAGCTGAATATGATTTGTTATTGATCGCATAATAACAAATTGACCCTCAATAGTAGTTGGTGATCCAACAATCCATCTAATGATTCAATAAACATCTGTCTCTCGGTCTCTCTCTCCTGACGTTGTCCAGATGGGCTGAAAGTGAGAACGCAAATGTCCAACTTTGTTGCTGCAGGCATTGTCTTGAGTTTATTTTGTCAACCCCTTTGTTAAAACTCAAGGTGTTGTTTGAATAACACCATGTGAGACAGCAGGAGATTCTCCAGAGGATTCATAGCGAGAGGGTGGACCCATCAATGGCAAACCTGAAAGAAACAAAAAGTATGCAAATATTTTCGAATGAAAAAGACGTGCCATACATGTAGAAGACACAGGTGAGGATTTTGGGGGATATGGGCTGATACAGTTGTCGATGCGCTGCAAACAGAAACAGGTGATCTCCACAAAGGATTTTGTATGTTATGTCCCGCCTGTGCTGTGCCAGCCTTCATCTGAACATTCTGGAGATATCTGTATTGTTATGAATGCATCTGACCAGAGAATCATCTGCTGGGTTGTTCATGTGTGAAGGTCACTTTTATAGTCACTTTTATAGTTTCATGAAGAAAGCAGCAACAGATGTATTCACACAGGCCAAACAAACAGCCCTTCCAAACAGGCAGGTTTAGAATGGGCACTGCCCACATATAATAGAATCCCCATATTTACAAGAATACATTTCAAAGCACAGTGCTCAGGGTGGAGATGTCTCTATCTGCGCAGGCCTTTGATGCCAGCAGATGAGAGGTGTGCACAGATGCCGAGTGGGTCCCGTCTAAAGATTAGAGCCTCCCCCCCGCCAAAACCTTTTACCTAGAAATGACAAGCACAAGGCTGCTGCTGAGCTGGCACCAGAACAAAGGCCTCCAACAGCTGCTTGATAATGTGCAACCATTAATTACATTCTGATGCCTCAAGTCTGGCCTGTGTCACTGAGCAGAGAAGCCTCGTCTTGCTGAGGGTAGAGCAATTATGTAAGAATATGTTGAACAATGTTAAGCAGACACAAAACGGTTCGTACTTAATAGTAAATCTCTCTCTTGCACTTCTTCATTTTCAGACCCTGAGTCTCCTCCGGGACAAGAATTCATATTTTGTGAGTTGCATAGCTGATTGCAATGTGTTGTCGGGCTCACCTTGTTCTTTTATTCTGTCTATAACAAGGAAGAGGCCTTGTGTTTACAAGAAAAGAAGAATGTTAAAGTATTTCAGCTCCTTCAAAAAGTCTATTGCCTCAAATATTGTATTCGTATAAATTATGAAGTGTGCCTCAGATAAAAAAATTACGCATTTAGTGGCTCCCAGAGAAATCTGTTCCTAACAAAATGAATAAACAATTAACTGGAGCAAATCTGCAGCGGTCAAGGACTTAATGGCTCCGCAGCTGTTTGGCTTGTTCTCTGTTTATTTCCAGTCTCTCACTCTACAATAGAGGCTGTAGAGAAAGATTTAAGGACAATACCAGCAATAACGTTTCATGTCACTTTCATTCAGGGCTCCAACTTTAGCTCAATGCATTTGTTTGCCTGGCTGCAGATGAAATGCTATAGTTGCAGTTGACAAATGTCTCTCCCAGCTTAAAGATGAATTACAGGAACTGACCCACAAGTCTGGCCTTTCTGTTATAATGTCAGACCTTGGAAATACAATAACAATATTAGTCCATGGCTAGGTGTGAAATGCTCACTCATTGCAGTAACTCAGGGTCTGGTGAAAACTTCAATTAAATGGAAACTGAATTCAACTGAGTTACTGCAGATTCTCTTTGACTAATATGCCTATTAATCCAAAACTTTGTGAGTCAGATATCATTTTAATAAGAAGCAGGTATGACATTCAAATCTAAAATATAAAGGTAGGAAATGGCCAGAGTTGCTTGCTGGAAAAAATTAGAAGCTTGGAGCATAGCTGTCAGTACCTCCCACACTGTTCAACCCTGGTATTAACTATCAGTTATGGAGTGATCCATCACAAGTAGTCAGCGCTACGTTCTGGTCTGAAAGCAACCAAACGCATCCAGAATGCATTCTGAGATCCGATCACTCAAAACTTCCTCACAGCAGCGTACATTTATTCTTTCAGTCCATCCTGACTCACCTCACTTGCTTTTTCATTCTCTTTATATCTCTCTCGCTCCAGATGCAGAAGCACACACAAACATTGTCATTGGACACATTTGTATCCTCAATCTAACTAAAAACAACATAATTTGGTCTTCACAAACAGAAACTACGTACAACATATTCAGGATGCATTTAAATGCCTGTGAACAGATGTAATTTGCCCCGTCCACTTGTGAGTAAATCTCACAGGACGGATGTTAATACCAGGTCTGAACAGGTAAACCAGAATAAACAGTTGATATCAGGTTCTAATCCAATCTTTTCCAGACTAACAGGTTTCATGGATTTTCTGCAAGACATCAAAAAGCTGGGGCTCTGGCAAATAGGACATTGCATGTATTTTCCTAATACGATACTTGAAATGTTTATTTTTCTTATTTTTAAACCATCTACAAGTTCAATTTTGAAGGTTAGGATGTGGATTGTCTTTAGCTAGGCATTATGCAGCAGAGCCTCTGCACCGCATCTCAAATCAATATGAGGTTAATCAAAAGGGCACACCAAGCTCAACATTGCTGAATGTTGTTATTTTATTTCCTCTCAGAGACCACTGTTTTAATTACCCGAGGGAAAAACCAGCAACTGTTTTGTAAGCCACGTAACCAGGAAGCTGTTGTTCTGCCCCAGGTAAGGTGACACAAAGGATTCAGTGTATGACATCTGACCAGGCGTGGCATCACCGCCTCCTTGTCCTATCTTTAGACTTCTTCTCCACAGTGAATGAGCGAGCAGTTGGCAGATAGGTCCACTTCCCACCACCAGCCCCCGAAAAAACAGTGGCCTACGTCCAGAAAAACAATGCAACACAGTGCCAACAAACAGGCCAGGCACAGTGGTGCTGGATGACTTGTCTTTGTTTGGTGTGAAAGGCTGATGCGGCAGTTTCACCGCACACGGACAAAAGGCGGGGAGCAAGAAACCTAAAGGTAGAATTGAACCGGGGGTGTGCTCGTACACTTTAAATTTGTCTGAATGAGCCTCCAGTGCCGCGGAGTCACAAGAGCTCCATGCCTACTGTGTGTAATCTAGTTTGAACTAATTTAAATGAGACATATTATGCTCTTTCTTTTCTCTAGTTTGTTATATCGATTTTTTTGTTTAGGTTAAAGTTCTGCAAAGTAAAATGGCCCAAAGTCAAGGGAGCTAATCTCCACCACAGAAATCTTTAATCCTGCAGCTCCTGACAGGCCTCATCACTACCTTGGCCGATACTTCCACTAGAGTAGCACGACCATAACAAAGCCAGGTAATGTGAGAGTGGAGGCTGATGTTTCTTACTCATGCTGGATCAGTAACCAATCACAACAGAGAGCGTGGGCTGGCCATTCAGACTAGACTAGGATTTTTTTTTTCAGGGAGAATTAGAGAAAAGAGAGAGTTGAAATGCAACCAAAATTTTTGGCCGATACTTGAGTGAGAGACATTAATGTTACATGGTCAGCATGAAAGCCACTTGTTTTTGTCAAGATTATGATTTGGAATATGCTCAATAAGATATACAGAAAGAGTTTATATTTGTTTTGGATGATCACAAGATAAAGCAAAGTTAGATTGAAGAGAATGGGCTGTGCAATATCATTTTAAAATGGAAATAAAGACTAACGTTTTAGACAATCTCTCCTAGAAGACATTTGTTGCACTTGGCTATTCATATAAAAATGAGAGTCACAAAATGTGATAGAAAGAGCTGTGTAAAGAATGACAAAAGAGCTAGAGAAAGAAATTCAAACCCTGGTTTGTAACCACTGGTCAATCATAGCAAGCGACTCAGGATAAAAATCATGTCAAGATTTGCAATAATAACCAAGACAAACCAACGTGCAGAGAATCTCTCAGACTTTTAAGAACCCTGGGTTCTGGGGCCCCAAGTCATTTACCCAGTTGGTAATTGAGCCTTGTACATACTATAGACCTACATTAATAGATTTAATTGAATTGCAACACATCAAAACCTGGAGGAAGATCATTTTCTGACTATAAACAATAAATATATCATAAAAGTGCGACAGACAAGGTCTTGGTGGCAATTAAATTTAAATTTAAAGAAATGTCTTTTAACCCCATATTGCTGAATTAGGAAGAAACACAATTTTGACTGAGCCTATCTGTGAATGGATGCGGTTTGCCAAATCAAAATAATTTAAGATATAGATTGGACAAATCCACATTAAAAGTATTGAACTGATGAAACATAAGGTGACTTTTATTGGAGCTTTAAAGTGTTTCAAAGCTCAACCATTACCACTGTCGTTCATTAAAAATGCATCCACAAAAGTTTTTTTGACAGTGAATCAGTTTGAAATATTGCAGCGAGTAATGGAAGAGTCAGGAGCAGCCACAGGAAGCTGTAAAGGTGAGGAGCTGCAAGCGACAGGCTGCACCACTCCAGTTTCTTGGTAAGGTGGCCGACTCCTTTCACTGTGCCCTGCTGTTGGCCGACTCATGCCATGTGCAGCCTGAGATCAGTTCGCAGAATTATGGGAAAGAGCCCAAAATCGAATAACCTTAGCATTAGAATGACAATAGTTTGCTTTTGCTGACCCCAGAATTGAGTGACCTATAGTACAAAACTGTATTTTCTGTTTCAACAAGTTACCACATGCGAGTTTATCAGCCGTAACTAATAAATACACATACAGAGTCACTAACTCTGGAGGATTATAACCTCCTTGTCCCTCTGTGCTGGTAGTAGAGTTGTGCTTTTGGAAAAGTATCTGTCAATTGTGGAAGCCCCTGTGCTCCTACAGCTGTCAACGTGTTTCCTCAGCGACGACATGCCGAGCTAAAATGAAAGCGAATCATTTTTTGCACTTAAGTACTATTTTTGTCTTATTTTGACAGTTATTTGAGCAGATGTGAAGTGGTCTAAGGTTGTATCACAGGCTTTCACATTGAAATAAATCATTGCAGCTGATAAGATTTCATATAAACTTTTTTAGATGTGAAAAAGTACAGAATAACTTTCATTTCTGATAACCGAAAAAGAAAAAAAAAACGTACATGCAGCCCATCCACGTTTATTCAAATTTGACCCAAGCCCACACCTAGGAATTTAAATGAACACATCTTTTTAACCCATTGCACAAATTTTTTGAAGGTTACCCATCGGGTACCCAGTTCAGGACTTTATTTGAGATCAAATCTTTAAATGGCTTCATAACCTGTTTTCACACTGCTGAAGTACGAGTATACCTTGTGGATTACCAACGTGGTTGGAGAGCACATCAAATTAACCAGTTCAGACAGACCATAACCTGGCCTCTGGACACTTGAAAAAAAAGCAGCCATTGTTAATATTTTAGCAACACCTGTGCTTTTCTTATATCGACGCTATCTGCTGTGAAGAAGGCTTATAGGGGCCCAACTAATCAATTTGCCCTGGGGGCCCCCTGCTGCCTAATCCGGCCCTGCTCCATTGTTGTTCACACTTCTAAAGAGCTGTCTTTCTTCACAACAATACACATCCACGGCAATAGAAATGCAAACAATATCATAACCACAGTGCATTCACAACTTTACAAAAAGCTACAAAGATAGATAGATAGATCAGTCGGTTGGTTGGTCGGTAGGTAGGTGGGTGTGTAGGCAAGTATATTGATATAAAGTCAAACATTACCTAAAACCAAACATATTGCACGTATGTAAAGGTTTTTTTCTATGGAGGATGTACAAATATTATTTAGGATATTGATATAACACAGAAAAAAAAGAAACTGTTTTTATAATTTTGATTAACTCACCCCTCTCAGACAAATTAATTGATAAACAACTAGATAGGTGTAGATAGATAGATAGATAGATAGATAGATAGATAGATAGATAGATAGATAGATAGATAGATAGATAGATAGATGCTAGGTGGTAGTAAGGTAATAGGTAGGAAGCTATTTAGGTAGTTAGCTAAGAAGGTAGGTAGGGGGTTTGTAGTTAGGTAGATAGGTAGTTACAAGCTAGGAAGGTTTGTAGGTAGATAGTAGGTAGTTATTTGGTATTAGGTAGGAAGGGAGGTAGTTATTTAGTAGTTAGTCAAGAAGGATGTAGAAGGGAGGCAGGTAAGTAGAAAGGTAGTTAGTAGGAAGGTGTTAGTTAGGTAGGAAGGTAGATTGCCTTAAAACATAACCTAACACCAAGGAAACATTGTGCATTGGTGAAAGTGTTTTTCTTTGAAGGCTGTGGAGGATATTGATATAATAACGGAATAACATAAACACGTGTTATGTGCTTTGACCCCCCCCCAGACTAATGGAGTGAACCTGCCCGCCCTACCCCCCCTCTATGGAACCATCCGCCGTTGCCAAGGTTCCCGTGTACGCGCTGACTGCGCGATCTGAGCCGCGCGAGCGTCGTACAGTAGTGTCAGACATGGCGGCGGAGCTACAGCCCGAGTGGATCTGCTGTCTCCCTGCTTATTGGAGTTACGGGGTGACTCGGGATGGACGTGTCTTCTTCGTCAAGTAAATATCAATCCCCCCCCCCCCACCCTCCTCCCGCCGCAGGTTCCCGGCTCGAGTCGCGTGCTCCTCGTTTCGGATTGAAACCAACTCTCCGTGTGTGGTAACGTTTCCTCTTCTCTCCCCAGCGAAGAAGCCAAGAGCACAACCTGGCTGCATCCAGTGAGCGGCGAGGCGGTGATAACCGGCCACCGGAAAACTCCAGGTGAGGTGTCGCCCAACAAGTTTCTCCGTCGTCTCTATAATGTCGTCATGTGCAGCTGCTGTGGTTGTTGTTACCCGCATCGTGAAAGCCATACTCCCCACACTGAGAGAGAGAGAGAGAGACCCTCACATCCACGCCGGGGTTCGAACGCACGAGTGGGTTTTTGGCGCTGTTAAACTAAGTGAGCCCTGTCATGCCCCCCCACTCTGCCCGGCCCCCGAGCCCCTCTCCTCGGGCACACAAGTCTCACACTGGCCGGTGGTTGGCGACTTTTACCGAAACAATTCATTTGAGAAGTGTTGTTGTCAGACACGTGTTGTTTCACCTATCACGTTATCTCCGGGCACACACAGCAACAGCTGCTACACTCTGAGGACTGAGGGGTTACAGTAAAGGCTGGAGCTGCACATCTACTAAATTAGTTTTCGTCTGGCCCTCCTCCACAACACGCTAACCTAAGCTAAACCTAAAACACTTTGCCAAGTGGTAATATTAGTTTCCTTTCATTGTAGTGTAATCGTGATCCTATACTGTGCCACTGTACACAGCAGCAGCCTGAGGTCCCTGCAGAATGGTCCCACTAATGTAAATGCATCTCAACAGGACTGCTACTGTTTAGACTTTGAATTAAGGATTAAAATGCAGATTAGGCTTCTCATTTAATTGTGTCTTTTTAATATATGAAATGTAATCAAATCATAATTTCAAACCATAACGATCATCCTTTCCAAGATTAGTCAGAGGTCCTCTTCATGTCCTGATAGCCATCAAAATTACATTACATTACATTACATGTCATTTAGCTGACGCTTTTATCCAAAGCGACTTACATTTTTAGAACACTCATCATTTTATGAGGGGTTCAGTATAAAATGTATTATAGAATGCAATACAATATACTACAATGCAAGGATAAATAAGAAGGCATTAGAGGACAATTCTGTGCTCCATCTTGGCACATGATAAAAACACAGGCTACACAAAGGCCAATTTATAAGTGGTGAGCCTTCGCATCCCATTTACTTCAAATCTGTGAGAGCGAAGAGTCGAATAGAAGACAAATGGGAGAGTTGTTTCCATTGAGTTTGACTTTGGTGAACTTTTACCCATATTTGCATATGTGTGACTGTCCCATTACTCTAAAATGACATATGAACTATTTTATTTACTTTATTATTCTAACTTTAATCATTTTATCAACAGCAGTTCTATGGTTTTATTGTGTGGTTAGTTTAGGGGATGTTTATCTGTGCCTGTTTCTTTTTATTGCCCTAAACCAAATTGAAGTAAGGATTAATAAAGCTCTACTGTACTGGATGAGTCCTCAGCAGGGAAGACACACACAACTGAGGCAGAGGCCTGAAGTTAGGCAGCATGTAAAAGTCATCTTCTAGTAGTTGTCAGTGGGTGTACATGTCTTTTTAAGGTGTAGCTTTGATGAGAGGGTGGATGGGAGGGGATAGGATGTAACGTTTGCATCTTTTCAAAGTGTAACTTGCTCTTGCGATCTTTTCCACGATTACTATTAATGAACAGGAAGTTATCGGTATCCAAAACTTTAAATACTTTTTCACTCATTTTTTTGGGGGTGGAGGGATCTTTCATTGTTGGTCAAAGCAATTTGAAAATCTCAAATCGAGCTTGAGGCAAGTGTGATGAGGATTTCAATGACTTATAATTGAAAGGAGGAATCCACAAATTACTTAATTGGTCACAGTCAAAATCCTCCAGGTAGTTCTACCATTTTGAGTTTTGTGTCATCTACTATTATAATGAAAAGCATCTATTTGTTGTTGTTCACAAGTTTTAATCCACCTCTTGTTCTTTGACAGATCTACCCACTGGGTGGGAAGAAGGATATACTTTTGAGGGTGCACGGTGCTTTATCAAGTGAGTCAAACGCCTTCACGACACCTCAACACACACATGCACACACACACACATGCACACACGCACACGCACACACAGACACACACACACACACACACAAACACATACGAGGCTGAGGCTCAGAACATGTGTACATTATATAAATATTCCACCTTGTAACCATGTTGCCTTATTTACCTCCACCACGGATGTTTTGTTTTCACTCTGTCTGTTTGGTGGTGGGTTGGTTTCTAAGCTAGATTACACAAAAACAACAGATCAGATTTTCATGTAACTGTATGATGTATCATGGGTCAGGGAAGAACACATTGAATATTGGTGCCGATCCAGATCAGTTTATGAATCCAGGATCCAGGCTTGATATGGCGTTTCTTCAACATTTGCACTGTTTTCCTAGGGAATAGTTGATGGATCTTGATGAAAAAAGTCAGGGGAGTTTAGGGGATTGATATCTATGAACGTGTGAAGTTTGGTGCAACTTAAGGAACTGTTGGGCCTTGGCGCATGTTTGCACTCTACTGAGTGCCATTCTAGTTATTAAGAGGAAATTATATATTTCAATTTTATTCACCTTATATGGAAGAAAAGCTCATTCGAACCTGAGCTGCTACTGTGAGCATGCTGTGTTTCAAAGTCAAATATTGCTGGGCTGTAAATAATGGAACCTTTACTCCCTATCGCCGTTCAGTAGAGGCCGTTTGCAAAAGTTAATGATTACACAGGAGCATTGTGCAAATACTAGACAGTCGTGGGCAAAGTGTGGTCGCCGTCTTCTTGCGAGCTGTTTTTATTTATTCAGACTTGCCATGCTCAAAGCTGAGCCTACTTTGGGGAGTTGAGCCAAAGTATAATGCGCGCTCTATTTTCTGACAGTTATCCTCACTGTTGGAGTTTACACGGTCTGTTCACAGTTCGAATTCACACTTGTCATTAAGTAGATGTTGGAAAATGTTTCCAAGGTACATGCCAGTTTCCTGTTTTTGCAGTAATTTTTAAAAGTCATCTTATTTAAAGTCTCCTTCCATCAATTTTTTTTGAACATCATATCCACAGTATGCCCATTTGTTGAAACTGTGTGGGCAGGAGAAAATGTGATATCTATCCTCCATGTCCACTAAGAGACTTTGGTTTGTTCTGTTTCTGCCCCTATCCATTTGAAGACCATGCAGGATCCTCACAAATTACAATAGTAGTTGGGTATTTCCCATTTTCTTCTCTTCCTTTGGCAGCCTGATACATATGACTACTCAGCAGAGATCATAAGCTCTGTCACTCAGTTTGCTCTGATCCCTAATCTGTCCTCAGAATGTTTCAAATCCAAGGAGCGGAGTTGAATCTTTTTTTTGTTATTTTGAAATTCTTAATGAAACACTCCACTCACACAGCAGGTATATCTTTTGCAGAGGATTTTCATGAGGAAATAATTGCCATATCACAGGCAGCAAATTGAGGATATTATTATATCTTATTCTGACTGATCTGTCCCGCCTTGTTTTACTTCCTCACAAATTGGAGGGGCTTCATGTGGCAGGTTGCCATACATTCTGGTTGAGAGGCAGTCATTTTAAATTCCAGCACTTTCTCACAGCCCCTTCAGTGCAGAGCTAACTTGTGGATGACATTCATTATTTGATTTCTTTGATTCAGTGCCCTTGACAGCAAACATGTCACAAACTAATCATGTTGTCCCCAAGTGAGCAGAATACATTTGAAAGATTAAAACAATATTCAAGTCATGTGAAGCAAAGCAAGTAAAGCATCTCCTGAGTATCTCCGTGTTTGGTTCTACCACTGAGTTTGAAAAATGAATAAAATTCTGTCAGTATATTCATACCTACTGAACATACTAGCCATCACACGGCTGCCTGATTTAGTGAAAGCTGGTACCGATTTTGCCGATGGCATATAGAGAATAAGCCTAAATGTGACCAACCCTGCCAAAGGCTTACTTCTGTGGACTGCTTCTGTAAGACACATTTCCCGAGCCTTTTTACTTTGACCCGCCCAGGAGGTTTCCCTTTGTTGCTTTACTTAGAATTCCAGTTACAACTTGTGGCTGTCCTTACAACTCTCTCTCTCTCTCTGTGTGTTTATGTGTGTGTGTCAGGAAGCTGGCTGCATCCACCGATAAACATCATGGTCGTTTCAATGCAAAAGATCAATCTTTCAGTTCGTAGTGATGTGTCTTACTTAAGCTTTGAGTAATTGGACCTTGTAAAAACCAGGCCTGTTAATTAATTTTTTACTCATTGTTTCATGTTGACAGGTTTATGTGATAAATGTCTTGGGCAGTCCATAAGTAGTACATTTTGAGGCCTTATGTGAGGCTGCCAAATATAAGCCTCTGAAAACTGTCCAAAACCATTATAGCCCGATGACAGGTGGATAAGACTATGTCTTGTGTTATACAGTAAGTTATCATTACTTAATCAATTAAGTATTATTAAGTTTAGTTTATATTTTTGCATTTCTAATTTACGTAAGCAGGACAAACGACAGCGCCCTCCTCTTGTTCTCTGACTAACAAATCAGGGACAGGATCTAGATTCATTTCTGTGAATCAGTCTTTTTTTGAGCCGATGAAAGGATCTGGCCCATTCACATGCTGGCAGTGTAGCTTAGCTGTTACCATCGGGTTACACAGTGTGAGCATCAGTGAGCAGATTGTGCTGACGTTGCACTGTTCTATGATCGTATGTGATGGGGAGGATGGGCGGCAGGTTGCTTGTGTCATCGTGAGGCAGAGGTCCTCACATGATTTAATGAACTTTATGGCAGTTTGAATTTTGAGTGAGTGACGGTCAGTGCGGATGTTACTTGAATTAGTCATGGCTTGCTGCTCTCCTCACACTGAGCAATCCTTTTTTTAGTTCAGGGCTTATTTGCAGTTGGCTCTGTGCCAGGTGGCTTGTCACTTTGGTGAACTAGGTGTTATCTGGTCAGTAGATGCCCCCCCCCCACACACACACCCTCACAGAGTGAGAGCATGAGAAGGTGTAAAATCTGCAAACTATTTAACGTCTTAATTTAATTCCCATGCAGACATGTGGAAGTGACACTCTTTTGTTACTATGTTACATTGGAAAAAAAAAAGGATTGGAGGATGACTCTTCAGTTTTTCTTTCTCTAGTGCGTGATAGATTTTTTGTCGATTATTCTTTTGCATCATCGTGACATGACAAGGCCACACATTTGCATAATTCTCACCTAGCGGCTTGTCTGGTACGCCTGCTGATGATGCCAGGTGAAGCAAGAGCAGAGGCTGACGTTTTCCTATTCAATGTGGAAGCGGTTGACCAACCAGCAGAGTGGACCAGCTGGCCAATCAGATCAGGGGGGAGGGGCAGGGACCTAAAGAGACAGGAGCGATCAAACAAAGCGTTTCAGACAAATGCTGAAAAGAGGAGCTGCAGCAATGGAAAGTTTGAGGAAAGAAATGCTTTTTTCACACACACACACACATACACACGCACACAAACACACACACACACACACACACACACACACACACACACACCAACACTCAATCTGCTGTGACTCATTGACAATTGTGGGGTGGGTCAATAGCACCCATCCATTAGTCCTAATACATTCACATTTTAAGCCAGTGGCTTTTGTTCATGGTTTCAAATGCTGAACTTAGCAATAAATCAGAAAACACTGAACAACATCCGGCTATTCTCCAGATTTGGTCCTTCAGGAGCTAAAACAATAATACACACATCAGAGTAATGGACACTTTGTACTTTAGATCAACCTGACTGTTACTAAGTACCCTGATTTATGGTTGAGAGGTGGGAGCTGGGAAGATTTATCTGTTTATGATCTAAAGTGTGCTCTGATGTTGATGATAACATGTAGGCTCAGTGCAACATGCTACATGATTCTACACACCACCCAGAGAACAGTATCTGTTCAGTTCAGGTTTTGTTTGTGACGTAAACAGTGTTTTGATGAGACTTTGCCATCTAGCCGGGTTGTGTTTTCCATTTTTTCCCTAGAGCACATGATCCTACATATTTACTTATTTACTTAACAAGATGCAGGGGGGGTACATTTGTGCTCTAATATGTCTTAGAGAAGACATATTATGCTCATTCAGTTTCCCCCCTCATTGCAATAGGTTTTTTGTGTAGAAAAACAAAAGTTTGCAGTAAAGCAAAAGAGCTCCTCTCCGCCACAGAGAACACTGTTCCTAAAGCTCCTAAACTGCCGTGTCAATAGCCCAGCTGATAATTCTGCATTGTCGTGATGTAATGTGGTATCACAAATCCACATATTTGCATAATGCACACCCAGCAGATTGCCTTGCATGCCTCCTAACAAGGCCAGGTAAAGCAAAAATAAAGGACAAAATTTCATACATGTGCTACAAGCGGTTGACCGATCAAAAGAGAATGGGCCAGCTTGCCAATAAGAGCAGACTGGGTTAACAAAAGGGGGGGGGGGGGGTCTTAAAGAGCCTTAATTGTGAGTTGGTTGTAGGAAGTGTTCATAGATGATTTTGATATATATGATTTTTCATGAAAAGACAGGTGCAGACGTCCTGTCAGTTCCCTTTGTTTGTTTGATAATCTTGACCTCACTGCAGAAGTCAAAGCTAATTGCTGTAGGTTATGCAATGAGATGGTTGATGTGTTGATAAGTACAGTAGGGGACTCACACAGCTGACCCTCACAGTGCAATTGGCCAAATGTCTGGCTCGAATACCATTTACTTATTAATTTGTAATTTGATGACATTTCGAATTAGTCCATTAAGGGCAATTATCCACTATCAAGTGCTCATGATTACAAAGTTCAACATGAAATATAAATATTGTGCTAGTGTGCTCTGCAACCGCCACTCTCATTCGGCTGTTCACTTCTTCTTCTGCATAATTCATCACTCAGGACAGAGGAAAGCATGTCAGATTATATTTGGCCAATTATGACAAATCTCTGTTTAGTTGTTCATGACTTTTCTGCTTGATTTGGATCAATACTCAATTGCGGTAATTGTCCCTCAAATCGAAGTAATCAAATCCTCAATATTTTAATGGCACTGTGGTTTTTATTGATAACCTGTTAAATCTTCTAATGTGGTGAAAACTATTCAGAAGCCGTATATATTTCTTGTGACTAACATTTGGCAAAATGACTCAAATAAAGGTTCTTGTTTAAAAGACACGAAAGCATTGACATAGACAAATATGATGAAATGCCATTATTAGGCTATCCAACTAAAATCCTTTATTATTTTACTAGACTGTGGTGCATGTTTGCATTTACAGAAAGGCTTTGCATGCAGACAAAAACACCTACCTATGTAAGAGCAGAGATAAGTATTTGTTCATTGAAATAGAGCCACTTTTTTATGCCATTACAGTGGTAACAAGGTGTTAATAGTTGGCTGTATAAACAACCAGCACAAAAACTGTAGCTTGAAGTGAGGATATGTTTATGTTGTTTTTTGAAAACCTTTTTCTAATCCTGTTAGTGATGGGTGAATAAAGCTGCTCTTTAGCTCAGTCTCTCTGTTGCTTGGTGTAGTGAGGTTAAAAAACACTTATAGTGGGCCTGATCCATCGTTTGATTGAAAAACTGGTTGATTTGAGCCTATAAATTTTAAAATATCAAGCCTCCATTACAATTCAGTGTTATAAGGATTTACATCTGTCAATAAATCAGAAATGTTTCACAGGATGTTAATATGATAATGATAATTCTTTGAGGATGTCTCACGACTAGCTACTCTTTTTATATTCAACAATATCATTTGATCCATTGATAGAATGAAAATTACACTTTAATTGCCTATAGTAAAACATTTCAAAAGGTCAATAGTCATAGCTAATTATTTACTCAACATGAAGTGTCAATGTTTACCTATGTGGGTTATCTGTATCTTTACCTTGGATGGAAGTAAAATCTGAGTGTTGATCCTTCAGGGCAAAAGTGACTGAGTCCCTGTGCGCCCTCCATAAAACTCAGACGGACAGTTATGACACACAATTAAAGGCTGACCCTTCTCTGCACGGAACAATCCACGCATCTATTTGTGAGCAAAGCCTCATATCTGACGCGATTATATAACCCTGGAAATCCAGTCACAGAATCCCCTATGTGAGTTGTTTGAAAGATTTTTATATTGAGTAGTTTAATCAACAATCACAATTGTGGCCTCTGCATTCAGGCTAATTAAATACCATCAGGTAAAATATTAGCTTTGTGACTTTTAATGCTGCTGCTCTGGTGCATTGAATCAAGAGCCCACTAGTCGAACGAAAGCTGCCAACAGTCACAACTGTGTGCTTCAATCGAGGTGTGATTAACTGCTCTCTGCCTCCAAAACAGGATTTTAAGCAATAGCATTGTCACTACCCTGTTAATCGCCCTTTATAACTCAGTTTTCAATTCAGGAATCAATGTTGTTTGTTCCTTGGACATAGAAAATACTGTGATTAGCTGGTAGGTGTAAAATTGTATTCGGGGACCCCTCCAGTCAACAGTTAAATGTTAAACCACCGCACTAAATCAGTTTGCACGGCATATTAAGCTCGGGAAAACTCTGCCAGCTCCCCCACTGACGCCATCTATACAATGTGTTGTTTCACGTAGTGCAGCCAAGCACACATAAAACAAGTATTTACAGTTCTATAAAGAAACTAAATACATCAAACATGTGGCAAAAGTGCATAAAACCATCACCATTACACTTTCAATTTAAGGAATGGACCCAGTATCACATGATTACTGAAATATGAGGACAAGCAGATACTGACATTGCAAATTTGTTATTGCCTGGATGTAAAATGTATCATTTCGAATTTGTTTGATACATGTTTCTATCTCTTTGACACCAGTGAACTATCATTACTGAAAGTACCCCAATCAAAACAAATTCACATTTTCCATATGCAGTGTTACTGAGGCCAAATTCTTTCTTTTTTTTCATCAGTAGCAACAGTCAACTTTTACATGTAAACATCTTGGGCTCTGGTTTCAGCAGCACATTCATCCATGCTGGTTTAACAACTTACAGATTTATGACAGCAACAAGTAAAGCTATAGTATATCCCAGCACACACTGGCTGACACACTGGACAGCTCACACAAGACTGATGACCACATTCACACTTATGTGCAAATCAGTGGCCAGTTACACCGCCCTGTAATGTCTTTCATGTTGGAGAAAACTTGAATACACAAAGACTACATGCAATCCCCTAGACTGACTATATATAACATTTAATAGGGGTAGGTAGGTCACCTAGTTGAGGCTAAAGTCCTCTGCAGCAGCCGGAGGTTTCCTGTCTGACTTCACCGTTGACAGGCGACATAAACATCACCACACGTGCTGAGTTACCATTACACTTAACTCTGATGGCAACACCCTCTCTACATGGCTCTGGTAGCACATATTGTGAGCTTACAGTTAGATAATAACACAGTTTAGGCACTGGTACCGTTTTTTAAAGGTGCACCGGCATAAAAAAAACTCAAATGATGCCAAAACTGACTTACAGCCTGTGTGTCCTCTCATTTCTCTCCCCCTTTCATTCGTTACCTGTCCTGTCAATAAAGGCATAAAATGCCCTAAAAATCATTATATAACCATTATCATGGAATCCATGTGCAATGTGTTTGGAAAGAACTAAGACATCCTCATATAGATGGCTAGCATTAACAAATAACACACTGGGTAAAATGCCATATTCAAATTGTAAATCTCTGAGCGACTATTTTCACACTCCCTTGGCAGGGGAGGCTCTGATGGCTGTGGCAGCTGACTCATTGACTCTGTCAGTGCTCGGTATTCATGCTGCTCACTGTTGTGATTTAAGAGGGAAACTAAAGGATGTGGATCTGCTGTACATCATTGTCGTCTATGGCTCCATAACCCTATATTGTGAGGCTGGGTGCTGACTGGGAGACAGACACTCAACTAGGCAGACGATTGAGCTGCTCTCAAACATTTCAGTCTCTGTGGGGTCCCTTCCATCTGGCTAGAGCTTGAAGAAAAGCATGTTTGAGTGTGTGTGTGTTTTGGTGTTGGGATGCTGTGTGTGTGAACATTAAAGATCCTCTGATGCTGGTGACTGCCCCAGGTGCTGATTAAGAAAGACTCTCAGTGAAAATCCACATCAGACCAAGTCAGCCTCTCCTTCAGTTCACAGTATTTCTGGCTGCCGCTGTAATGCCTCTGTTGTCTACAAACGTTGTGCACCAATCGTGGATTGTTTCCCATTTTATCTCATGGGAAAGACTCTTCTCAGGAATGGAAAATAGAAACATGGCCATTTTTGACTAGATAAAGAAAGTCTTTGTCTGCAGTGGTTCTTTCTAACAAGGTGATGTTGTCTTGTGTGTTTTAGGGTCCAATATAAAGATATATCAAATTGAAAAGAAATATTGATTGCTTGTTCACATATGCAATGCCATTGCTGGAAAAAAAAGATACAACACACTGTGACATGGCAAATTTTGTTATTGCATTATATAAGGGAAAGGGGGGGGCTCTTGCCTAACAGCAAGAAGGTTCCTGGTAGGGCTGCACGATATATCTGCGGGGCGGTGTGGCCAAGGGGGTAGAGCGGGTGTTCTCCAACATGAAGGTTGCCGGTCCAATCCCCACTCTTCCCCATCTGCATGCCGAAGTGTCCTTGGCAAGATTCTGAACCCCTAAATGGCCCCTCATAAATGTTGAGTGTACTAAAAATGTAAGTCGCTTTGGACAAAACTTCAGCTAAATGACTTGTAAAGTAATGTTATATCTAAAATTGACTGCAATCGCAATACCAACATGCGCGATATAAGTATCGCAAATGAAAACTTGAACTGCGATATATGTTGTTCAGTACGTTAACGCTCTGCATGTCAATATATTTGGCCAATCAGATGGAGCCCTACTGCACTAGATAATAAATTATAGATTTTAGATCATTGATGGGCCTATCCAGGTTTTTTTCCTGCATAGAGGATTGTGAGCCGCCTCCCTCAAATTTCGTACCGCCTCCGCCTCCTGACATAATTGCCCAAGGCATAATTTATATCTATAAGCAATTGATTACAATTTTTTTTTAATAACTTTCTATGGTCCATACATGTTTGAAAAGACCCAAAATTATTACAGGTCTTTCTTTCTGGAGGTGGCATGTTCTGTTTCTTTTTTCTCTCGGTACTCTGGCTTGAATGGCAGGATGAAAAAGAGGAGTCATACACAGACGAACATGGCAACTTGAAAAGACAACCAGCTAGCGAGTTGTTGGTTATGAGGGTCGACGCCGGTGTCAATGTGCTGTTAACAAAATCACATGATTTCCGCAGTGGAATTCATATGTTGAGTTCATTTTGTTGTTGTTGTGAACGCGCCTGACTCGCACCATCTCCTGTTGTGTTCTACATATGTGAAAGTCCAAAGAATATCCGGATCCAATCCAAATCAAAGGCGTTCAAAAGCACCTAAAATAGGCCAAGACTCTCAAGGGTTAAGCTTAATATGACATATTTTTTGACAAATGGAGCAAACCTTGCTGGTGAGCAAACTGATTGATGTACTACATTAAAGAATATGTAAGTAACTGGCCGTGGTACAGAATATGTTGATTGAATGTTGGCCTGCCCCTGGGTGTAGTAGGCTGTATTAATTCTTTGGTCCTAAAGCCTCTTACTTCAGTGGTGTCTTTGATTTAATGCTGAGAGAGCTGTTGAACTTGAGTAATCGTGCATTAATCTGCAATGAGCTGTCCTTTACTAATACTTTGCCAGGCGCACCTGCCATCATGGGGGGTCATGCTTTTGGTCAGATATTATTCCACACATGTGATAATTTGATTTGCCAATTTTTAGGGAGCAGATCACAAGTTATGAATATTAGGGAATCTATTCTCTTCTATGAAGACCAGTTACCTTTATTTTCTTTTTTTCCATATAGTTGGGAAGCAGAGAGGGATCTAAAGTTTGAGAGGCACATACAAGAACGATTTTGCAGCATTTGATCTGCAGCCCTGTGAAAATGTTTCAGTATCCTGGCAGTTCTCTGCCCTCTCTGATGTCAAACATTAAAAATACTTACCAAAGCCTGAATGAGTGGTTCTGAGGAGCCTTTTTAGTTGACAAACTTAATATTGGTAGAAATTTAAACTCCCATTACAACTACGACACTGTGGTAGAGAACCTTTGAGATTGAAACTCTCATGTTGGGATCCTGTACAAACAAAACTTGATTATAGCACATAGTGATGAATTCGTTTAAAGTTTGATATCTGTTTGTACTGCCGGTGATGACTTATCTTTTAAGCTCTAAAAACGGTACAGCTGCTCTATCATTCCCCAACAAAGCAAGAACCCTCTCCGCTTATCTTTTTTGCTTGTCAGTATACCTCAGTCCAGAGGACAGTGCACGGCCCAGTTGTTTTCCAGATGGTCTGTGATGATTAGGGAGCTGTTGGAAGCCGTCACTTTGCTCAAATGCGCTACAGCTGTGAGCTTATGGAGCACCATGTTGAAATTTCCACAAGCTTTCCTAAAACAAATTGTTACAAATTCAGCCTCTGAATTTGACTTTATCCATGTCCAAACTATTTCCTCCCACTATTGAGCCGAAAGAGAAACCAAACCACAGTTCTCACGATGTCCCCAGCTGGATGAAAAGTGTCCACTAAAATACTGCAGCCTTTCTTCTCTTCTCACTCTTCCAGAGGATTGAATTAACGGTGTATTGCTTTACTGATTTACAGGTTGCTGCCAAGTTTTCAATTTAGCAGCAGCAGCTAAGGGATTAATATTGTACCCTCCTGGTCCTGCGGCTTTGGCTTATTCGCTCTCTTCTCTCCCTCTCTCCTGGCAACAGTGTGAGCTGCACTATTCTGCTGCAGCCCTTGACAGTCCCGTGAGGTCTGCTGTCAGATATGGTTCAGGCTGCACATAATGTATGCTATCAGAAGGACTTTGTTTCTTTCTATGAAATAAATCCCCTTTTTATTATCCCCTTGAAATTCTTGTCTGTATCTCTTGAGCTCAGTGACAGCGCAAATGCTATTGGCTATTAGCTGTAACAAATTATAAACTTGGAATAATTTCTCTCTTGGGGTCTTAAAAATCAGTTTTCATAGAATAATGCCATTGCTATTAACACTTGCCATGTTTACCTCCTCCGAGGGGGTATGTTGTCACTTGTTACTCTGTGTGTTAGTCAGCAGCATTACACAAAAACTACAGGACAGATTACCATGAAACTTGATGGAAGGAAATAACTAGTAAATCTCAATTCGAGTCGTCTCTAATTCTATTCAATACTGATTAATTTAAGAATATTTAAATCCAAAATAATAAATAAAATGGACTGTCCAGCTCTGTTAACAAAAATAGTTTTGAATAAATATTAAACATTTGGCTCAGGATATACGTTATCATCTTAGTAAACTGAATGGGATGGTTGTAAGTTAGATGAGCTTTTAGATTTTTATTGTATTATGTTAGTATTCCAGTATTAGTATGACCTCTGGTTTTGTGTGTGTGTGTGTGCATGTGTTTGTGTGTTTGCTAATCTCTTCACACAGTCAATCTCATGTATTTAGTTATTAATCGATGGTGTCGCATCATGAAACCCGATCTTTCTGGTCACTTTAACAGTTGTGTCCTGGCTACCTGCAAGTGTCTTGTGTGTAGCAGAGAGTGCACACTATATTTTGGACTTTTTCGTTGTGTTTAAACTAACAATAAGTTATCCTCAGTACTGTTTAGGTCATAATAACTAGTGATGCGCAGGTAAGCAGGAGTGGGGGGGGGGGGCACCTAGACAGGAGTCTCTGACACGGTACAACCAACCTTATGCCTTTACAGCATTGGTTCCATCGTTGAAACCCTGTATTCTCACTGTTTGTCGCCACTGTTTGACATTTACAGCCTCGTTCACAGCCTCTTGTCTCTCATCTCTGCTTCACTGTGTCAGTGTGTGAGTGAGTGGGGGCGGGGCCAGTGTGTGTCTGGATAAACTCTGCAGAGGAGATGAGATGAGGAAGCGGCACGACTCGATCAAATAAGACAGCTTATTGATTGGCGCACCTGTGTGACCACGCAAAAGTTTTAGCACTTCAAAGATCACTGTTTTTTTATTTTAGATATCTGTCCCTGCTTGTGTTAATATATCACTGTTTTTTTATTGAATTTGCTGCCCACCTTGACCAAGACTGCCTGGTAGAAGAGATTGTATGTCATGGACACATCGTGGACAAATAAAAAAGTACTTATTTATCTATATTATTTTATATTGGTTGCTCACGAGAACCCAATAGTGAGTGTTTATTAATAATATAATAAAGAGGCTGCTCAATGTGAATGAGAGCCCTTACCTTATCTCTATTAGTTTTATTACTTATGGGTGAGATGGGATGGATGACAGGCTTGATTTTCTTTTCAGTCCCTCTTCGGTGCTGGCACTCATAGAAGCCATTCATGTGATAAGTCCTTATGCAATATCATAACTGTGTGGAGCACTTCAGTACTGATTCCCAAAACCATCAACCCAAAGTGAAACTGCTTTTTACAACCTCTTATCCAGTCTCTTATGAGTCTGTGTTCATTTATTTGAGTGTGTGCATGGCCCATCCTGACTTGAGTGCACTGTAGATTCTGCTGCTAGATGGGACACTTGAAAGATATAAATAGTACCCAGGTCATCACGACTGCTTCAAATAGTACCAAGTTCTGTAAGATGTGTATTAGTGTGAGAGCCATCAGATTACACAGAGAGTAGAAACTTCTCGGAAACTACATATCAATTCTGTGCATAGTGAGTTACTTGCTGAGGATTTGGTTCCCTTTCTGTGGAAGGGGAGGGATTTATTGTCAGTGCCAGTGATTGGCTAATACACTACATTTATTGCTCAACTGTAGGGCAGTGACTCCTCTACTGTCAGGCTTCTCTCCCACGCTCTGTCCTCAGATCAAGCCGTCCCTGCCTAAACAAATATTTGAGATCTGTTCCAAGTCCCTCATTAAATAATGTATACCTGCTGTGATTGATATTGCACATTTGTGTTTCTCACAAGCTAAATGGCATTGCTGGAGTTACCAGAAGAGGAATGTGCCAAACTGGGGTTGGAGTCACAGAAAACACACAAAAACATGTTGCCCCTTGTTACAAATGAACAGGAGTAGTTTGTGCAGCAAACACAAAACCCTGGAAAAAACAAACAGCTAGATCTGAATCCCTTGATCTGAATTGGTGCCTCTGAGCCAATGAGTGCATCCCGCTTCCCAGAGTTCTAGCTCTCTGTTTGAGTTCAGGTGATTCTCTTATATCCGAGGAGAATCCCACACATGGTTGCTGAAGATAGCCTTTGGATGTTTACTGTAATAACATATAAAATAATACTCACCAAAGCATTTAGTAGGTGTCTTCATGGCCTGAATAAAATTGTCCTTGCATTTCCATCTTCTTGAAACATTTGCAAAGTCTTGATTTGACAGACACATATAATGCTTTTTTTTCAGTTTGTTTTATATGTAAAAGTTCTACAAAATGTAAAGCCCCAAGTATTAGCCACAGAAAACACTTCTACTGAAGCACCTTATCACTTCAGCCAATACTTCAGGGGTATTGCAATGTCACGTGACATCACAATGCCACGACAGAGCGGGACAGCTGGCCTATCAGGGCTGAATCGGGAGGGGGGCCTTAAAGAGACAGAAGCTAAATTCAGGTGTTTCAGACAGAGGCTGAAGAGACTAGCTGCAGCAAAGAACAGTATGAGGAAAAGGATGTGTTTCCTGAACATGAACACATGTTTCAACGGTTTCAAGTATAAGCCTAATTAAAATCATGAACCTGATTTTATTATTTCACCTATTTATGTTTTAAAGACTGCATTATTTGTCTGTTTTCTGTTTATTCCACTTTTTATAATGCATTACAATTACCACCTATATTAGCGCACTCTGCATCATACTGTGTGTCCTTGTGAACATGCAGACAGACCTCAAGATGTAAATAGTAAGCGCACCTACCTCTCAAAACATCCCTTCACCTCACCATAAGTGGTTCAAAACTTTATAGATTACCTTTACAGGCTACATGCAATAAAATCAATGTGCCCTTGCTGTTATACTGCATATCAGCTCGGTGCAGCTTGTTTTCTGGTTTAGTTAGAGTATGTGGGAGAGCCAGAGTGGAGTGATCTGACAGGGGCTTCATAACTGTAGTAATGGTTGCACCTCATAGTGATCCATCAGTCTAATCAGCTGTCAGGCCCCTGCAATATGTTGCTGCTGCAGTAGGGATGAATTTTCCTGATGTCTAGAGTCTGGTTTAAATATCAGCACTACTTGCTCAAGGATAAATGCAGCCCTGGCACCGCTGTGCTACTATTCACCATCTGACTGTGTGTGCAGATATTCATCCTCCACTCTGGGTGAGAGGCAGCACGCTGTAAGACCTCTGCTGGTGGTTCAGATAAATACACCCTCAGCTTTAACCGTGATGTTATGATTGCTATGTTTCAGCCTCTGTGGGGCTTGTGGACAGTGGGGGAATTTTCAGGACGTTCTCCCTGTGTGACAGCTTTATTGCTGCCTGCCACAAGACTGATGATGGCTCTTACTGAGTGTGTGTGTGGGTGGGTGGTATGGTGTGTGTGGGCAATAAAAGTGGTATAAATGTCAAAAACTGTGGAATATGATATGATGATATAAAGAAAATACTTTTTGCACCATCAAAAGATCTCGATGAAATAAAGCAAAACTGACACATTATAAAACAAATAGACCCTTTCTTAAAATCTGAGAGAGATTGTATATTGAATTCATTCATTGTTATGATCAGTTGATTAATCAATTTATCGATAGATTAAAAAATTGATGGGCAACTTCTTTGAAAACAGATTAAGACTTATAGTCCTTTATCAAGCAAACATTCTAAAATGTGTCGACATGCTTTTATGTGGTACAGTGAATTTCATATTTTATAACTGTGACTTTTCATTTGCTCTACCTGGGCATTTTCAAATAGTTCTTCAGTTATTTGAAGAATAATCAGAAATATGAACACAAGGGATTTGGTGTGTTGCAGGTGTCAGAGCAGCTAAATGAATAGATGAGAGCAAGAGAAGTAAGAGTTCAGAAAGCTGAGCTAGAGTAGTAATGAAAAAGTGTCTATGAATCTCTGTTGTAGGTTATATAGGTAGGTTGACTACTATATCTTGTAGACTCCCATGGGTACAAGCATGGCAAACTACCTTAGGCTATAAATGCTATGGTTCATGCTATATACTCAAATGAACATTTAATGAAAAGAAACTAGGTCATTCAACCACTCCTAGTAATATATTTCATATATGTTTTTTTTGCTGTAATGAAATATACCACAACTACTCAAGCCTTTTAAGTCACTTTAATCTTCATGTTAACCACTGAGAATAAAGCATTTTTATTTAATTTAGCCCACTTTTGTAGAAAGTTTGAACCATGAAAAACCTCTACTCCTCAGTCTTGGAAGCTTCATGAATAACTTTCAAGGCTCTTTTTAGTTCTTGTCAGGTTTTGAGGAGTTCAGAGCTCTGAAATGCTTCCTTGTAATTCAGGCTCTTGTCCTAGATTTTTCTGAATAATCTCAACCCTTTTCTGTGTAGTCATTTGGAACAAGCCTTTGTAGTGGACTGTACGATTCTCTGAGCTGTTAGAATTGCCTCACTACCTATTTGTTTTCATTGTTTATGTATGGAGGAGCGAGGGTCATTAGTCATTCAGTGTGACAGAGAAAATGTGTACACAAGAAATTTGCTCTTTGCCGAGAACTAAAGCACAGTTAAAACTGGCTGTTTGCCAGGCTTGAAATGGGCTTGACGCTATCTACAGTCTAAATGTCAACATTCTCAAACATGTATATCCATTTTATTTAGAAATCGAGGAGCTGTTGTAATTTTGGTTGAATTCAGATTGATACTATTTATTTATTTAAAAGGCTATAGTTAAGTTAAGTGTGACTAAGGTGAATCCCAAGCTATCCATACTATTAATAGTTCTGAAGTGGGTCATTACTGGTGTCCAGTAAAAAAACAAAGTAATATCAGCCTTATATATGGTAGATATATCAGTTTTACTCTCTAATATAGCTATGGGCCACAAAAAATCCATGTGGGTCAGACTTTAGTGATGACAGTGGACCTGAAGCCTGCTGAATAAATAATTGGAGGCTCCTGGTGCTGTCCACACTCCACACAGTCTCAGATTTCAGGTGAAACATGACTCAATAGCTTTGTTACTCATGCTCTGTCTCATATTGTTCCTCTGGAAGCATGAACAGGATTGTAGGTAAAGCCCAGCAGCCCTGTTAACAGACTCATTCTAGTAATGAGGCACTAATAGAGTCATGTTGAGAGCCTGCCTCAGGCAAATAGGAGAGGTATGTATGAATTAGGCCAGCTTTTCATTCCTATCCTCCTACGTCCCATTGCAACACCACACAGTTTTAAAACTGACTAAATAAACCTCCACTTAGTCACTGAGTGCTTTAAGGTTTTGGGCTCTGGTTGTTAATCCTCAGTTGCTCTTGATAATTCTGCATTAATTATGAAAGTCAACCCTAAACATTATGAGTCACTAACAGATTCCTTACGTCTAGACAGATGTTTAGAAACGTTTTATTTAACCCTTGGTATAATACAATGACTGTATGTGGCCTGATGTGACCTTCGTGATAATGGACACTTTGAGAATAGTGTGTCCACTTAAAAAGAAGAGGCTGCCTTGACTAATTAATAATTATTGTAGTGTGGAGCAGCAGTAGAGCTGTGGAACAGACATGAGGCTTTATAACAAATCAACAACAGTCTTCATCTCACAAATTGGCCCATGTTCATGATGCACAGTGTTCACAAAGCCAGGAGGTTCAAATCAGTCATATTTACCTCCTATCAAAGAGTTTGGGTGTGTTAGAGCTGGGATTGGCCCTGTTGCTTCAGTTCACTGTGGTTTGGAGGAAATCTGTAACAGTCACCACCCATATCAAAGGGGCAGTAATCATGGAGATATGAAATTATATAGATATACTCTGAGCAGAAGATTACCAATTCAAACGTCCTAATGCAGACAGAGGGGCAGATATATATATTTCCCCTGTTTCCCCAGAGAATAATTTATGTTTCTTAATGAAAAACACATTAAGGAAACTGATGTCTGAGTGCGTGACATGTGGTGCTGCTTGATTGAGTGAAGGGGACTGTCAGGCCTTGGTGGTGTTACATGCTCTACTGAGGGCCATTCTAGTTTTAATATTGCAACCACAGTGTCATGGTGCTTTGTGAATTTCATTTCTCCTGAGAACCACAGAGATTTTCCTCTGTTCCTCTCATGTGAATTTCCAGGTATGATATATCTTCTTACTGTAACCAAGATTAAAAAACTATCCTTTGAGGAAGCATTATTTATTGTGTCATGAAGAACATGGGTTTTCTGGCTGCCTTGTATTTTAGGTTTGGAACTTAAAATTTGAATTATAGTAGGATTATTCATATTTTCATTGAACAGTGCCAAAAATGCCAGAAAAAGTATAACTACTGTCAGTGCTTTCCCACAATTCAGGTTTCTCAAAAGAGAATAAGAATATATAAATACATATATATATATTCACAGTGTGTGAAAGCAATTATTGTTGGTGTTAAATGCCATCATGAGGATACAGTATATAGATATGAAAATGAAGATTCATTCAATGAGATTCATGAGCTTTTCTACAAATTCAACTGATCTTTGAATGGATCTCAGTTTACATTAAGGTGTGAAGCTAATAGCGAGGGCAAATGTTTTGGGAACAACTTCATCCTCAGTCTGTAGAATTTGTCTCCTTTGCTGTGACTAACAGACACTGATTAGACAGACATGGTTTTTTCTGTCACCTTTACCCAATAAAAAAACAACACTGTAGGTGATAATCCATGAGTCATGAATGTCTGCAGATCCTGTGTTTAGATGTTGTTGTTTAGATAGAAAAGGCCCAAGTCAATGTTTCCCAAGTTATAAGGTATCTGGCAGGAGGTGTTGTGGATGTATGTGCTTTAAGGTCCTGGCAACAATTACTTAAATTTTCTTTTTTATGGAAACATAGAGAATCACTTTTTACATTTTTCGTCTACCATAACATAACACACAAAAGCAACAGGAGTCCCTACTTTACTAGCGAATTACTAAAAAAACAGAAGGCACCCCCCCCTTAGACAGGGTTACCAGGGGGGCTGGGGGCCACCTGTTTTTTACTCACTGGCAACGACGAAGCATGTCTGCGCTCGGCTGTGACTCATCAAGTCACAGCCGAGGCCTGGAGAGCTACACCAGTGTTTGAGACTGTCCCTCTGCTCCCTCTGTTGTTTACAGATATGGCTTCATTCGAACATTACCTCCCACTGAAATGAAGTTGCTTTTCTGCTGAGTGGGATGCTGTTTGACTGAGCTCGAACATTTTTCAATCTAAGAGCCTTTTCTTCACTCTGGAGACCAGAGTTTGTCCATTTATTCTGTAAAGTAAGCAGATGTCCCACTTGGTGACGTCTAAGCAGGATTATGATGTGGACTGCAGGTTTCTCAGTGATTGTTATGATCATAGACTGTATGAAGATGGTATACACATCTCCACTTCGTCCCACTATCAAGAAATGAAATATCCTGTATACGAACACTGGCATCTTGTGAATTTGAAGCCGTGGCAAGATCCCGTTGATACATGCACTTGACCAATCACAAGACTAATCAATCAGCTATCAACCATCTTTTTATAACATCAAAAATCTGATTAAATGACAGAAACCATCATTGAGAAAAATGCATTTGATGTGAACTTGTTTTGTTTGGTCCACATCCCATCAACTAACATTTATGACCTATACTGCACCCAGCCACCAGATGGCGACCAATATGCTTAGGGTCTACTTATTGGAGAGCAAACATCTTTATATATGTTTTTCACAGACTATAGAAGAGAGAGAATCCAGGGATATTTGTTTAGTCCTTTGTTTAGTAGTTCAAATGTGTGCTGACCATCGGCAGTCATCAGAAACAGGATCAGTGATGAGGGCGGCCAAAAAACAGTAGCTTCTATCATCACTTTCCTTGACTAAGGGAGGAGGTTAGTGATACTGTTGGACTCTAGAATTCAGCAGCTGTCCCAAACTCCATTGAGCAACTCGAGGGGATTCAGGCACGTGGAAAGGATTCCCCCTCTACAATCCCCGTTTGGAGGGTACAATCAGGAAACAGATGATGGAAAGAATGACCTGGGTGCAGACCTGTGACGTGGTGGAGAGGCCACATGTTAAATTTAGCCTGCGGGCAGCTCGGCATCCCACAGAAATTGCAGCTGCTGGGAAAGAAAGCAGTGTTGTGACACTTTGACTGCACCTTGAGGGGAGAGTAGATGTTATAATGATTTGATGTGTGTGTGTGTGTGTTGTCTTTGCAATACTCCCCTGTTATTTTCTTTCTCCTCCGGCACAGCCATTAATAGACTGAGTTGCACATCTCTGTGTACGGCAGAGAGATGAGAAGCCACTTTGATCTGGATTATTTTGAGGTATCCTCATTTGATTGAAGTTATTTTAGTTTAATTAAGTTTAATATACACTATCCTTTGAACAAGCTTTAGTTTCTGTCATTGTCTGATATCTGAACATTTGTCTTTTCTTTGATCTCAGCAATCTCTGTGCCTCTGTGGAACATTGTGTAAATAAAATAGAAAAATAAGTCTTCATTGTTCAGTGCTATTGTTGCATCGTCTGATGCAACAATAGCACCTTATATATATTTCACTTTTATCATTTGGCAAGATAAACAGTGTCTTTGCATGTACGTACTATGCTTTAATCATACTTCACAATGATAATCACAGCCTGCATATCATGTATATCCCTCGTGCTGTAAGTTTGGGCTTTAACAAAAAATAACCTTGAAACACTGGAAGGTTTTTGCACTTGTCTGGATTAGGGTGGATGAATGTTATATTGATGTTGGATATTTTCATGAGTGTGTGTGTGTGTGTGTGTGTGTGGGGGGGGGGGGGGATTGCCATTTGTGCTTTGGATTTGTGTCTATCCATCTGCAAGGCTTTTCTCCTAAACACAGGCGAATCTTAAAAAGTCTAGCAGCTGCACTCGGACATCTCCTTCTTCTGTGATTTTCTTTGATGAGTGTGCAAAATTGACTGAGATCATCCAGCCCTCCTATGATGTGGGTTTAATTCTTTATGCCGGCGTGCATTCCTGTGCTCTTCTCCAGAAAGTGATGTTTTTCTCTAGCCTTGTTTACCAGCTGCAGGGATAGCTGACTGTGATGCTGAAAGTGAGAAGTAAGCACTGAGATTAAGACCAGATGTTGGCCTGCTTGCTTTTAGCAGTAGTTTTGCTAAGTGTGATCCTTGCTTTTGCCCAGCAGAGGGCCTCAAAGGAGCATAACATTATCTAATATAACCTCACCATTAAGATTGCACATTGCAATGTATAGATAGATCTGTTTAATTTAAAATATGACATTTGCCCTCACAACTGGTGATTAAAATCAGAAAACATACTTACTCTGGCAAACCGAAAAAAATGTCACATCAGTAAGAAATGTTATTGTCGTAAACCCCTTGAGATTTATCGTCTTGTTTGTGTGTGTGTGTGTGTTTGTGAAGGGGGAGGGGGGAGACGTGGTCCCAAACAGTACAAGGGACAATAATACAGCTCACGACAGTTACAAATCAAGCATTACAACAAACAAGAGAACAAAGTAAGGACAGAAAAAACAAAAGACCAAAATTACTACAGCCTCAGAATAGACAGAGTCAAAAGATAAACAAAAAGATCAATCTGTTGAATAAATAAGGAATGAAGGCGAAACAAGAACTCGTTGAACAGTGACATTATCATTACTCAAAACATAAGCATTTGGTTTAACCCAACATTTTCAAACAACCTAGATGACGATGGGAAAAACTAAACTACAACGTAATACAATCATAAGGAGCATGGACGCCTTCTATACAACTGGTCTGATCCGAGTGGCTCAGTAAGTAATGGGGCATATAAGGAACAAAAAGTTTAAGTCAATGCAGGTCAAACGAAATTGAAATCCAATGAAATTGACGTAGTATATGTCTAGAGGGAGTTGGTCTCCGATTGAGGGATGGTGTGTAAAGAATTAACAACCAAGTACAAATCTGTTTTATGTAATGTTGAGGGGATGAAGAGTATTTCGGCATTTTGTAAAAAAAAAAACATACTTAAGTTTTAGCAGCATTGTCTCTTGATCTTATTTGGTCCATGTAATTATATAATTGTACTAAATTTTTCAAATATATTCTATAAATGATATAGTTCTATAAAATTGTCCTGTCGGAGACATGGTTATCTGTGGACCTTAGGGGGCAGTGTAGAATTTTTGTTCATTATGTCCAGCATCTCTGCATCAGAATGAGACATGGAATTGGGGAATAAATAGAAGTATGTCAGTTAATAGAACTATGGAATGCATTTAAGATTTACAAATAAAGTTTTTAAATTGTGTCCATGGTAATATAATATATAAAAAATAAGCCAAATAACAATATGTAAAAATACAGTATACAAAAGATGATAACTTGTTATAAATAAAGGTGTAATGTGCTGATGGGGTGCAATATCATGTAATAGCATACCTCTTTTATGAGTAAGTGAAAATAAATTCATGAATTTGTATGTGAGCAAGGTAGTGTGGCTATATAAATGTGTTTCTGTGTCCGTGTGTGTACGTTTGTGTGTGTTTGTGTATTTGTCTGTCACATTGTTTTTCTACCACAAGTCTTATTAACAACCCATTTTCTGTTTTTTTTACTCTTTGTCCCCGCTCCCCCCCACTTGTCCATGCTTTTTTAATCATCAATCTATATAAGTGGCGCTTGAGTGCGTGTTCCTCTTAGAGAGTGAAAAGGCCTTGACTCTGCTCAAAACAGGAGGAGGACTGGGTACATTCACCTTGGGATGTTTACAGTAGAGTGTGTTGACCGAGAGGGAACATTTCTTCATACTATCTGCTTCTCACACTGCTAACTCGGATGTTTACTGAAACAGCGTTGTGCACGTGGCCCATGTATTTCTAAATAGAAGAAGTGGACAACATTCTTAGTTTTTTGCAGTTCACAGTTTGTTGAACCATCCACCTTACTCCCTGCTTCTTCCTCTCCTGTCTTTCTGAGTAACCCCCTCCACTCTCATAATGCACATGCTTGTCCAGATGTTGATATATTGCCTCGGCGAGCCCTTATAACCACACACCTGACACATGCAGCTGTTGGTCAGAGGACCGTAACCAGGAGGGAGCTGCTGCCCACATAATTCAGAACACATTTCCACGGAGCGTGTTGATGTTAAACAATATTATCCTTCCACGGTCATCGTCAATGAGCTGGGCCTGACTGGCCTGGTTGTGGGAGTGCTGAGCTGTTAAGGAACTGGATTTAAACCGTGACAGAAGAAGCTTGTTGTTCTTCTTCTCTGAGGATTTCAGTAATGCAGCTGCACCTACAAAAACAACAGACCTTGGAGTAGACACCCTGTTAAACAGATTTAAAATGATTCGGCCTCTCCCCTTTATGAGTCTGTTTTTACAGAGGAGCTCAAATTATAGAAAATACTTAACGCAGTCCCTTTCAAATTCAAAGCCCTATAGCACTTCATTCTTCTAAGCTACAATTTTGCTGTTGACCTCACTGAGAAAGGCATGAAAAGATACAGGAACGTGCCAAACTGGCATTGGGTTGAGTCTCCATCTCATCCGACTGCCCTAGACTGAGAGCTGTCCTCAATTTGTCAGCTGGGCCTTCCCCAGCACATTCCCAGTTGTTGTTTGAGAGCCGCATTGATCGCCCCTGTTTCAAATATGGATTAACAGGGTGTTGTAATAGAATGTCAGATCAGGTTATTGGAAAGTTAGGCGGGGACATTGTTTGGGATACATTAAAGCCACATCCTTTTATTTTATTTGTCAGCACTACTCATGTATATCTGCACCATGCCCTAAAAATAGCCTCTATGTATAAACTGAATGTCTAATTTCCCCTTGAAAATAGGCTACTTCTGAGAAACTAAATACACACGTCTCCTTGTGAGTGGACTCATTCAGGAGTCAATGTGTTTTTCAATGTAACCATCGTCTCTGTGTGCATCTGTTGATTTACATTAGGCAGCATTCCGGAGCTTTGAAGCTGTAGCCATCCGTTCCCTGTAGGATTCAACGTTCAGCAGCATGTCTGATTAGTTTGTTGTTGTGTCTGCACAGAAGTTTGTATTTCTAGCAGGATTTTTGTTTGCACAGTGCTTCTGTTCTCTCTGGGAAGTTGAATCAGTTTCATTGACATTTAACCTGGTTTGCAGATCATGCACCTCTCAAGAAGCTTGACGACATTATTATTTACAGTTAGAACTTAATACTTAATCTATATTTTAAGGGCTAATGCAATATTGTCTTACTGCAATATATCATCCACTACACTCAGGAATATAACTCTCTCAACCAAATCAAAATGATGAGAAACATAACAAGGCAAATGTAAACAATTTTGCATGTTCTTAAGCTATACTTGAACAGTCATTTACATGTAATCACCAGTGGTTTGATCTCAACGCTTTTGTCTTAGAGTTAACTATGGGAGCTCAATAACACAGTATATTCTTCAGTCTAATTCTTTGTAAATTACCTCAAAGATGATACGGATCTATGTTCTCTCGTTGCATTGATGATATTTGATCATCAATCATTAAACCAATGTATTGCTCTAGATTGACAGATTGTGACACCCAAACTACATAACCAAGTTGATGCACAGCAATCTTATGAATTGAACCTGTCTTTAAAGAAGAGATGCAGAACTGATGAGGTTACGTTACGTGTTTGTTAAGGTGCGGTTGCTTCACGTGACTGAAACTGGAGACAGGAACTGTAAAACGTGCTGCTCCCCACAATGTTTGTTCAGTCATCTGCTGTTTGCTCAACAGCAACCTGAAGATGTATTTGATAGTCCACAGCCCATGATGGGTGTTTTTGGGCTTCTTCAGAGAGCTAAAAAAAAAAAAGGCCTTGAGAAAATTATGACTGTAATAAACAAATTTTTATGTAATTGTAAGTTAACGTGTCATAGGAAAAAAACGGCCTATGATTACGGCTGTTGTCTGTTATTGGGGCAACTTCTAGTCCCTCTAACTTCTATCATGTGTCATTTCTAAAGTCAAACATTCAAATTTACATAAACCTCCTCTGCTTCTCAGTTTGTTCTCTCTCTCTCTCTCTCTCTCTCTCTCTCTCTCTTTCTCTCTCTGTCTCTGGAAGTTTCTTGGTCTGTCGCTCTCATGTCTGACCCACTTCTGTTGGTCATCTTTTTTTACAATGAGTTGGAGCGATGTCTAAGTGAGACAGTGCTGCCCCATCTCTATGCTGCTTACGCTAGCAGTTATCTCTGCCCTAGGACCGGAGGAACTAGAGCTTAACAGATCCTGTGTTGCGTTTCATTACATTGTCAGTTAAAGCCGGCCATTCTCTCAGTATCTGCTCATCTGGAATCAAAGTCCTTTCCCCTCAGCTGCAATTGTGGCAGCTTTTCCCGCAACTCCAGTACGTTCATATCTCTCCCTGTTAAAGTTGCGGATGACAGATGGATCAATAGCAGTCAGCACCAGGGGGGGTGTTATCTGTTTGTGGCTGCAGTTGATGATATTGGATTTTGCTCCTATATTGAGGGCACAATCCTCCCTGTCACATATTCTCTGTCAAAATGACTTGCACGCACACCTTCTCACACACACGTACACACACATAGCAAATGCAACTTTCCATGGCATTACTGGTTTTATCAGAAGTAGGCCAAAGCAGGAGCCTGGCCCTCTGGCAGACCTACTGAGCATGCTCAGTACTGCTCAGGGCGAGTTAGTGGATCAGGACCTTTTTCTATACCACCACCACATTCCCATCTCTCTGTCTGTCTCTGTAGATCTTTCACAGCCCCTCAGCTTCATGCACCAGACAAAGAGGATTTAACACAGGATCTAAAGAGAGATAGCCAGTGTTTTATTCAAAGGATACAAAAATAATGATTCATTTTACTGTTGTTTACATTATATATTATCTGTTGGGTATTTTGCAGATTTTTGATTATTGTTTGTTTGTAAAATGAGAAGAAAAATGTTTAAATACCATTCACAGTATCACTGCAGTTGGCCATCATGTCTTGTAAATAAGTAGATAAATAAGTATAAACAAATAAATAAAAAACTCTTTGAAATGTATGTATTTCTATATTTATCCATTTCTATTTGTACATTCATCATTCATTGGTTTCCCTGCATCTACGTGTAAATATTTTTGTATTTATGTGTACATATGTTAATTAGGTTGTTGGGCTTCATAGCCATCAGAGTAAAACCCGAAATTAATTGATTTACTGTTAAATAAGACAAAAAAGAAAAGCAATACATTGTATAATTAAACATTTGCTTAACATAGAAGAGATTAACTAAATATTTGCAGTTCAGCTTTACTACTTTATTCATAACTAAGATAGTCAACAGTGTTGAGTTAGCACGCAGTCGTTCTGCATTGGAAACTGACAAACCTACACACTCACAGAGCTCCCATCCCACGAGGAAGGTATCTATGGTCACCACTCTGCAAAAATGCATCCCTGCAGCTAGGTTCCTTCCAAGAGAGGAGCGCTAACAGGCTCCTCTTGAAGTGACGTGATGTACTTCAGCTGATCAGACTGTCCAGTGTTGAAGGGCTGCATCCCTCACAGCCTGAGTGGCACTTCAGCGATCATAGATCCCATCATGCCCAGTAACTAATTATTTAGAAGAGCAGTCTGCATCTGAATGTGAGCCAGCGGTGAGATGTAAAACCCTTGTAAACAGCATTTTTCCTGCCCTGGAAATCAAACTACAGGAATCTACAACTGCTATCCCTGTATCTTCCCACACCACCTGTGTTTCTCACACTCTCAGCCAATATTCTCTTTTGGCCCCTCTCAGTTACTTACACCGACTGAAGCAATTGTGTGGCTGCGACAATAGCTAATTCAAATTAGATTATTTACCATTTCAATGCATTTCAATTGTACTCATTCATATTCATTTAGACAATTATAAGAGAGTGCCATAAAACTTGAGCCTTTTTGTTGTGGAGCATTTGAGATGGGGTTAGAGTTCTTGAACGGTCGAGTTGAATTGACAGTTTGCATCCCGTTTATTTGGGAATAAGTACTTTGGTATTGTTATTTTACACAGACATACACAATGTCACGTTTGGTGAAGCAGAGTTGATTACATTCATAAAACATTTGTCTCCACTCTTTTGCTGAACTTTATAAGGAGCAGGTTTGAGGAACAAAAGTTTGTTCTGCGTCTCAATTCTTCTCCATAATCAGTCTGAAACTGAACTGTAATCTCATGAGGAGAGTGATCAAGTAGATGGAGCCATGACACATACTGCCTTGGGCTTCTCCACTGCCGTGTAATTGTCAGTTTTCATGGTTCCTTCTTAAAAAGTGTAAAATTCAATAATCTCTTGCTCAGTTATACAGTTATTTGCATGCTGTAATAAAACTACAAACAAGACATGGAACTGTTAACTGATCATACTTTGGTCACACTCTGCTTGGCGGTTGAACAAACTATAGATACCTTCTGTCTCTGCTTATAGTTTGTGAGATAACGTGGTGTTTCAGGGGATATTTTCTACTAGGTTACTTGGTCTTATTTTCAATGAGGGGATGGACGTGTGATACTCCTTCATATCTGTTACCTTGTTTTGGTGTTGGTTACGGAGATTCTTGTGTTTGTTGCTGATGTTGTTATTGGATCATGGCCTACATTATCCACTCCCAACATGCTAATTGCACCGGTAGACAATTCATTGCATTTGTTTTGCTCAGGTCCACTGTGGAAATGAGAGCTAGTCAGGCCTGATTTACAACATTTCCAAAGCTGCCATTGACTTGCAGGAGGAGTGAAATGTTCTGTGAAGTGCCAAGGTTTCTCATGCATTCAGTGTTATTTAAGTATGTGGATGAGCTGTGCATATACTGTATATGGCTGTAAAACATGTATTTTACAATCCTCTTATAAGAAGTACAACCCAAACCAAGCATGGGAGACATGCATGGGTACTGAACTGGTTGACTTAATATATGCTCAGCTGCTAAATTATTAGGTGCATCCACTTTAAATTAAGGCTGTTTAATAATTGAATCATCTCCATGTAAAAAGCAATGCATTTAAACAACACCACAAACTACATCCGGCGATTGTCACGCAGTTGGATCAACATCTCTCATTAGCAGTCTGAACATGACATCAGTATCGTAACCCTGTTGCAGGTAGGATTTCGTGCAGGACAGGTGTATTAGACGGCAGCAGGTGTAGCTAGGTACACATAATCAACTGTCAACTGAATAAACTGAATTTCCAACCTGCTATATGAATCTACTTCCACATGTGTCACCACTGCCTGTTTATTATTCACAAACTGTTCATACTAGTTCCCTATACACAACTGCACACCCTCAAATTCACACAGAATTATGTGGCCTACCCAATAGAGTTTCAATTTCACAAGTTTTAGTTCTCTCTCAGCGAGCTTTGTCTCGGGGAAGTTAAATGTGGCTTCGATCTCAGTAACAAACTCTGACAGAAACAACTGTTCACCAAAGCTGTATTTTATCCAGGTTTGAAGGGGTATGGGATGGTGCAACAACCATCAGTGTGCTTATGTGAAAGGGTTATGAGATGATATCTGTAGGACAAATAGTGAAGTAGAATTTGTGGACACATACACTTTCTTTGCGCTGCAATCAAGACACATTGGTTGAGTAGTAGAAACCAAAATTCCTGTGTACTTGCAAGTGTTGGGGTGAGATCTTACACCCAAAGTGCTGCCATGTAAGCAGTTGCCATTTTCCCATCCAGTGCCCACGTTGTTTAAATAGCGAATGCACTTGTCCCCAAGGGTGTGTTGGTGTTCAGATGAGGTGCGGTCGGACACATTGTTAGTGTTCTGCTATCTTGACCAAAACGTTAAGATGATAACATGTACCTACATACAGGAGGTGGGTGCCGCATGCTTCACCTCAAGCTACTTTGCTGTACCCTGCAGTTGCCGTAGATGGTCTGCTCTTGTAATTTCCTTTGTGAATAGCATTATGTCCTACTCCCTGGCATCATAACCACAATCTAACAAGGTTCTAGCACTCCTAGCTTTTGAAGGGAATAGGATATGACATTCCAATTGGTTTATTGCGAAACATGCCCATTAATAATTAAGAGAGTAAGTGCAACCCTTTTTTAAGCATGTGCCTACTGCTGCAACCTTTTTTTCTGCTATGTTATGAGCAAACGTGGATATTGATGCTTCCTAAAAACACTTTCTTAATGCACTTAAGATCATATAACATAAGAGCGCTCAGTGTTGTAATGTATGCACAGGAAAATCTCTACACGCAGTGATAATAAGATTATGTATCATTTTGTTCTAGTCCCCGAGCTTCCTATGACTTGATCATTGCTTTACTGGACAGATTTAAACACACTTATTTCATCACTCTGCAAAATACTGAAGACGCACAGTTCAATGCTATGATTACATAAAGGTTTGATTGTTTACCTTGAACAGAACTATAAATGATTCAAGAGCAATGATTACATCTGTATTTGACTCAGAGGTGTAAATAGAGAGTTGACAGGCTTATGTTTTCTGTTGTGATCTGAGATGTAAAGTATCTATAGATATTTCTGGAGTGGGATTGGAGTCGGGACCCCCCGCTAATATACTGAGTTTGAGGTAAGAAAAAACAATGAAAGTCAAGTCTGGTGAGTAAGGAGGTCTTACAGTAGTGTTGGAGGGGGCAGGGCAGAGGACTCGATTGGTGTTTGGACTCGCAAACTTTGGAATTTGTGACTGACCGTGCTGCCAAGGTTCCACAAAGCAGCCGGAGCAGTGAAGCGAGTTGTCCAACCCCTCTGTTCTCATTCTGACCTCCTGTGATTTCAATCGCTTCTGCCATTGTGCTTGAAGAAGACTCCAGTTCACTGAGCTGCAAACCTGATCTTTCTCCCACTCATCTGCTTCATCATTGTTGTGACTTTAGCATCTTGGTATAATCGCAGGTCTGCACATTGCCTTTGCCTCCAACTGGCTTATCTGCTCTAGTATGAGATACATCCCAAATACTGCCTATTGATTTCCAATGTGTCATTAGCTCACTGATTTCTGGCCAGCTTATTTGATTATAGTCAGTGGGGTGTTGTATTTCTTTAGAGGGTTTGACTCTCCTAAACTTCCTGGCAGCCTGGGGGAGCGTGAGTTTGACCTCCTCAGTGACTGATCCATTTTGTGATCCATGTTCCCTTTTGATCTTTTTCCTAATTAGTCCACATGCACGCACAGTGCTTAGTGTAAACACATCTTCCTTTCATCACCTCCTCCCAGTGCAGTTGTGTATCTGTGCACCATGAAGTATTGTGTTGTTTCTAATAACATATCAACAATACATTCAAAGGAGACAGATTCCGGTTCATCATTTTAGTTTAGGTTATTACTTGAATGTTTACATGCTCTTATGCTCAGAAAAAGCATCCCTTTCCTCAGGCTGTCCATTACTGCAGCTCCTCCTTTCAGCCTCTTTCTGGAACGCTTGGTTTTAGCTCTTGTCTCTTTAAGCACCCCCTCCTACCCCCCTAGTATGCTCCGATTGGCCAGCTGATTGGCCCATTCTGTTGTGATTGGTCAACCTCTGTCAGTGCATCTAAGAAATGTCAACCTCTCTTCTTGCTTAACCTGGCTTTGTCAGGGAGACTGCTAGACTAGCCGCAATGTTTTCAATATGTAAATGTAGGTCAGTTGACATCACAAAGATGTGGAAGAAGCAGCCAGATGACTGATGAGGTGAACCAGGTGCTTCAAGAGCCATTCTTTCTGTAAGGGAGAGGAGCTGTCCATACCAAGAATTCTGTACTTTTTAACTTTGCAGATCTTTTAAACCTTAAACACGCAATACAAAAGGGCTAAACAAAAATAAAGCATTATATGTCATTGAGAATAACGCTTCATACTTAATGATCACAGTCATGTCAGTTTCCATGAGAGAATTAGTTTTGAATGAAAAAAAAAACTGATTTGCGCTTATTTCGATTAATCGTATCTGCACAGTGAAGGGAACAGCTTCAGACGTTTTCCTTTGTTGCTCTGTTCTTTGAGATCATGTTGGATAACACCAGTCTTGGTTGGTATTTTTCCTGGAGCGTGCCATGACATGTCATGGATTACCTAGAAGTCCTTCACTGTGCACAGCCTGAATCCTTGTTGTTTTTTCAAAATAAAAATGTCTGTATTTGCATTCATATAAACACTTGTCTTAATCAGCATAAATTAATAATTCATCACAATTGTGACCTCCACAAAGTCCTTGGTTGGAAACACTAAATGATTTTCCAATTCCCTGATGTCACTAGAGTGACTAGATCTTGGTCTTGTTTGTCTGCCTGGATGTAACTGCTCAGCACTCAGGAGGCCACTGTTGTTTTTCTGCCTCATTTGACACACAGCTAATTACAGGAGTTGGAGAACCCCTCCCCTAGACCACATGCTCACACAACAAGGCGCCAATAGGGTGGCCATCTCAGCCCAGCCCCTCACTGGCTCCCCTAAGACAAGCTTGTGATGGGACTATTTATGCATGCACTGTTCTTTCACCATCACTCAGCTGAACAAGGAGGCCCCTGCAGAGCCCTGGCTAACTATCCCATTCTGGTATCTTTTTCCAGCCGAAGAAGTTTTAGTTCTTCTGAATTCAAGCAGGTAATAACCTGCAGCCCAGTGACAAAGGAGAGCATGTGTGTGTATGTGTGTGGGAGTGTATACAGGCGGAACCGGAAATAGCCAGATACGAGCGTGAGTGGGCAGGTATAAGAGGATCCTCTAAGGGAGGGAGGATACACATGTGAACACTTACATCAATTCCCTCCCCCCTCATGTCTGTCTCTCTGTGACTCTGCGTGGGCCGTTAATGAGTCTGAAAGCTTCTCCTTGGCATCTGCGAATTGATTGAAGCCTCTAGTGCAAAGCTGAAGCAGAAAAGAAACAGTGTTGCTAGATGATAATTGGTACAATGTAGGTGGAGGCTTTTTATTATTACTTTGTAGCCTTCTCCACAGACCAGCCTGGCTCCAGTGGCCTTATGCTCCCCTGCATATAACAACTGGTTATAAGTCACACAAGACGATTATGGAGTTGAAGGTATTCCACGCTTTCAGGGGGCAAGACTCTTACATGAACACATCATTGTGCACACACAATCTTTAGCTTTACTTTAAAATCAAACTGAGGCCTTAGGTTCCTCATCACTTGTCTCATAGAACACACACAAAAAAAAGAACCTTAAGCCTTTTACTGGATTGTATAGAGTGTGACAGTGACCACTTTGAGAACGGCTCTGGTTCTTGATGTAAATTTCCCATTATTTTTCTCCATTTATTTCAGAAAATCCTTTTAAAAACAGTTTGAAGAGTGGAACCAGGCCGACCAGCCTGGCAAACAAGATTAATCAAGACCATAAAATTATAAGAAATTGGAAAAAAGGCTAGTTAACCCTAATCCTGAGTCACTGATTTCTCTGTGTGATAAACAGAGAAATCATTGCTTTACAATTTCGTAGCTTGTGGACAGTCTACCTCAGTTGGTTACAATATAATGGCTGATGACCAAAATGTCTATTCATAATATAAACGGGATTTTTACTTCAGGAAACTACACTGTTGAGCTATTTTTGTTGCACAGGTGATTCTATTGTTTACAGCCTCTATACAACTTTTAACTACACACACATTGTCTTGTTCCTTTACGAGTCTCTCAGCTCTGACAGGCAGACAGGAGTGCTGGAGCCAAACCATTCTGCTCTGATAACATCAACAGATCTGAGCTTGCCCAATGTGTTATCCTTACTCGTCATAAAGCCTAATTGTGTGCAGCCATAAAATTGGGAGGAGTAGTTAAGTTTTGGGATGAGATGAAAAAGAGTTTGTGTGACCTTGGTATGGTCATACACCCCGTTCTCCCCCAGCTACCCACCCACTCCTCTCATCTAGAACAGATTCTTGGAACAGTAGTCAGGTCTCTCACTCCTTCTGAATGCCTGATGACCTGCACTAAGGACTACTGCAGATTTGTTTCCACTATAAAGCCAGAGTTTGGCATGTTTCCCAAATGTACAAAAGAGGAACTTACAACAAATACAGTTGCCTTCAGAACAATTGTTCAGCTGGAGGATTGAACGTGACAAGGCAGCAAAATGGAAAACACCCTGAGCAATTGAAATTGATGGCATTTGTGATATTGAACTTAGCTTGATGACGTGTCTGCTTTGATGGTGACATTTTGTCTTAAACTGTGTCCTGATGCTCCCCTAATGACTCAGACTACATCTACACTACAATTATTAAGTGTATTAAAACACATCACTGGTGTTTCGTTTATTACACTACTCCAGAGTTTTTTAGCGCCTAAAACTGAGATGTTTATAAACGCTGTTAGTCAAATTTAATTTATAAAGCTGCAATCCTGTGACATTTGGAAATGACTCAGTCACACGTATTTGCTTCCTGTTATGTTCAAACTTGAATACCAGGGGTGGATGTTGTTATAGTAACTGTTAGTACCAGGTCCACCGCTTCATAAGTAAAAGAAAATAAATCCCTTTTCACAATAGTGTTTTGTCGTTAGTAGTATTTTCTGTAATGAAGAAACCATCTGCAGAGCGACAATCTGCCTCCTACTTACACCACAATGGTATTGTGTCATACTTTTTCGGGTGCATGCATGTGTGGATGGAGATTGAAAATAGCATTTTCAAGCTAAGACGCATTGTGGATTTAGCTTTACAGTGCTTGAGCAGTCTGAAAAACTCTGTAGGCTAGAAGAGAATACTTTGAGAAACCTCAGTCGTCAAACATAGACTGGTTGTTGTAAAGAGGAAACATGAACTGATGTCTAAAACCACACTGTCCAGTTTATGCTTTAACGATTGTTTGATTTGGACACTGACAGCAAACATTGATTCACTTATCGCGGATAAAAAAAAACTGTCCAAAGCACAGGCCCAGATGGCTGAACAGCTTGCTTTGACTTTCCCCTCTGACACCTTTTTTGTGGGCGTTGGAGCACAAAGATTCGCCACAGACTCCTCTTTCATGGATTGAGTCAGTAAATATCATATCAAATATCCTCCAGACACCCCCTCTGCTTCCTCTCGAGGCGTGGTGTCCATTCTGCACTCCAGGTGGTGCTTATATCCCCTGGCACCATGCCCCAGCATGGAAAGCCCTCCCAAGAGAAGCAAGGATAGCTGAAGGACTGAATATTTTAGTGCAACCCCCCCCTCCATCTTCATAAGGAAGACCAATGCATTATTTATGGAGTAGAGCTGGTCAAGGTATAGTTCACATCTTACGTATTGGGTTAACATCTGTAATGTCTCTTTACTTTTTTCAATCCATTTAGCATTTGTGTTCAGTTTCTATTAAAACTCAGATACCTTGACAGCTACAGTCCTCGCTTTAGAAATGTTGAAGTGTAATGAAAAGGAGGGAACGGGGAGAGAATAGCAGCCATTAACCAGTGTATTGGCCGTCTCTAGATGTCTTCCTGTGCCATTGACTGCACCCAGCAGGTTGATGAGTGGAGGAGCTGTTTGGCTTCTAGGTTGGGCTGAGGTCATTGTCCAGGCTTTCATGTCTTCAATAGCCACAGGCTCCCTGCTGAACCTACTTAATATTCAGTTCTTTCACTCACTTCATCCCATTGAAAGTAACAAGCCTCATAGCATCAGTCCAGCAACTGAGATGGACAATAATGAAAACTTAAGATACCTATGATTAGGTGTGGGCAATATGACTTCAAATCAATAACACGATAATTTCAAACTTTGACCTTGATTATTATTAATGAACAATATGTGTATGCCTCACTGTTCATGTCTTAATAACTTCTGATTAATGTTGGTGTTCATTGTTAAAGTGTAAAGTGAGTGCAGGTCAGTAGGGGTGTGAAGAGGGAGGACATGAGGCGGGATAATGCAGCCCTGAACGTAGCGAAAACCTGCCAGTACGTGAATTCACTAACTGGGGAAAGAATTAACTGAATTAACCAACATGAGAAAAAATGTATTAGTTTTGACAGGTTACTAAATATCGATTCCAACACATATTTGGTTGATTGCCTAGTACAATTATCAGGATGTTTCAAATTGCTGTCACGATGCTCCTTTTAAGGACCTGTGCACTTCCTTTTCAACATGCGTCTTTGTCAGGACTTGCTGAAGAATTAGCCGACGGTGGTGCAGCTACACCACAGCCCACATTCATATTAAGGCAGTAGATGCCAGGAATAACACAGGCAGCTCACTGAGGAAATAAAGCTCAAGTTCATTTATGTCCAAATTATTGACTTGCCCTAAATACAGTCCCAAAATAAACAATGGGAGGAATGGAATATGTTAAATTCTGGGAGATGGAGTCGCTTTGGTTCCTTTTGTGGTCGACATGTTTTCAGTTGTTATTGAGTTGTCCCATACTGCTCCATGAAATGTTGTGTTTCTTCCATGTAGGGGGCAGTTTAGAATATTTGTAATTTGCCCCTCGTCAGGGTATCTAAAGCTCTTGAAACTGTTTTCTAAAGAACTGGACAGTGTGACGGCAGCAAGCAAGGTGGTGCAATGGTTAGAACTGTGGGTGGTTCTCGGTTCAATTCCCAGGTCAGCCGGGGTCCTTTCTGTGTGGAGTTTGCATTTAGTCTCTGTGTCTGTGTATTATAAGAGCACTGTGGCTTCCTTAGAGGAAAGACATGCAGATATAGTTTAGTACAATTGGACACTTAACTGTCCAAAAGTGTTAATGTGAGAGTGAAAGGTTGTTGTATGTTGGCATCCTGCCCGTGTCCCCCACGACCCTCAATGGATAAGCAGTGTGTCAAAATAATGGCCTTACAAGGTCTTAAAAGTGTTAACTCACATTTGAAAAAGTGTTCTTCTTACATAAAGATATTTAATTTAATGTTCTTACTTATCATTTAATTGACTAATCATAAATAAAGAAGTAGCTCTTAATAATACATACAATTGGGGAGCAAAAACAATTCTGATTATGTAATGTCATTTTATTTACAAATATATAAAATACCTAAATGGGTTTCCATCATCTATTATTCTTCATACTGTAGCTCACCAGTCCGTGTATGTTAACGTGTGTGTGTGAGAGTGTGGGTGTGAGCATGGGTGTGTATGTGGGTGTGAGCATGTGTGTGCGTGTGTGAGAGTGTGGGTGGGAGGGATCAGTGAAAAGCACCTCTGGCCACCTCGCTCTCTTTACATCCGGACTGTGACATCATCGGCTCTCTCGGGTTTCACGGTGTCTCTACTACGGACGCACGCGCCGCAGCAGCAGCAGTCGGCGCGAGGCAGCAGCGGCGGACCGAGCGCGTGCTCCAACACCGACGCTTCTCTAAAGTAACAACAACAAACTGTCCACGTCTGCACATCTGGATCCAGCGGTTGCTCGCTTCACTCCTCGCCCTTTGTGACTAAAGCGCGATCCTCGAGGAGCCTGCACGTTTATGGGAGCTTTTCACCGTAAGTAGAAGGAAAAGCCTGCAGTGCCGTTTAACGTGTGCGACACAGTGCAGCCCGCACCGAGCCGAGGGTGGCTTTTAACGCGATGGCTTTGTTTGGGGAAGGGGGGGGGGGTCCTTTCATTGTGCTGACGCTGATGGTTGATGGCTGGGGGGGGGGGGGGGGGGCTGTACAGACGCAGCCCGGTGCTTTAATAGCCTGCTCCTGTCAGGCTCCCGGTCCGCATTGTGCTCCTCACATGGCTCTGTGTGTTTCTGCTGCACAGTTCACCGCGCTTTTCCAAACTACACTCTGAGTCCGTCCGAGAGGAGAATGCAATTCAGATGTATATGTGTGTGCTCGTGTGCTGGTTGGTCGGTTAAGCTGAGCCCTCCGGCGTTTTCATGGAGCTGTACATAACGGTCAATGCAAACCCGCTGCAGGGGGAATACTTCAGTTTGCATGCTCTTGTGTAGTGTCAGGTGTTGTAATTGTGTTTTCCCCCCTCATCCCTGACAGTGGGTCTGGATGATCTTTTAAAAAAGCTTTTATCCGTGAATCACAGCCGATTAAGGCCGTAATTACAGCGTTGCCCACTGTCTCTCCTCCAGTGATCCAGACCGCGTCCTCTCATTAATAACCCATTCAGTCAAAACCACATCTTCTAAGCAGCAATTGTCGTTGCTCTTTGATCTTGTGGCGATGCAGGACTTCCTAGGAACACACAGGGAGAAGTTAGACCTGTTCCTCATAATCCTGAATGATCTTCATCTAGGCATGATGTTTGCCGCCTTACTTTGTTGAACTCTTATCTTATCTGACTGACTGGCTAGACATCCAGTACAGTTTAGTGTTATGGCTAACTATTCAACATCATACACATATTTAATGTATTGTGATAGATTGACACATGTCAAACCCACGGGGGGGGGGGGCTCTAGTGCTTGTTCCCCCTATGAGCTCATTCACTGACTATTGTCCTCAGAGCTGGAAACACTGATGCCTCAGCAATGTTTCCTACAGACAGATTTTATTTGTGGTGTTCAGGCTGGGGGGTGGGGCGCTCTCTTATTAAAACTTCCAGTCAGTTGCGAAACATCCCTGCATACACAATCGAACATCTGTTATAGGACACTTTTATCCATTACTTTACTAATTATCACATTCTTGCACATTTTTACACACTCTGTTTCAGCTGGACAATAAATATATTAAAAATATGGGTAGGGGCAAATCTTTTTTTGATTGACCCTCTTGATTAAATCTGTAGATGCGAGGCATATCATGAAAGAGCAGGTCAACAGCAGTAATGGAGGAAACCAGATGCTTTGTTATTGACTGCTGGTCCAGTCCCAGCTCTCTGAGGGGGAGACATCAGTGGGAGAGGAGGAGACATCACTGGGAGAGGAGGGCGGGGCTGCGTTTGCTCTCAGGCTTGGAGTCATGAGGGAAAAACCAGTGTCCTCTACATATTCAACCAAGGCATCCATTAACATTGCAGGCCCAGCATCCTTGTCGGATCTTTATATTTGTATTCATATGGAGAGGAAATTATTGTGAGATGTGGTTGTCCACTATGGGCCTTGAGAGTGAGATATTTTATTTTGTAAAACAGAAGCAGGTAAACATGGTACATGGTGCTAGCTCATACCTTTTTATAGCACTGTGAAATCAGACTTTTTCAGTTTTGAATTGAGTGGTGGAAAGGGGAATGAACATGTGGAAGCAAGAGTTACTGCTCACGTCTTATGACATTTTTTGTCTTTAATCATAAAAATGCAAGAGAGCTGAAGGTAACTTTTGAAATCACCTTTTCCACGTCTCTTTCAAAACATTCTTAGTTTCTTTTCCCTCAAGCCCCCCTTCGAATCTCATCCATCTTTAAATCGTTGGCTTTGATTTAAACTCTTGTACTTTTTGTCCTGCGGTGGATCTACGTAGCTTTAAAATGTGGATGTGATTCTGACCTCACTCTGAGGAAGTGAAGACATAAATATCAAGAAGCGCGTGGTGCAGCACTTTCAGCCCACTGGTCTTTGGTTCCTTTCCCGTATAGCACCGTGAAAGCCATATTGAATGCCCTGCCTGGCCGGCTGACATCTTTAATGAAGCCTGAAATTGAGCAGTGAATGGTTAACAAGGGGAATTTTACGGACACTGAAAATGTAGATAGAAACTCGAGATGTGTGGCTACTGCAATGACATGAAGTTGGCTTGTTTTTTCGCGAATAAATATTTAATCAATCTTTTGTCTGGTGTGGAAGAACTCGGAGCTCGGTTGGTATGATTACTGTGCACTTTTCCTCCACGGTTACTCCCATAAATATGAAATTTCTCTTCCTACAATCTGTGTTTTTATTTTTCCTCAAGACGGCGGCTTGTTTCCGTGGCTCTGTATTCTCCTTGAATAGCCTGTTCCGCCGAGTCACCTTGACACACTTTGCTCAGAGTCACAGCTGCTTAGAGGGAGCTGCTAATTGAACTGTTTGTGGAAAAAAAAGGAGATTTGTTGCCCGAATGAGCAGCTGTTTTCTGTGCATGAGTTAAAACAAGGTCTACGAGTGATGGTCAAAGTCTAATAGGCGTGTTGCTGAAACTATTGACTGTGTTACTATGCATCACCGCGCTGTGGAGAAGGTTTTTGACGTCATATCCGTACAGATCGGTCCTCCCAATTAGTCCAGGATATGCGTCCCAGGTATCAGCATTTTGTGACAGCCCATTGTTTTATTTTGATCCGCTGCACTTCATCTGGCCTCTGTACGACCGCAAAACCCCTAGGTTTTTTTGTCTGCTCTCCCGCTGCCCCCCACATGCCCTCTCACAAACCCGCCTATTCTGCTTATTCAGCTCAGCTTTTGTGGGGAGGTCTATTCATACCTCCATGTCCGTGTGGAATTGAGGCGTCCCAGAGCAGCACTAACGCTCCTCCTATGCTAGTTAAGAGTACTTACCCGATAACACGCAAAAACGCTAATCAGTTCTCGCTGGCCTCGTCCTGCGTCGTGTCCGTGTTCCCTTCCTGTGTAATAGGATTAGATTTATGAGCATTAACAAGAGAATTAATTATTGCTGAAAGGGTCTTTTTAGTGATTTGTAGTCGGATTTGTTTAAGTCACCAAGAGGTTTTCATGCTGGACTCTTATAATATGAAATTATCTCAAAATGAGCGTGATTTTTAACTGCATTTTTTAAATATTTTGGATCCATTTTTAATTAATGATTGAGATAAAGTGTGCTACTTGTAGACAACAGACATGTGGTCTCATTGAGTAATTCGAGTGTCCCTATAGTCACATGTGAGGATGCAGGATTTAACATTACGTGTTCTTATATATAACACTAATATGGAGTAGGGAGTTTGAGCATTTGGCTTAAATAGGATGTTGTGATTTCACAAGCACAGCACTATCAGTGTAAGGGTGTAAACTACTGGACAGTAAACTGTTCTCACTTATGATGCTGGAAAGAGCTCTGAGTAGACCAGCATCTTCTGTGGGCGGAATGTTTCATGAGATCATATCCTTTAGAAGGGAGGCTGGATTGCTTGATTTAATCTGACCTTCACTGGTCACTTCAAGACAAAGTGAGGCACAGTCCTAGAAGCCTTGAAGCAGATTAAAAGGTTAAAAATGATTCACACATATATACATTTTTTATTTCATTGGAAGATGTATAAGAAAGGATCTTGATGACAGGAACGGGTTAATTTGCTTTGAAGGTAAATCTAAAACCACTGGTAAAAAGATTAAATCTTGTAGCAGCATAATTAGATAATGTGTTAAAAGACACATTTTAAAGAGGTTCTAAACATGCCTGTTTGGAATGGGTCATTTGCTTGCAGCTTTTTATTCCATGACCGTTGATTGAGTTGGTCAATTAAAAACTTCTGCTGACTTGTGCGGCTTTCAGATATGCACCTAAATCTGGACCTCTCCTGCCAGTATTATGTCGGAGCGAGCCCATATATACCAGGAAGATTTCCAGAAAATTCACAGCTAGAATGAAGGATGAATTTTTGTCCAAATGCCTTTACTAAATATCCATTACAGCCGAGTCAGTCACTTCTTCTCTCACCATCTTTGATCGGCTATAAACAAAAAAAACACGTCTCTTTCCACATCAGAATGAAAACGTATTGTCCAGCCTCCTGCATGCTCTACCCGTACGTCACTCATCTTCTGAATATTCCAGAGTCCGACCCAGGCAATCTCCTCCTGCATTCTTCATATATGAAAGTCAAATCTGACAAAGGCAAAGTTCATGTCGGAAAACGGTAATGATGAGGACATGCAGGACTCAGTCCGCAGAGCCCTGGGGCCAGTATGGTCAAAGTCACAGAATTTGAATAAAAACCCCCTGTACCCAAATTAGCTACAGCAGTTAAAACTGTTCACAAAGATTTGCAGAGAAGTTTGTTCCAGTTTTTCAACACATGAGGAAACCCCCTCAGTTTTTAGAGTTTCTACACCCTGTGAGGATTGACAAAACAAAGGGCCACAATAATATTTTTATTTTAACCCTAACCCTAACCCCCTTCCATAGAAAATAAGTATGGTATGATGTTAGCTATCCCCATAATTTCTCTTTAGTAGTTAACAAACAACATACTGTGTCACTATTATTTTTCCTTTTCTCTTCTAACTCTCCACTGAACTTGAGATGTTGAAGGAGAGATAATAATGGTGGTATTTGAGATTCTCTGCAGTTCAACAACTTAGTTTTTAATGAACTTTGGACTTAAATAAACAAAGATATTATCTCTGGGTTAATGACCCAAAAGGATATTTGCTGTGTTTGGGTTCAGATATGATATGTGCAAGGTGGAATGTGAACCCGATGTTTGTACCCACCTCCCCTCCTGAAAAAATGCAAGCAGGGTAGATGTGGATTCCAGCTTTAGAATGATTTTTTTTTGTCGGGGGGTCTCCGAACCTTAAATCAATTAAACTGAAATTATATGTTTCAAAACTCATGAAAACCTATCCGCCCCCTCTCTCTATCACACCAGTGTAAAGATCCTTTTAGGAGCCTCTCGGTTGTTTGTGGTTAAACTTTATTAGAAGGGGGAGTAAAGGATCAAAGACCCACCCAGAACAGTAAAACCTAAAGCCGGTGGAGTGTTGACCCCAAAACCTTAAGCTCTTCATTACAGCAGCTCACTGCTAATTGCTGTGGACAGGAGAGTCTAGAGCCCAGAAAACTGCCCGTCTCTCCTCACTCAGTGCTACTCAGCTCCTGGTGCCACTCCTAGTTCCACCATCTCGATGCATCCAAGGTCAAGAGAAGGAGAAACCTCCTGGTGGCCTCCATCCAAACCCACCCTATAAACCAACAACCTCCCTCTGGAGAACAAGAAGGAAATCCTGAGTCTAGTGGAGAACGAAGAGCACAATGTTTTCAAAGCAAAAAAAACCACATTATATGCTCCCCCTACTCTAAAGCCCCGTGATTTTATTTAAACTCAATCTCGACTGATGTGACCACAGACAACATCCCTCAGAGCATGTGTGACCATTATAAATGGTCTTGCGAGATAACATTAGCTGGGAGAGGTATTTTGAAAACATATTTACTCTAATTAAAGTTTTAGTTGATAGTTTTGCAGCATCAAGTGATTTTGATACCATAATGACTGCTGTCATCAACTTTAATTGCATTGTTTTCTAGTTAGGTCTAGAAAAGAAAACTTGTGCTACTTAAGACAAGGAAATCAACACACTTACTTTGTCAGCAACTTTTTTGCAATATTATATTTGAATAGAATAACAAAATGGCTCAAGGAGCAGACAACCACTGATGGTTGTGGGCTACTTTTGTAGGTTGTTCAAAAGGGATTTTATTCCACTACTAAACATGTTTTTTGTAACTTATCCTGCTTGTTCGGGTCCACACATATTAACCACAGCCATCGTGTTACTTCATCTCCCCATGTTTTCCGCTGAGGTTTAAGAACTCGCTGTCCTCTCTGTATCACATATATCATGTTGGAAATGTGTAGGGCCTTCTCAAATAGCTTCCGCCCTTATAGGTGCAGGGGTGCTTTTGATCTTGCACGACCTCCCTGTAAAAACACTGACCTCGGACACGTATGCAAAACGTTACTTAACGCCAGGAGGGTCCTTTAATTTTAATCTGTAACTCCAAGCACCTCTTACTGTTTATTTTTATGTTTTAACCATATTTGAAAATGTATTAGTCAATACCATGCTTCACATCGTGTGATCTTATATCTTAAATATTTATGATTTATATTTATTTTAGGTTAATAAACAGTGCCCGTTAAAGTCAAACAATTTGAACTATATACCTCTGCCAAGCTGCCTTTATGAAACTACATTTAAATTCACTAGATCCAGATTTTTATTTGGATCTGCACCAAATTTCACAGACGCGTAGGTTTGTCCCGTCAACATGCCTGCATTCTCTGAGAAATCAACAAATAAACAAAAATCAACAAAAATAAGGTTGAAAAATCCTGCAATGTTAAAGAAAGTGGAGCAAAAATCCTGGATTCCACCCATTTCAGATCCACACAAAAATTGTATGGGTTATTATCCTACAAGAAAACCTAGCTAAATGATAGAGACAAGAAAAAACTGATATTTACATACCCTCCTTGGTGGAGGTAGTTAATTAGATGTATCATTTAATAGAGTTAAAAGTTAATATTTCCCGATGTTTAAATTGTCCACACTGAGGTCAGTGTGAGGCTGAGTTATAAAAAAAAAAGAAGAAGCCTAATGCATGTGTACACCACAAAGTGATTAAGATAATTTAGTGTGACCCCACAAAAGAAAAAGGTTACATAAACCTGTGTGTCAGGCATCTCTCTTGTTTGATTCAGTGTCCCCTCAAATAGTCCTGATGAACAGGTGCTGATAATGACTCCTGTGTTTTAATCAGCGGTGGTGGGGTTTTGGTCCGGGGCCAAGCTCCAGTATCGAGTTCCTATGGCTGATATTTCAGCAAACACCTGTCCAACACTACTTACATATACAGAAACTGACGTGACAACGAACAACTTGACCATATTGGAGCCTTCTCTTGGTGTGGAGAAGAGTAGACGTTGCCCTTTTGAATATCGTATTCTGGTCCGCTTGATTCTAAGAAATATGTCTCTGTCTCTTTTGGCTGTTTACTTTGGCAGTTTTAACTCTGACATTTTTCATTGGACAAGTAGTGTACATTCGTTTTCTCTGAACTTGTGTACTCATACTCATTTACTGTACTATGAATTAGAGGCAAAGAGACTTCACCACATGGACCACTGAACCAAAAAATGATGTGTAAGCAAACTGCAGACTGCAAATACTAGCAAGTAAAAAAATTGTTTGGTTCAGTGCTCATGCAAGACATTTTGCTTGATTGAAAACATAATATTTTTAGAAACAAACACTGCAAAATGATGTACAGATAGCCTGCCTATTGCATAATTGAGAGGTTGTATTCCCTTCGCATATGATACATGGTAATGCATCACTCTTAATTTATTGCAGTTTTTGCAGTTGTGGCTGTCACTGTTTTATGGACACATTTTCAACCTCTCAATGTAAGACTATGTATCTAAGGTGGGTTTTCAATTAAAAAAATATTTTTTTATATCCTTAAAGGTATCAAAAAGTTTTTGATTCCCTCTAATGAAATGGCATTGGCAGTTAATTGGTGGCTAAAGATACCCTTTTATTAGGACCTCTTCTTCTTTTAGGTATGGTTAAAGGTAGAGTTTGTAACTTGTTTTCCGAAACACTCTTTATCTAACTTGTCGAAAACCTCTTCACATTCAGATGTATTAGGACTTCGATAAAGAAGTTAAGTTCTCTCACAGAACAGTTTTTAACACGTCCACTAATTTCATTAAAATAAAATGATTGAATCGCATACCTGTCTGTCACTAACTAACCAACCTGCCTGCCTGTCCTGTCACTGCACATGACCAGAGTCGTTAGTGGCGGCGATAGTGCAGATACTAAAGTCAGAATTTAGCATGTGGGTCACAGAAATGTTCTTCTCTCAGTTATCAGGCACTGCACGATCATGTGTTTTGGGTGCGTAGTTTGACAAGAAGGCTGATGGGAGGGGATGGGATATTTGCTATATAGGTGGCATTTTCTTTCAGTGTAGCCTGCACTTGCTTAGGTTTTCTAAGCCATATTTTGTCATTATTTAGAAGGAAAGCAAAAGTTTGATTAATCAAACATTTAATTTTTTTCATTTGTTTTTTGGAACTCGTTCTTTATTGTAATTGTTAATTCAAATCTGCATGACATCTTACTTTTAACCCACCGTGGTGTTCGGACTCTCTCTCAAACCCTTTAAATCCGCAGCCAGTCAACCTATGTGCCGAGTAGTGCAGGCATGTGTGATGGGATACCGAAGGAAAACGGTGCCGTTGTTCTGCCCCAATACCGCACAGAGTGCTCTGCTGCCAACAGTGCCTCCAGTAATTATAGACCAGAGCTGTGGAGACGCTTGCTCTCCAGGCTAAACTGAAACCAAACCCCCTATTTCATACTTGGTATTCACTCTTTCCCGTACATGAATACCCAGTGTTTAAAAACTGTTATTTTTGGGCTGTAGCTTTGCTCTCCTGTATTTAGAGTTCAGCATGGCGTGAACTGGAATATAGAATAAATATTCACGTAAAGGCAGTAGTAGCTTTGGAGACTGTTGTTGACACTACGGCTCTTTCCTTTATGTCTCCTCTGAAGCTGTTAATATACTTGATTATAGATTTTCTATCTCTGAATCTTTGGTTATAACATAAGAATCTGATGACCTGGATCTTCATGTTACATTAATTAATCAGTCTAGTCATTATTCCAAGGATGATGTAATAGAAACAAGTTGATTAAGGGTTTACTAGTAAACATTAGAGAGCAGTGAAGCTTATCCTTCTTTCTGGAAAGTTTACTGAGCCCTCTGCCTCCAGGGCTGTCACATCTCACACAGCACTGAGCAGGCTCCGGTGCATTTGAAACTGCTCTTGCTGTAATGGCTCTAGTCAATCGGTTCCTACTTTCCAAAGCCCACATGGTTTGTGTCCTCACATGGAAATCATGTAAGGGTGGAAGTGGTGTGTTGTAATTTTGTGATAGGATGGGCGGGGGGCATCTTCTATGCCTCTGTCGTTAGCTGGTGAGTTTAGAATGGCATGACGTTCTTATTTAGGTTTTGGTCATGATTATAGAAGCTGTTTGGTAAAGACCAATGTACTCGAAGTCTAAATCGATCAAATGCTGTTTTCCCCTTTTGTATATTGTTGTAAATGGCTTAAGTTGTGAGTTTTTTTGCTGCAAACCTTTTGCAACATTTCCGGTTTCAAAGCTCTCAATAATTTTTGTTGACTGAATCCATTCATTTGTTGTGACAAGGTTTTTATTTTTGAGATATTGGCAGTACCTGAAGATGCCTGTTTTCATACCGTAGAGTCGTGGCACTTAGTTACAGTCCATTTAGATTCTCCAGTTAACCTAAACACAGTCTGAATGTCTTTGGACTGTGGGAGAATCCCAGAGAACCTGATAACCCACATAGATACAGGGAGATCCTGCAAACTCCACACAGTAAGACCTCGGCCAAATCAAGATTTGAACAAACTCGATGTGAGTCAACAATGCTAAATGCCGCACCATCGTGCTGCCCTCATTTCATGAAGTTTCCAGATAATATTTGCACACTGTGTATCCCTCTACCTGGCCAATACAAAGTGACCTCAGCTGGTGTCAACCCTTTGAAAATATAAAGGTGTTCAGGGCATCACAGCATATCCATATTGATCACTAATTTTTGCCTTTTCCTCTCTATCCTTTTCTCAACAGTCACAATGAGCGGAAGGTGACCTGTAAGCATCCTGTCTCAGGCGTACCCTCACAAGACAACTGCATCTTTGTCATCAACGAACAGTAAGTCTCTTGTTTATGCTTCAGAATGCCACTGGGTAGCATTTTTTAACACTATTGTATGTTGATGCTGAAACTCGTTATGTGTAGGAACAAAACGTTTCACAACATAGTGCTGGGCGATATGACTTTAAATCAATATCAAAATTATTTCAGCTACCTATCCTCTTGGCAAAAGCCTTAAAATCAAGGGCTAACTTACTCAATTCAAGAGGTTTTTGTGGCAGAATTGGGCAGTTGTTTTCTGTCAGTGCCAAGGCAGGGTTAATAGCCTTAATGCTAATGGCCAACAGTTGAAAGCCATTGTATCATGTATACATCAGCTTGTGGGAATACCATGATTCACAGTCCCGTCGTTGTGACCTGGTCAAAAGGTCACAGCCTTTTCATTTGTCATAAGTACGAGATAAAGTCCAACAATGTCATGTCCATGTGGTCATCTGCTGTGCTCTCAGCGTAACACTCATCACATGTCTGCCCACATGATGAGATGGTTTAAAGGTTATCTTGAACTTTCACTTCAAGAGGAACTACTCTGTGAATATAAATGTGGTCAGTGTGTGTTTTCCTCAGAAATTGCTAGTGCTCCCTTGTCCAGTTAATGGTGCTTTGTCTACAGTCCTGCACAATGTCCAACAGAAAAAATATGGTATTTACTGTTGTGAAATTTTGGCCGTCTTTGCAGATTCCGTGTCCCAATCGGTAAACATACAAATGCACTAGACTGTTTGCATCACAGACTGCACACTGACATTAACCTCAACTCTTATCTCCCTTCCCCCTAGCCTAGGCTAGTTGTGCAATTCTCCCTTTCTCACTTCCCTTATAATCCTTTGTAAAAGCAGATTTCCAACGATGACATACTAATGCACTGAAGTCGTGTCATCACAACTGGTGTCAATTATTTTATAGAGCAACAAAATGCTAATTGAAAAACGTTCCGTGTTAAGATGTGAAACTTCATTCCCATGTGGGAAACTGTTGCCAGAGATCCATAAATAATGCAGGAGGAATTCCCTAATGATCCATCACAGGCACCAGTTTCAGCTTTTTTCAGTATGTGGCAAAAAATTCTGAAATCCTGGTTTTACTGAAATACACAGATTTTCCAAATACGTCAATATTTTCATGACCTGCATTTGTTTAAGCAGAGACTGAAAAAGAGCGTGTTGTGCAAGAACTGTCACCCTGCACTCTCTTGACACATTCCTTTGCACACTGTTACTCTCACATCTGTGCTGTTTTTCACCCCGAGTGGGAAAAAAAACATACCAGCGAAGATGGTATCTCATTTAGAAATTGGTGTTTTATCGTTTTTAAGATAAGATGCTAAATTAATCTATATCAGATGAGCTGGAGGTCAATTTCTTCAAGGCAAACAGCAAGGAGATGAATCTAATACCGGATTCATTGTTGTTTTTAAGTTCAGTACAGCTCTTTCCATCCAACTGTTAGCTATGTTTTAGAAATAGTAATGAGGAGGAAAATCTTTACGTTGGCTGAGTAATAAAAGGCAAAGACAGATTTAAGCTGCCACAGGGATTAAGAAGCCAGGCTAGAAATCACTGACTAATCTTCTCTGGACTTTAAGTAAATACAAAATACAAAACTTCAGCTTCAATTTGGTCTTTTTAATTCCAAGTACCTACTATATAATTAAGTAAAACATTTGAAGGAGATCCTTTCCACCAAGCTCAAGACATATAATAAGAATAAAACATTTATAAATACAGCCAAAAGGGAAAGTTAAGATGGAGTTGACCTGGATTTGTTTTGGGTTAACAGATTAGAGAAAGGAGACAAATTCTACTCTCAGACTGTACTTTTATCCCATTATAGATAAAAAGAGACAATGTCTTTCTTGATGTGAAAAATCTCTTTAAACATCCATGAAGTCAGTTGTCACTGTGGTTGTACTGCACATTGTCGGGGAAAGTTTGCTCTGATCAGGACAGACACTCAATTATTTGCTTCAGAGGAAGAACTCTCTCTCAGGCTCTCAATGTTATGCAAATAAAGCACAACTACTTTGACCTGGAATACAAACAGAAAAGGTTTGTTGCCCTTATTACAGTTATTGTGGCCTCTGTTTCAAGGCTCAGTGTCAGTCTTTATGCAGATTGTACTGGCAAGTTTGACAAATACATGTCAGCAACTCCCAGTAGTGAACTCCACTGTGTTACTGTGGAGGGACCAGTTTGAGCTGTGACTCGTACGTTATCCTCTCATAATCCGCTTTAACATTGTTTATAGGTAAAACAAAGTTGACATTACAAAGACAGCAGTCACTCATACTTACCCTCTCAGTTATGCCGGGAGGTGCACGTTCCTGCTCGAGTCATGGGTCAGGCACATTCTTGACACGTGACTACACCTTCCTCACCCTCGGAGAATGTCAGCCTCAGCAATCTTCCGGACCTACTGTACATGTCTGAGCATAATTTTAGTGGTGCACATGATCATTTGCACAGCAATGTTTGTGTGGCATATGAAACACAATTGGCAAATAGCATTGTAGGATGATTCATATTCCAATCAGGGCTGGTTTCTACAAGTTTAATCCAAATTACACACACAAAAGTTGTGTCTCAATTCTGGGGCTGAATCGTTCGGAGGATGCACTCTCTGTGAATTTGTATAGACTGCGAAGGCCGAACCAAAATTAGACCATCTGATCTTTTAGAGGTTTTCTGTAATCACCTTCAACAGCTCGCACTATCCTTATTGCTGTTGCCTAACAACAAGAAATGGAGAAAGTTTTAATGTGTTTTGGTTAATAATCCTTGTTGTGCACACTAACAATAGACTGTAAGTCGTTTGAATGGTGTTTTACCGGGTGACCTGTTATGGATTTGCATTCCAAAGTCTGGTCAGGGTGAACCTTTCTGTTAGTATCACGTCAGGCCTCATAAACAACGCAGGCAGTTCTTTACAAACCAAGGCCAACTTGTACATCCTCTATTAGAGCACAACTCTGTTAAGTGTTAATTTTTCCTTGACAACAATTAATGTGTAAACACCCCTTCATACAAAATGGTAAAGGAACTGTATTTATTCAATGCTTCCAGTCTTATCGTCCACTCAAATCGCAAGTACTGCAATCATCCATTCACACACACCTTTGTACATTGTCGATCAGCCTTTAGGAGCAATTTTGGATTCAAGGAAACTTCTGAATGGAGGAGCCTGCAGGGATTGACCCACTGATCTTCTCTACCTCCAGAGCCACAGCCGCCATATTCTGTGTCCCCACTGGAAGTAATGGCTACATTTACTGTAGAGTTCTCACTATGTTGTTTTGCTATGTTAGAGCTGGGTGATATGACCCAATATAAAATAATATACAATATACTCGCCTTAATATAAAAAATATATTGTAAAATAAACACTTTTCTATGTGAGTTAAATTCAGAAACAAGATTTCTGTCCTCCATTGGGGCCAAAGGATGACCATAAGTCAGCATTATATGACCCCCTAATTAATAAGTTTCAGTTTTGAAAACCTTTAGCATTAGCTTGCCATGCTGCCTGATGTTGAATGATGATTAATTTCAAAATGATAATAATGCATTAGTTACTTTCAGAAACACTGGACTGTTACAGAACAAAGCCACATCAATGCAGGTATGACTGCAATAACTATTAGTATCTGTACATGTTCGATTTTATCTCTGAGGTAAAGAACCTGCGATGGTGTACAAGAGTACAGCTTGCCTTATTCTTCTCGTCTTTTTTGTTCATTTAAAAAATGATGGTCAGCTTCACCACCAAACAAAAGTCTTTATGGCACAAATTTTCTTTAGAAATGCTGTGTGGTCATTTAAAAAAACGCACCCTCAGCCGCTCAGCTTAGTGTTTGCTTAGAATGGCAACACACAGACCCAGTGCACTCACACAAATGCACAAAATCCATGACCATGATGTGACACTAATACACAAGGGGTGGTCTTCCTATGTGGTATTGCTGTTAGGTTTTGTTTTTTGGTATCTTTGTTTGTTCACATATGTTGCTCAAACTTTCTCATTTATTGTTTTATTTAACATGGAACACGCAAATATTATATGTAGCTGTACCACAGATGATATAGCAGCATTAGTAAGTGTGGCCTATGCTGAACTTAAAAGTTAATGAATAGTGTTAAATATTTAGATTGGGTTAAATTGTAAAGGTATGATTGAAAAGTCATATTGTTTGTTTGTGGTGATCCCTCCAGAGGATTTTGCATAATTTAGCTTACAACCAAACCAACCAACAAACAGACAAGGGTAGAATCACATATTTGGTGGAGGAACAGGAAAGTGAATGTGAATTGTTAGAGTAAGTGTAGTTATCTGGAGGTGCAGCTCATCCACAACCATTTTTTTGCAGGTTAATGAAAGTTTTTTATTTAAGTTAACCAGGTAACCTTTTATTTTATTATTTACACATATGAACATAGCAATATGCTCCTACAACAGCTTTGCAAATACTTAGAGTATAGTAGCTTTTTTTCCTTCCTCTTAGTTGACCATGCTTGGCTCTTTTAGGTTTCCAGTTGAGATCCTCATTCACTTCGCTGTTCACATAGAGCTGTGGGAAATTACTCTGTACAATACAATATCCACTGCTTTTTGGGTGACAAGCTGCATCATAAACAAGAAAACTGTAATTCAAAGCAGACAAACATTGAAAACAGCTTGTTGTGGATATGAACATATGTCATCCATGTTGTGTCCCATGCTAACACGTTAGTGGAAGCCAGTCAGAGCAAAGTCTCATGTCAAAGTATAAATATGAAGCAGTTGGTGGTCTCCATTGCGTGTGTGCATTGTGTTTGACATAAAGGGTTGAGAAGTAAATACTGGAGAGGCCCAGACAGGGAAACAAACCTTGGAAGCTTTGTCTACACGACTGCAGATTTTTTTTTTTTTTTTAAGGATATTTCACCCTTGCTTTAAAAACAAATCTCTCCTCAATAATCTGTCGATATGCTGAAACTGGTATATATCACCCATTGATTTTGGTGCATGCTCATTAAACAAAGCAGTAGTAGGCATACACCACAAGCTGTGACATCATCGTTTCTAATGGGCTCTGTTTTACTCATACACACTAATGCACATAAAATTAAATCAGCTTGTTTGTAAAAAATAAGTTGTTATACTTAAAATCCTGTTTCTGTGTGGACGAGAGGCCCAAAAGTGGAGAAAAGTTTGTTTTGCAATATATCCGCATTAGTCTGGTGAGGGCATGAAGAACAAGACTGGTCAGAAACGTTAGTGAACGATCTCAGTGGGATGCTTTGGTTTACTCTTACATTATCCTTTGGTTTTCAAACAAAAGTATAATTTCATATCACAAAAAACCATTGTTGTTCATCATTTTGTTTAGCTCATTGAATCACTCCAAATGCAGTAGATTTACTGGAAGTATATTTTTACTGCATATCTTCTTCTGTATCTTTTTTCTTTATCTTCTGGTTGTCATTGGGCTATGGCAGCTAATCTGACACACTGGCTACTTTTCAATTTCACAGCAGGCATATTGATTATCAGGCCCAAACTAATTATCAACAAGGAGCCAACACACACACTATCACACTGGAGCTCATAGGCTGGAAATGGTTTATCGGCTAACGAGAGCATCAAATAGAGCAGTTTATCTGTTAAAGTGAGTCAGCTCCCCACCTTTGTTTTGATGACAAGAACACACATCATTGATTACGGTTCACTTAGGATTTCGTCCGTCACTGGAAGTGCTGAAAGTCTCTGGAGCTCATTTCCTGGAGCCACCTCATTAGATACAGAAGAATTCAAACCTCAGCGGCTGCTCAACACTCTGCACAATAAGCTATTTCGGACTGACCAGTTGAAAATTGTGCACACTTCAACTCAAGAGACCATTAGTAACCCACTTCCCTGATAGTGACCATGGGAATGTGTCACCTCTACACAGAACCCCAATTATATATTCCACAATCTAAGGCGACCAATTAACTTTAATGATAAAATAAATACTCATTCTTGTATAAGTCCAGTGTGAAGTTACATAATAATAAGATTATGCATGATTATGATAAAAGTATGGAGTTGTTTTTATCAATGTTAACAGTCTTGTCCTTGTGTCTGACAGATGATAGACTGAACGATTGTAGGTTATCTAGATAGATGTACCGTTTCATCTGAAGCCTTTAAATGTTGGGATATTAATTGATTTAGCAGGGTAGAGTTTGCAGCAAGAGTTAGCAGTCTCTGTCCCTATTCAATGACCTGGAACCATTTTATCTGAGAGATCACACTTTCTTTCACTGCTGCAGTATTTCTGCTCCACTCTGGTTTCCCTGTCTTGTTCCCTCTAGACCACAATGTTGTTCCCTTCCTAAAGAATGTAGGACATATCCATGAGCCAGACACAACAAGGTGTTCTATCCTATCTTGTATTTTCAAACTAGCTACACTTTTCCACATTTGCTGTAAAGAAAGCTTTGTAGACATCCTGGCCTGAATCAACTGCTGTAATTGCCATATTCCAATATTCTGGACAGACACTGCAGTGCATTAAAAGACGATAGAGGAATGGACATGTATCTATGGTGACATGGTGGGAGTAATTGGCTTTATCCATAGGTGTGGGTTGAGTTCTTATTATAATAGGTTAAACTTTAAAAGAGAGAGAAACCAGAGAATAAAGGCTGCTTCCTCCTATTCTCCTCCTCTTATTGGGATCACAAATTTAAATCGGTTTTCTATATCTCTGTCTTATAATTTTCCTATTTTCTCACTGCACTTTGTTCTTTTTATTTCAGATCTTCCTCTAAAGTGCCAGCGAATGAGAAGAAGGATCAAGCACTTAACATCATGAGTGAGGCCGCAAACTACACAGGTGGCTCGGACTATGCCGCTAACCCCGGTAGCCCAGCAGGAAGAGTACGTATCACACATTATTACCATTGGATTATCAAGCATGTCTTTTAAGTAGGGGATATAATGTAAACCCAACTTAAATTATTTGTAATTCCTTTTTGATAGTTTGAGAAAAGTTTAGGAAAAAGTAGTTGTTTCTTTGTGGATCAAGCTCACTTTGCTGGTTATTCATTGATGCTCTTTTTCTAGCCCTCAAGGCCTTCCAAAAAGATTCATAATTTCGGGAAGAGATCCAACTCTATCAGGAGGAATCCTGGTGCCCCAGTAATGAAGAAAAACTGGCTTTATAAACAGGTAAGCAAGAACACATGTCACCAAGCTTAACTTTATGTGTATTCCAGTAAATCGCCCAATAAAGTGTTGAGAGGCAGAATATGTAAATTAGTTTGATTTCAAGCCATTCTTGTGACATGGCTCTGTGGATTGCCATTAAATCTGGTCCAGATCATAAATTCCATGTAAAGATGAATTCTACTATCTTCGTTTATTCCTTTCCTGTATTTTGTGATTATCATGTAGCACGTTATCATAGCGGCGTAAATTATGTCTGCTTTAAATGATTAAAAAACATAGATAGATTAATCTCAAAGAGAAAATATGTTTTGTACTAAATTTTGCCTCTTCCTAAAAACAATCCAGTATCAGTTAGGCTGTAGTTAGCACTGGCAGAGCTTATTAGTATGCTGATGTTTGCCGTTGTGCCTCAGTGAAGTCTCACACAGATGCTAGCATGACTGTGTAGTCATGTTAGAATGAAGCTATCCAATCCATTACACATAACAACATATGGCAGAACAACATCAATATTAACAATAATAATTCATATTGAGCTTTATTTGACAATTGACTACAAAGTGATTTGATATTGATGTTCAGATGTTCACATTAGTTTATTTTATTTGTTTTTAATAAATATATTTGTAATAATGCAACTGATAATTAGAACTGAGGATATTTTAGAAAGTTTCTGTATTTAGCATAGTTTGGGAACATGAAATCATCTTATTAATGCAGACTACAATTTCCCTTCTTCTTACACAAGGAACAAGGCTTATGTTCTCCCTCCCTCTGTAACCTACTCTTAGCACAAAGTAAGCTTCTTTTTGAAATCTCACAGGATCCGAACATTTCTTTTGTCCAGTGTTTCTGCTCAGCCAGTCAACCAGCACGGCCACTGTTTAAATACCAATCCCTCATCGCAGCTCCCTGGTTACTTGCAGCAGAGTGAAGAGGGGGGCGCTTGAGGCGGCTCTCAGCCAGCCAGGGCTCTCTCGTGCTTCCTATAAGTGGGGGACTCATTTAGTTTTGATTGCAGCCTCCCGGCACAGTTTTGTGAACACATGATGGCCTCCTTTGGTACAGCTGCCAGCTGCTGTTTCTTTGGGAACCTCAATCGGGGTGACGTAGAGCAAGCTAAAGACTCAAAAATCTGCTACTCTGAACAGAAGCTGGATTTGCACTTTTATTTTCCAGCCTCATTGAAACCTGGAAGCTATTGAAGTCCTTGGTTGAGGGAACGCTACAGCCTTTCAGATCCTTTGGGAGAACAAAGTGATTGATGCAAAAGCCTATTTTTTTTTTCTCCCGCTGAACAGAGGACTACCTAACAGAACCTTTGATTTCTGAAGTTTATTCATCAACACCTTGTAAACCCTGTGGTTGGGACTTTGATTGTACAGAGAGAGGGTGGCAAAAGAATGGTTGCTAGGAAATTTGAATCTAATGTTACATTTTAGATATGGCTCCAAACTGCACAGCATCTGGCTTTGTGAAATAAGTTTTGTTCTAATGTGTTTAACATGCTGGTTCGCAGAACCGAATTTCCATTTAGAATAAACTGCAGTCCACATGCCATTTGACCATAATGACAGAGTTGTTGAGGTCCCTCCCCCCTGCGTTTGTCCCTCGGTGGGATCCACGATCAAGGACTCAAGTTTTCCAATAAAGCAAATGGAGGGTTAATACCCTTATCCTCACCCTTCATCCGTTTAATGCTGCAGCCTGAAAACCCTCTTGATCACGGCGTAGCAATACTGAAGAACAACTTAAGCACTGGATTTTTTGGGGGGGCCACTAAGCAACATGCTTTGAAAGTGAAAGCTGGTTCTTGGTTGAGAATACAGAAGAGCTCTCTGATAATTGTTTTGCATCATATTAGAAAAACTAAAATGTTTCCCCCTGAGCAAAATAAATGTCCCTAACTACATTACACAAATTTGTAAAATTGATAAAAATGTACTCCATGAATGTAACTTATTTACATACATTTTAAATTACCAAAAAGTCCAAGGAGGGACTTTATACCACAATATACAGGCACATAAAGACAAAACAAGGAAAAGGATATCAGTTGTTTTAGTGACATGTCAGTTGGAAGTTTATGATAAGGGACATTTTTTGTCTTACAGCAGCGATGAGGACAGTCCAAACAGACACCATTTTGAATGCAATATATGAGTAAACATGCAACAAAAACACACAAAATTTAGAAAAGATATGATAGAAATGATTATGGAGTGTAAACAGAGTATCCCCAGTGTTTGTTGATTATATACAGTGTGACAGATTGCACTTCAGCATTTCAATTGCACTGATAGGAATGATTATTGCACTGCTCAATTTAGATAAACCTGGGTTTGGCCCAGAATTGTTTTGTGTGGTCCACTGGGAGCAGAGCTGCTTGTACAGTGTAACATCAGCAGCAAGGAACCACCTGTGATGGATTATCACAGCTCCTTCAGTGACGGTCTGTCTATCAGAGATGACAGCTCTCATTCCCCTCTGTCCCATCACCTCAACTGGGTCAGAGGGGTATCCCTGAGCTGAGCTGGCCCTCCCAATGGGTCTATCTAGTTTCTTTCCTGCCAGGATTCTTTGATTCATAGCAACTTTTTAAAAAGCCCATCATCATCGAGTGATATGTAGCCTAATGGTTAATCACTTGGAATGAATTCAATGAGGCAACCATACCAACCTCTTTTTCTTTGTCATTTCAAAATGTAACCCCCTCCCCTAGCAGGTGGTGTAACTGTATTCTGTTCCTCTGCTCTCTTTGCAGGATAGTACAGGGATGAAGCTGTGGAAGAAAAGGTGGTTCGTGCTGTCGGACCTGTGCCTCTTCTACTACAGAGGTGAGTCCTGTCCACGTGGCTGACAGCACGTTTCATTTGTATGGAGCTGCTAACGACAGTGATTGGTTTGGATTAGTAGGTCACTGAGCTTGTGACCTTCAGAGTACCACAAGGCGTTTTCTTGGCGATTGCAAGTCTCTGTGGTGAGCTGCCTGTCAGGACCAACTGAACAGGCGTATTAATCAAAAGGGCTCTACTGTCGTCAGACTTGATATTTAAAGGATAAATTTTCCCCAAAGCAAAGCCAGGGTTTTACACAAGGCTAAGATGCTGCCATAAGCATAGCAGGAAATTGGATTTCACATGTCCAGTTACCATAGATGATTTTTTTTTTTTGCATACTTTTTTTGCGTAATCCATGGATTCAGATACTGTACATCAAACAGAAATGATCTGGGTAATATTTACCTATTTATTTATATCCTCTAATTCCACGTTAAAGAGACATCATACTGTATCATTAGTCTCTCTTTTTGAACATCTTATACTTGTAATTTAGTAAAGACAACCAATGTTTATTTTAGTAAAAACAACCCATGTCTTCCACTGGTGTGTGCACGGTGGTGCAGTGGTATGCACTGTCGTCTTACAGTAAAAAAGATTTGGGGTTTGAACCTGAACATTTCTTGGTGGAGTTTGCATATTATCCAAATGTGTGCGTGAATTTGTTCTGTTCAGTTGTGTGCTTCCTGAGACGTCTCATTTACCCAGTTGTGAAGTTGTTCCGATCTTGATGTGTTTTGTGCATTCAAGCCGGAATGTGTAAAAACATGGATACTGTACCTAAATGTGTTGTAATTATGTGTTCAGACCGATAAACAACACCTTGACATCTCATTTCAATATTTGCTGTTCTGTCCCGTCTAGCAAGACACACAACACAAGCACAAGACAAGCTCCCCGTCTTCCCCAAGTGCCACAGAGAACAAATCTTTCCATCAACCAATGTATTTATAAAAAAATGCACAATATAAATCAAAAGCAGTCATTTACCTTCATTGTGCACAAAGGCCAAAATAACAAACAAACAAATATATCTCGAAATCAACATTATCATCTGTCACAAAATGAAAAAAATACAAATCAGTCAAAGCCAGGAGTTTGACAGAGATTCCAAAGAACAAAGTAATGATGTGGCCGGTTGGAATTGACGGAGAGGAGTGTCCCCTTGCAGCTCAACCACAACATATTGGGTCTGAGCAGGAGGCCAATCATCTGCTAAATCTACCACAGTCCACCTATCACAACCTCGTCCTGGCACAGACCTATTTGAATACATTTTCTCACACGTCCGGTCATCTTTCACCATGAGAAAAGAAAACATACATCCACTACTGAAAATACACAATAGCAGTTATAACATTCCATAATACCCAAGATCAGAGAAAAAGGATTAGGTGTGGTTTATGCATGTTAATCATTAAACCGTCTGTTTTGGCTAAATGGTTTGGTGTTAGGCGCTTGTTAGGACAGACATACAGTTTGCATGTGTGTATATGATGGGTTCACTTTCAAAGCTCTTATTAAAAGCTGATGTAAAATTATGTTAATTGGTTTCCGCAACTTTGCCAAACATTTTCCAACATGTTGCTTTGGCATTCACGTGAAATTTACAAGTCAGAAGCAAATCTCTCAAATGCATTAGGACCTGCAGCTTATAAGTCGACCAGAGACTCTGAAGAGTAGCTAATGAATGGACAGAACATATCTTTCCTGTAATTAATCGTTTACTTTGATTGAAGTGGAAACTTAATGTTTTATTTATATGACCATTGCCACTGTCCGCATTCGGTTTTTCTTATGTGGGACCTGTAGGCCAGTTTAAAGCAGTTTTCCATTTAATTAGTAATGTCTGGCTGTCCTTATAAATCTCTCTCTTTGCTACTGTTGCCCAGCAGGAATATATTTGCAAGCTTTTGGTGGGATTTTTTTTATAAGCTGCCCCCTGACTGGGCATTTCAGCATTTCATATCAAATATTGACACAGCTGTGTCCGAGAGCCTTGTGCCTGAGAGCTTTCCTATTGGAAAGAAGTGAATACTGTGAATGACTGGGGCTGTTAGGTAACTGTAGACTAGGTGTACTGTTGCTGTAGCTACAGAGAAAGTCTTGCGTGCCCCTCTGCGCACATCATGTGGATGCAGTCGTCATTTCTGCTGATCAGGAGGACATCCAGTCTGTGTTGTTTCCGTCTGCCAGTCCTGTCGCCTTCTTTCCGCCCACTGACTGACAAAAGCCACAGACGACAGCGGACGGGCTGATGTTAGGAAATTGTATCCATCAGCAGTGAGTGGGCAGAGGGGTCATGAACTGAGCTGCCCTGCAACTAAACACAGCAGCTATCTGTTGTCGTGATCTGAGCATTGTGGTGCACTCAGGATCTTCCACCATGTTAGCTGGAGTGCAGAGACCTTTCTGCAGAAGACGCTGTGTTTATGTGTGTTTTTATAGAGAGAAGCAGAGACACAGAGTCTTGATGAATAAATGAATGTGGAGCCAGTGGGCTCAGGTTCACCTGATGCTGGTGATCAATTTAACTTCCCTTATAACTTCATTAGTTGATGCATGGCTCGAACATAGCTTCAGGGCAAACAGATCTACGAATAAACTAGCAGAGGCCGACCAGAGGTCAGCTATCTTTCAGAAATATGACTCACTGTTCATATTGAGCCTGTACAGAATGATTGGACCCTGTTTTTTTGATGCTATTTTTTTGAAATTTGCTGAATTTATCTCGAAAGCATCAATATGTGAAGTTGACTGGGGGAAAAAAGAAAAGAAGCTGGTGTCTGTGGCCTTCGCATGACTGTAATAAACATGACCAATTTCATTTGGTCCAAATGAAATGATTCGCTGGTGTCACTCATCGACCGGCCTGCCTGCTCACACCCTGCCCTCGGTCACGCTGCACATAACCGGAGGCTTTACAAAGCGGAGAGGCATACACCTATGAAGTAGAGATGATAGTCGTAGGTTAGTGAGCGAGTCACAGAAAAGTCACCTTGCAGCATGTGACGAGAAGGTCGATGGGGGGGTTGCGATGTATCGTTGCAAATTGTATTCTGGCTAGCTTTTTTTTATAGGCTTCCCAACCCTAGCTGTAAGACTTTAAAACCTCTTCTACATCAGAATGAGCAGAAATTCACAGGTTTTCCAAACTTGAGTAAACCTGCTTAATAAGGCGATTTACTTCTTTCTTTTTTGCCTTTCTGTTTTCCCCCATCATATTCAACGTTAGGAACGCACCGACAACTGATGTGCTCTCTCACCTCACTTTCCTTCCAAAGTCGTACGTTCACCCTGGTGAAGAGCGCCGATTGTAGCCGGAGCCCATTAAAACCTGTGTCTGCTGCAGAGTCATTTGACCTGGGAGTTGATACTGATGTATCCATTCACATTGTAGACAAAAGCCACATGTAACTGAGTGTTGGTGGGTCTTCTGACAAGTGGATTAGGGGCTAAACAACATGCGTCCAGCCAACACTCGCACACAAACATGCACACATACCACAGTGCCTGCCTGTTATATTTTGATTTCCTGCTCTGTTTAGTGTAAGCAGTGCAGATTGCTTATATCAAATTGATAGGTCAAGCAATTCTCTGCTTAAAACTCTGGACTCTGTAATCCCTCCTGTGGAGAGTGCGCCATTGTCAATGTGGAGCCCTGTCTGCTAAATGAATGAGGATTAGAGAAGCGGGCCACAGAGGACATCAAATCAATGCTCATCTTTCCTGCTGATTGGACTCGATCCCCGTCACTCATTTGACAAACACTCCAATTTTTTGCATTTTCTCACTGTGGACATGGTTCTGAATTTTTTTTAATGTTCAACAGAGTTCAGTATAGTGTCATCAAGAAAAATATAATCACAGAACAGTTCCTAATTCAATGTGTTTATTTGTTTTAATCTGCAGATGAAAAGGAGGAGGGGATACTGGGCAGCATCCTCCTGCCGAGCTTTTATATATCTATGCTGTCTGTGGATGATCACATCAACAGAAAATATGCCTTCAAGGTCAGTGCATGGTTTCAGTCCTGTCAATCTTTGTAATACTCCACATTTTGTTTTATATTGTTGAGCCTAGAAAGGTGAAGTATAGTTTTAGTTTTTGGAAAGAAAAAATGAAAGGTCAATCAATTAAATGAAAGAGCTTATGAGGTTAGAAAGATGATTTTACTGTGGTGGTCGGAGTGTATATTTTCACAATGTTTTCTTTTAGCTTCTTGTTTGTAAATATATTTGAGATTGTATTGCTCAATTTAACTTAAATTTGTTATCTGTCAAAACCAGAACATAACTTACATTTTCCTTTTGATGAGGCTCACCAGTGGAAATATGTATGCATATATATATTTAAAACCAGATAAGTACTCAGGATAGTGCATTTTTCCACTCAGGCCCAAAAGTCCCATTTTTAAACTACGTTAACAATCACTAGATCAGGATTTTTATTATGATCTTCACCAAACTCGTTGGAAATGTTGGATCTGCCTGTTTATCCATATCCAGTCGCAAATGTATTGGGTTTTTCCTTGGTTCATGCCCCAGCCCTCCACAAATCTCATGGAAATCAGTAGCACAGTTTTTGAGTAATCCTGCTGACAGACAGACAAACAAACGAAATTGAAAACATGACCTACTAAGGGGAGGTAATTAACTTTTTTTGTATATGTTTTCTGAGCCAGTGGGACTTTAAAGCATTGACCTGATGGCAGCAACTAAAAGTATTGCTAGACAGCATGAACGTTTTTGAGGCTTAGAAAGCAAATACGTCATATTTGACTACTATTGCACTACAATACTCCGTGGCCTCAGAAAACCCAAGGTCCAGGCCGACAAGCATATTTTTCTGGGATCTCAGTGGCGTGTAGAGTATTTGACTGTGGATCCCTCGTAAACCCTGAGAGACAACAGAGTTGTCCTGCTAAGTGCAGCCTAAAACCAGACGCCCAGAAGTCTGCTCATGGTCTCTCAAACCACACAACCCACTCTTTCCAGCTTTGACTCAGGCCGAAGGAGAGTCGAGGTAGAACAGGGCCCAAACTCAAAGTTCACATCGATTTAACTGAGTGTTTTTCATTCTTAAATTTCCCTGTCTCTTGTTCCTGTCCTCAAAAGTCCCCAGGTCATTAGAAGTTCTCATTATTCCGTCATATCGGGAGCGATGACATTACTGTTATTGTTATCAGACAGGATATTGTGGTTGCTGCACTAAACAGTCTGTTTTTCTCTTTCTGTCTTTGTCTTAAACAATAAATTGCTTTGTACGCTTTGAGGGAAGAGCAACAATGGAACGATGTGTCTGCCATACAACCGATTGCAGGGTAAGTCCTACAGTACTGTGGCAGATTTACTGCCCTAATCTAATGGTATGCATGAAACTCAGGTGACACACGGTTTGATTTATAAGTATAGTGCAGATGACCACAGCCGGGAGCGTTTCAGGAACTAGATTTTTTCCACCGTTATTTGGGAGGAAATATGATCCGCAATCAACGTCATTATTTTCTCAATCTTGCATCAGCTGTCGTTTGACAACAATTCTGGGGCTTTCTGTGTAGACAGCAGATTTCCAATTTTATCCTCACAAAACACAAGTAGATACACTTTTTGGAGGTGTTCTAGTTCCACACAACATTTTGGCAATTTTTTATAAACAGCAAATGAATGTAGATAAATTGAAAAGTCTTTAGCCGATGCATTTTTGATCAATGTGCTATGCCTCGTTTGCTCTCCACCTGTACTGTGCAGGTAGCCAAACCCTGCTTAAACACGATTGGTCAAACAAGAAATTGAAACCAGAAGGCTTCTAGTCTTAATATCATGTCCCTTGCCTACAGATTTCGGCATCTTCACATACAGAATCTGTTTATAGAGATACAATATTTCTCACAAAGTGTCTCAACATCTCTTCATTCTTCCGATTTAGGGAGAAACCTACGTTTACCAGTCAAGGTTATAGTTGACTTAATTTTTTATTATCTTCTCTCTTTCAGGTTACATTTTCTGCGTCTATCTGTCACAACAGGCAACACATCCCAACATGAGGACATACTATTTTTGCACAGACACAAACAAGGAAATGGAGTCTTGGATGCAAGTAATGACGGATGCTGCCCTTGTGCATTCAGAGCCGGTCATAAGGTTAGTAACTGTGTCACTAGTACAGAATAGGCATTTGTAGAGACAGGCAGATTGGGAGATTACAATGGGATGTTTCGCTGAGAAAAAGGGTATTTGAGTTCTCAAAACATGCACTAAAGACTTCCTTGGTATATTGCTTCATCCTGATTTTCTTTTTTAGCATTTGTTCTGCAAAACAAGTGCTTTTAAATCCCCCTGTTAAGCCTTTTAAGTTCTCTGGCATCAACTCAACACCCACTTTTGGCTTTTCTGGTCTGTGGCTTTGCTGGAGAAGCTGTGGCTTTTCTCTCATATCATGTCACTATTTTTACTACGTTGGAGTAACATACATAAGAATGCCATGTGTATGGTAGACATGCGTGTGACACATGGTGCATGTGTTTTGTTGTGCACAGCTGCACCGACGGATCAGGATCACTGCCTCCTCAGGATTGGGTTATTTCCTTTCCTTTTTTAAAACAGTGTTAAGTGTCTGTCATTTGGCAGCGTGCCGGTCTAATGCCCTCTTTTTACATGGCCGAGCAGAGGCGTAATGGTGAAGTGCTCTGTAATTACACAGAGCGGCAGTGCCTGAAATCCACTAAATAGCATTGTTTAATGTGATACTGTTTCAAGACTATTTATGGTAACAGCATTGTAATATATATATATCTAGTTAAGGACTCTTATATTTGTTTTGCATCTTGTAGTCTCTGCTCTATCATCACATATTTTAAGCTGTTTTTACCTTTCTTTACTCGAAAAGAGTGGTCTTTCAATTTGAGAGCAGGACTCGTAGATTTCATGTAATGCTCTGACTCAAACTCTGCCCTTGCACTCATATATAATGCTTCTCTTTGGATTTCCTTCGCTCCAACTTCAGCTCTTCTCCTTGTGACCATACTGCTTAAGTTTACACATGAAAAGTTGCTCTTACATTTCTCCGCTACTTTTTTAGATTTGTTCTTTTGCTCTTTAATTTTTTTTTTTCTGTAATGGGTTTTTTTCGTTCACATCTGAGTGTGAGCACAGGGTTTTGGGTGAAAGTACAAAATGGTATGTGTGCATGTTTATGTGCAAAATCTGAATGTGAACTCAATAAGTCCTCCTTTCAAACTGAAACGCCACCTTCTTGAAGAGAGGGAAAAAAGTCAGTTACCTTCAACTAAAACCTAATTCTACTCGGACTTAAAGGGTTAAGTCTTTCTAAAAATCAAAAGTATGAGTTTGAGACTTTCATAGGGTTAAAAGTGTTTCTCTACTGGGCTGGTGGAGCCACAGAAGGCTGCAGAAGTCATTATGTGAATAGTGAGGCTATTTAAAAAAAGGATACAAGTGGAAACTGTGAAGGAATGCCTTTGCCGCTGCCCTCTTATTGCTAACCCAGTGAGCCGTGCTGCTGAGGGGGAATTTGAAGAACTTTGAAGTTGTGACCTTGAATCCTGCTGATGCCAAGGAGTCATGGTGTCTGTTACCACTTGAGACCTCCCTAATGACCACAGAGTTGTAGGTGGGTATTCTAGAGAGGAGGTAAAGGAGAGCTGCAAATGGATCACTGGAGCCAGGGCACCACCTCTGAGGCGTGCCCACAGACGCAGTGTTTTATTGGGGGATATCCGATTTCCTTTTACACGCTCGACCTCCCCTGGCAGCTGGAAGAGACATTGTGCACCACCAACCTTTCCTGTGGCACATTTATTTTAATTTCAGAGCATTGTACAGGGTTTAAAAAGGTAGGGCCTTAGGTTTGCACAGTATGTTTTACCCATACTCAATATCTCGTCTCTAACTGGGGATGTGGCACCAGAATATCCCAGCTGCCAATTAAATGTAGTTATCATCCTCCAATCACTGCCAAGGCAATCTCATCTTGCTTTCGGATCTCTCTGCGTTTGAGATAATTCCTCTCACCGTACTCAGACTTTCTCTTTTGTCTTTTCCAGGTTGGACAGACTAAAAGTGGAGCAGTGCGGCCCTCAAGAGATCAACCACGTGGCCAACAACAGGCCACCGCTCACACAGCCCGAAATCCAGAACAACGAACGCAACCGAGAGGTCGACCTCGAGTGCACTTTGTCAGTCACCCCCGACGCAGCAGAAGAAGAGAGGAAGCAGCGAGAAGCGGAGCGCTATGGCTTCCACAAGGAGGGGGCGGTGCAGGAGCGTCCCCTCACCAAGATCAACAGCATCAAACTTCAGCCCGCCCAGGCAGCGGCTATCAAAGCCAACATTGCCTCGCCACAGACCCCAACGGAGATGGATGGGCCCCATCGAAGCCCGCAGGTTAACGGATCTGGTGAGCAGTTTCCAGCGGATCGAACCAGAGTCCCTCCCCAGCAGAGTCCCAACTATGAGCCGGAACGCAACCTGAGTCGTACCAGCTCTATGCAGCAACTGGAGCAGTGGGTTCGAACCCAAAGGGTGCGCAGCCAGGACGACGACACCAGGAGGTTGGTTTCATTATGTGGCAAAATGTAATATTACTGTTTCAGTTATTTCATAGTGTGACCTCATTAATATATGTGTGTC